>NC_135235.1:636613464-636929665 GCF_051348905.1 Ranitomeya variabilis | reverse complement strand
CTGATTAGGTGATCACCTGAACCAAATCTTATTTAATGAGGGAACATATAAAAAAAACACTGCTGTGGTCTTCACAATCCTCTTGCAATAGGACAAGCTGGATGGCCAAATAAGTGCTAGGAATAGCCCAAAATTAATTTGAATGAAAAAATAACTTTTATCTATGCCAAAGGAGTTGAAAAGAAAAGTCTTGAGTGAGGAAAAGAAGGACTCAATTCTGGCTTTACTAGCAGAGGGATACAGTGAGTGTCATGTTGCCTCAATCCTTAAAATTTCAAAGAGGGCAGTCCATTGCAACAAGGTCAAGCAGCAGACATTGGGGACAACAAACTACAGACCAGAAGAGGGTGAAATCGACTCTCCACTGACCGGGCTGACTGTCATCTTATTCGAATGTCACTCAGCAACTGCAAGATGACATCAAGTGACATACAAAAGGAATGGCAAATGGCAGCTGGGGTGAAGTGCATGGCAAGAACAATTCGTAACAGGCTCCTAGAGGCAGGACTCAAGTCATGTAAAGCTAGAAAAAAGCCTTTCATCAATGAGAAGCAAAGGAGAGCCAGGCTGAAGTTTGCCAAAGACCATAAGGATTGGACCAAAGAGGACTGGAGTAAGGTAATCTTCTCTGATGAGTCTAATTTTCAGCTTTGCCCAACACCTGGTCATCTAATGGTTAGACGGAGACCTGGAGAGGAGTACAAGCCACAGTTTATTGCACCCACTGTGAAATTTGGTGGAGGATCGGTGATGATCTGAGGATGCTTCAGCAAGCCTGCAATTGGGCAGGTTAATCTTTGCAAAGGACATATGAATCAAGCCGCATATAAGGTTCCCCAACTTTGAGGACTGGATTTTCCAGCAGGACAATGCCCCATTCCATACAGCTAGGTCAATCATTGTGTGGAAGGAGCACCACATCAAGACCCACCATGGCCAGCCCAATCTCCAGACCTGAACCCCATTGAAAACCTCTGGAATGTAATCAAGAGGAAGATGGATAGTCATAAGCGTCAAAACAAAAGAAAGTCAAAACCGCACCCTTTTATATATAAATTAAAGGTCTCAGCGGACACAAGGGCGCACGTCCAAAACCAGGGAGCCCATCCCGGCCAGTACCAAGACTACAAAGAACAAAAAAACAGCGCCACAATGGATGGTGAAAAAAATAGGAGCTTACATTTATTCTGCCTCCTGTAGCGACGTTTCGGTCAGCAGACCTTTATCAAGCACAGTATACAGCGTACTAACCACCATTATATACACATAACCCCACCCACTAATTAACCTAGCACCAATAGGGTGTCAATACAAAAGTGAAAAATATAGTTCTTACTGATAACGGTATTTCTCTGAGCCCATGACGGCACCACGGAGAGAGGGGATCCGCCCACCAAGGACAGGAAACCTACAGATAAAAAGGTGGTACCACTCTCCTGCATCAGTTGTTTACATAGAAAATAATGGGAGACTACAAAAACTTGTTAGTTTTAACATTACTTAGCATAATCAAGATACCGCGTGACCTAATATCAAATAATCTAAGACACTATGTTAATGTGTACACCCATGCGTGAAGGGAGGGAAGGTACGGAGAAATACCGTTATCGGTAAGAACTATATTTTTCTCTGTCGCCCATGACGGCACCACGGAGAGATTTCATAGATTGTACATTCAGGGTGGGACCACCGCTTCCAGAACCCTTTTACCGAAGGTAAGGTCTGAAGAACAGATAAGGTCCAGTCTATAGTGCCTATAGAATGTGGAAGGTGATGACCAAGTAGCAGCTCTACATATCTGGTCTATAGAAGCTCCGGCCTTCTCCGCACAAGAGGCTGCCACTGCTCTCGTTGAGTGAGCCTTGACGTCCCCTAGAGTGGACACTCCACTTGCCGAGTATGACAGGCTGATGGCATCCGTGATCCATCTCGCTAGAGTGGCTTTGGAGGCTTTTTTCCCCTTTCGGGGACCCTGGAAACACACAAAAAGAGAGGCATCCTCCCTACTCTGTCTGGTAGCTTCTAAGTATTGCAAGAGGCATCTTCTGACATCTAATGTTTGTAATCTTTGTTCCTCCTTATTTTTAGGGTTGGGACAGAAGGAGGGGAGCGACATCTCTTGAGATCTGTGAAACCTGGAAGCTACCTTTGGGAGGTATGCTGGATCTATCTTTAAAACGACCCTATCTTCTAGGAACTGTGTGTAAGGGGGGTTAGCTGAAAGCGCCTGCATGTCACTAACCCTACGGGCAGATGTGAGGGCGACCAACAGGGAAGTTTTGAGAGATAGGAATTTCAATGAGATTTCATCTAATGGTTCGAAGGGAGGTTTAGTCAGGGCTTTCAGGACCAAATTTAAATCCCATTGGGGAATGACCCTTACTGGAAGAGGTCTTGATCTTCCAGCTGCTCTGATAAACCTAGAAACCCATCTATTTGAAGCTAGATCAAAATTGAACAGGGCTCCCAAAGCTGCCACATGTACTTTTAGGGTGCTCGTGGCTAAACCAATCTCCAACCCCTTTTGCAAAAATTCTAATATGGATTTAAGGGGGATTTCTTCCCCCATTTTCGCACCTGATGATGAAAGGAACTTTTTCCATACCTTCCCATATTGTTTTGTTGTAACCGGTTTTCTACTTTGTAACAGAGTTGAAATTAGCCCCGGAGAGAACCCTCTGTCTTCTAATAGCTTCCTCTCAAAAGCCAAGCTGTCAAGTGTAAGTTCTTGATTTGTGGATGATGGACCGGGCCCTGGGATAGTAGGTTTGGGAGGTCTGGTAACACCCATGGGTCGGATATTGACATTTTCCTCATCCAAGAGAACCCAGGCCTCTTTGGCCAGAACGGGGCTATTAAGATCACAAGAGCCCCGTCCTCCCGAATCTTCCTCAGCACTGCCGGAATCAGAGCAAGAGGAGGAAAAGCATAAGCCAGCTGATGTCGCCAAGGGATCAGGAATGCGTCCACGACTACTGGGTTCCCCAGGGGAGCTATGGAGCAAAAGGAGTTTACTTTTTTGTTTAAGTGGTTTGCGAAGAGGTCTATCTCGGGTACACCCCATCTTTCCGTGATCTGGATAAACACCGCCTGATTTAGCTCCCATTCCCCTTGTTTTAGACTGGAACGACTGAGAAAGTCTGCTTTGAAATTGTCCACTCCTTTTATATGCAGGCTTGTCAGGGACAGAAGACTGCTCTCGGCTATTTGTAGGATAGACTTGGTCACCTCCATTAGATTTTGGGAACAAGTACCCCCTTGGTGATTTAGGTATGATACCACCACCCGGTTGTCCGACATCACCCTGACATGGTGAGAGTGAAGGGCCCCCAAGAATTCCCGCAGGGCAAACTTGACCGCCAGCAGTTCCTTCATATTGGAAGATTTGTTCGCTAGCGCTGACGACCAAGTGCCCTGGGCTACCAGATCGCCGAGATCAGCTCCCCACCCCGTGGGACTCACGTCCGTGGTCAGGACCTTTGAAACAGGGAACACCCACAGGACTCCCCGGGAAAGATTTTTCTGCGATGTCCACCAGATTAGTGAGCGATTTGTTTGAGGAGATAATGTTAACCGCCCTTCTAAATGCCCCCCTAGGGAGACCTGTTCTGACAAGATTTGCCATTGGAGGTCTCTTGAATGAAGCTGAGCCCACTGGACTGCGGGGATGCATGAAGTCATAGAGCCTAAGAGGGACATGGCCTGGCGGAGAGTTATGGAGGTGTGAGGCTGTGGCCTCTGATACAGCTAGGGAGCGCTGTTTGTTCTCCCCAGAATGTGCATGCAGACGGATGAGGTCCATGAGAGTTATGGATTTCCGGTCCGGGTTTTCCAGGTGGCTGAAGGCCACAGGTTTGTGTGTGTTTAAAAGCCCTGCAGTAAGGGGTATGGGTGTGTCAGGCCGTGCAGGCCGTGTCTGGCATCTGGCCAGGTGAGGCCAGGTGTGTGAGGTGCACGTCAGTGTCAGTCTGGTGTGTGCTGGTCTGCAGAGTGCATGGAGGCCAGCAGAGCCAGCACCCAGGGCAGCTGAATAGCCTGGCACCCGCAGCGTACACAGAGATGCAAGTCGTCCATGGTACTGGTCTCGGAGGTGGACAGTCCTGTGCCCAGAGGTGGACAGTCTTATGCCCGGAGGTGGTTGTCCTGTGCCCGTAGGAGTCGGATGTGGACAGACCTGTGCCCGGAGGTGGATGTTCTGTGCCCGGAGGTGGATGTCCTGTGCCCGAAAGAGGACTAGCATGTGCAACGATTGCAAACAGGTGGAAATGGTGCCCGGCTGCTATCCGGAGGATATCCTGAACTGTGTACGACTGTGTGAGTAAAGAGTCTTATTTGTACCCGGCTGCACTCCAGAGGATAAAGAGTGCAGTGCGCTGAGTGAGTACAGAGACTGTGATACAGCGATGCAGGACACCCACGGGAACTAGTCAGAGGAGGGCTGGCGTGAGTAGTGTCTGCAACATATGAGGCTGTGTGTATGGAGATGTATAGAGACTGAGATGGCGTGCGGTCGCCCAGGGAAACTGGATAAGGGAAGTCTGGCCTGTTTAGGGACCGCAAATCTAAAGCCATGTAAAATGTATTGCATTGAACTGGTGTAAACTGATCACTAAAGTTATATGCATTTATGTGTACCTGGCTGCACTCCAGAGGATAAAGAGTGCAGTATGTTGAGTGAGTACAGAGGACTCACACCCTGCATCTTGGGCTGTCTTATTTGTACCCGGCTGCACTCCAGAGGATAAAGAGTGCAGTGCGCTGAGTGAGTACAGAGAATTGTTACCGGCGTGCGGTCACCCAGGGAAACTGGACAGAGGGAAGTTCGGCCTGTGTATTGACTGCGTCATATAGCCATGCATTTATTAATGGACTGTATGTAGAAGCCGTGTACTATATTGACTGTGTGAAGTAACACATTAAAAGAGACTTTTGTGTTCGAATTTGTGGGTCACTGCTTCTTCACTGCGTACGAAGCTACCACAGCTTTACAGAGGGTAGAGATTGAATTTTTGATACTAGATTTTTTACTTTTTGTATTTTGTCCCCCGGGAGCCGACATTCCATTTTTATTGAGTCTAGGGTGAGACCTAGATACTCCTGGACTTGGGAAGGCGATAGTCTGGACTTTTTTAAGTTTATTAGCCAGCCCAACTCCTTTAAAGAATGTATCACTGTTGCCAGCTGATTTTCGCAGTGTTAGGGGGAGGAGCCTATCACCAGAAAGTCGTCTAGATATGGTACAATCAGGGTGTTTTGTTCCCTGAGATGAGCCATTACCTCCGCAATTAGTTTTGTGAAAATTCTCGGGGCAATGGCTAGGCCAAAAGGTAGGGCCGAGAACTGGAAGTGGCGTAACACCCCCCCGATGCCATCCTGAGGAACTTCTGGTGGTCTTTGTGTATGGGGACGTGATAATACGCGTCCTTCAGGTCCAGGACTACCATGAAGCATTGAGGAAACAGCATTTTTATAGATGACTTTATTGTTTCCATCTTGAATGCTTGAATTTCTAGGAAATTGTTTAGGGTTTTCAAGTTTATGATCATCCTGTAGGACCCGTCCGTTTTTTTCCTCAGGAACGGAGGGGGAATAGTACCCTTGCCCTCTTTCTTGTGGGGGAACTTCCAGGAGTACTCCTTTCCCCACTAACCCAATGACTTCGTTCTCCAATGCCAATTGTTCTTCCGCTGAAGACCTTGGAGATGTTGTCATAAAGGAGGGACGAGGGTATCTTTAAAACGTCAATTTCAGTCCTGATTTTACTATGCTCAGAATCCATTGACTGGAGGTAATCTTTTCCCAGGCCGAGAGAAAAAGAGACAGTCTTCCCCCCACCTGGGGCAAACCTTCATTGGGAAGGCTTTTTGTTGTCGTTGGGATTCTTGTTAAAGATGAATCCCTTGTTCTTATCTTCCCATTTCCCCTGGCCTCTCCCTGGTTTTTTACGGAAAAACCTCTTGCTCCGAAAGGGCTTCCTATACGAGGGGAAACTCAGGGAGGGAAAAGACTTCTTTTTGTCCCCTGCTTTTTCCAGTATGTCGTCTAGTGTGGACCCGAACAAAAATTCTCCTTCGCAGGGGATGGAACACAATTTTGTTTTTGTCTGCAAATCGCCTGGCCAGCACTTAAGCCAGAGAGAGCGCCTAGCCGCGTTCGAGAAGACCGCCGATCTAGCGGCTAATCTGATGGAATCGGCCGAAGCATCAGCCAAAAATGCAGCTGCCCCCCTCATCACAGGCAAGGTGCTCAGTATAGAGTCCCGGGATGATTTCCCTTTAAGCTGACCCTCTAGTTGATCTAACCAGATCATTAGGGAGCGGGATGTACATGCGGCTGCCACCGCCGGTTTTAGACCTCCACCCGCTGCTTCCCAGGAACTTTTGAGAAAGGCGTCTGCCTTTTTGTCCATAGGGTCCTTTAGGACCCCCATGTCTTCAAAAGGGAGGGCGAATTTCTTTGATGCCTTAGCAATGGCGACGTCTAGTTTAGGAGCTTTATCCCAGAAGGAACAGGATTCGTCCTCAAAAGGGGTACTTCCTTTTTGGAGTTAACATTGATTTTTTTTATGGGCTTTCTCCACTCTTTTTTAATTAGTGCCGATACGCGTCATTAAGCGGGAAGGCCCTTTTCTTTTTCTGCTCTAGACCCCCGAACATAATGTCCTGAACCGATCTTTTGGGGTGGGAGTCTACTAGCCCCATAGTGCTCCTCACTGCTTTAATGAGGCCATCAGTGTCTTCTAGGGGAAAACAACTGTGCCCCCCCCCCCCCCGAGGAAGAGTAGGATGACGATGAGGAAGAGGAGTTAGAAGAAAGTGAACTTGAACTATCACTGTCTGTATTTGACACCGGGGACGGGGATCTGTGTCTGGTCTTTCTCCGTTTTTTCCCCTTTTTTAGTGATCTAAAGGTGTCTTCTACCTGATCCTTGATCAGGGTTTTTAGATCGGCTGCGAACCCTGGAAGACTTTCAGATACTGTTTGCTGTATGCATGTTTTACATAGTCTCTTTTCCCAGGTAGGTGGAAGATCTTCTCTACAAAGGGCACAGATTCTATGCTTAGATTTTCCTAAGCTTTTCTTCCCCTATAAAAGAGACAAATAATAACCTTACTACCTCTGACTTTCACGAAGATCACTTACCACCTCAAGGACCCATAAATACCGGTTGGGGATGCTCTGCGTCTGTCTTTTTCCCCCGACGCCGTGCTGGACTCCTTACTATGCTGAGACCTTTGGCGTTCTTTACCGGTAGTATCCTGGTGTCCTTTCTTTCCTTGCTGCTGCTGCTGCGGCGATACTGGTGGTGGTGGTGATTCTGGCAAGGGTGATGCTGGGTCACTCATACTGCCGTTGGTGCTGCGGCTGGTGCTGCTGTGGCGGCTTGAGGCCCGCGCTGTGACTTGAAGCTCGTGCTGCTGCTGCCTGAGGCTTGTGCTGCGGATGACGCTGCGGTGCCTCTGGATAGCTGGAACAGCTCCCTCTTATACGGGAGATTCCCGCCGTTTTTTTTTAATTGGCGCCTGCGCAGCATCGAGCGCCCATCGCTGGCGCCTGCGCAGATGAGCCGCCGGCGTCTGCGCAGGTGCGCCCATCGCCGGCGCCGCTCAGAAGCGCCCATCTCCGGCGCCTGCGCAGATGCGCCCATCACCGGCGTCACGCAGGAGACATCGCCGGCGCCGCGCAGAAGCGCCCAACGCCGGCGCCCGCGCAGATGCGCACCTCACCGGCGCCTACGCAGAAGCGCCCGCCGCCGGCGCCTGCGCAGATACGCCCTCCCCGGCGCCTGCATCGCTCCAGAGCTCACCGAGCTATCGCAAGACTTGTGAGGTCTCCGTCATGCGCTGTAGGACCAAGATGGCGCCCGAGCAAGCACATTGGAGCCGCTGAGCTCGGCTCTGCACGCCGGGAGGCAATGCAGTGTGCAGCCTGACGCTTTTTCAGGGAGGGCTGCCACTCCTCCCGCAACCACAGAGGGACGCCCCTGGATGTTGCGCTGCTGCATCTTACCCGGGAGGTGACCGCGTACTCCATGTCACCTCCCCCGCACACCCTAGAGGCCCACTAGCCCCAGCAGTGGCGCTTCGGGTGACCACACCAGCCGAGGCAGAGGGACCACAGCTGCCTGATTTCATAAAATCATAATTTTAGAGCTGCTATCCCTTAAAATGTAAACAAAGCGATACCACCAATCAATAGACAGCATTATAGTCCCCATGGCGATAACCACCCCCACAGAAATGTCCTTTTAATGCACAAACCAATCATGGTAATAGCTACGCCCCAACCCACAGCACACACCAGTGTGAATGTCCACGCGCAATGACCAGACCCTATCAATCAAACACTGATAGGCAAGATCGATGTAGCTGTGAAACATGAGTTCCTCCATGTGCGTAGTTGAATCAATCCTCTGGTGAACACACAGCTGGCCAAACTGCGCACGTCCAAGGTAAACCCGGTTTGCGCTTCTCCGGTGTATCAGATTGTGAATGCTAAGCAGCTTAAGGCTGCTCAGATTTCAGTAAGGGAGACGGGTATATGGTCAGTCTGTGTCTCCTTGAGACTCTTTTTGACCTATTGATCATTCACTATTTACTCTGTTATCCTCCAGTTTGGTCTGATGTTGCATTCACATTTATTGTGTGGAATGAACTGATTACATAAATTACACGTAATATATTTATATATGGTTATGTAGGTGGTTTTGACAATTGATCCACATTTATGACAGCATATATGGTTCTCCCGTTTTGGGAATTAAGATTTTTCATATGTATAATATTTTTAATTTATGTACCCTGAGCACATTCTTGGTCCTGTAGCTGCACCGCTGAAAAAGAGATGTGAGGAAAATGGGTTCGCTGTGCGAGATTTGGCAGACCGGAGGGAGCCTCTGGACTGGGACATACGCAGCGAGTGCCTTTCGACACTTAGACATCGCTGACTGAGAAGGACTTCGGATGGCATGCGCAATACCTTCGCCGGAGAGGCGCAAGCCGGGGTTACCTTGGACGTGCGCAGTTTGGCCAACTGTGTGTTCACCAGAGGATTGATTCAACTACGCACATGGAGGAACTCATGTTTCACAGCTACATCGATCTTGCCTATCAGTGTTTGATTGATAGGGTCTGGTCATTGCGCGTGGACATTCACACTGGTGTGTGCTGTGGGTTGGGGCGTAGCTATTACCATGATTGGTTTGTGCATTAAAAGGACATACCTGTGGGGGTGGTTATTGCCATGGGGACTATAATGCTGTCTATTGATTGGTGGTATCGCTTTGTTTACATTTTAATTGATAATAGCTCTAAAATGATATGATTTACTCTTAAGAGCGATCAGAGCGATTTAAATGCCTAGTATATGAAGGGCCTTTGTGGTAATGTCTTTATGGGATTGTTTTTAATATTTTTGTATGTGTGTTAAGGTTGTAATGTTTTTTTCACTTTTGTATTGACACCCTATTGGTGCTAGGTTAATTAGTGGGTGGGGTTATGTGTATATAATGGTGGTTAGAACGCTGTATACTGTGCTTGATAAAGGTCTGTTGACCGAAACGTCGCTACAGGAGGCAGAATAAATGTAAGCTCCTATTTTTTCACCATCCATTGTGGCGCTGTCTTTTTGTTCTTTGGGGATAGTCATAAGCCATCAAACAAAGAAGAACTGCTTAAATTTTTGTGCCAGGAGTAAGGTCACCCAAAATCAGTGTGAAACATTGGTGGAAAGCATGCAAAGACGCATGAAAGCTGTGATTAAAAATCATGGTTATTCCACCAAATTTTGATTTCTGAACTCTTCCTGAGTTCCATGAGTATTGTTGTTTCTAAATGAATAAGAACTTGTTTTCTTTGCATTATTTGAGGTCTGAAAGCACCATTTCTTTTTAATTATATTGTCAATTTCTCATTTGCTGCAAATAAATACATTTTTAGCTTTACATTTCGGAGACATGTTGTCAGTAGTTTATTGAGTAAAAGAATTTACTTTTTACTCAAAAAATAAACCTATAAAGAGAAAAATCAGAGAAACTGAAAATTTTTGCCAGAAAATCTGTGTGTGGTAGCCTGTTGAATACAAAACCACATTTTGACCCAGTTTTAGTGAAATTTTGCATGGCCCAGACTGAAATTACTGTGAACATTAAAACTCAAAATTTTCCCCCTTCATGAGATTTCGCCCCCAGAATTTATGACTTATAGAAATAAGCAAGAAAATGGGTGGTTGCGTGTTGAATGCAAAACCAGTTTTTGCCCAAAGGTTCTTAAAGAAATAGAGCAACAGCATTCAAAGAGTCGCTATTAAAGAGGCAACAACCATATATTCACTAAGGTGGGCTACCTGAAAAGTCGCTCTAAAGTCTGTAATTATAACAAGGGCAGTGATATGGCAGTTTTCAACAACACAATAAAAAATGTGCATCTGATGAAATTATGCTTTATCACATGGAAGGTATGTAAGTAGTAATGAATCCAAGTGGCGATTACAATATTTTCCCATCCATGAAAGACATCAGACTGTAGTTTATCTCAGTGTCCATCTTGAAAAACGAGTTTATATGACTACCAACAATGCAGAGGATAGAGCGGCTCCATCACCTAATACAACATTAACAGCTTTCTTTCTCGTGCCAAGCAGATACATTTGCGAGGACTTTATTATATTCAGTTCATCCAAACAATGAAGACTGTTACTACCTACGTTAATTGCCTCACACTGTCCACGGGCCAATGTCTTTCACAGATTTAAGAACAGTTGATGACGAACTGTGTTAAACTTATAGGAAGGCATGCCAAAAGCGTGGTCTGATGGAAGACGGTCCACACTGGGACATGACATTGCAGGAGGCATCCCTCACTCACGTTCCCCCTCAACTTCTAAACCTGTTCCCTATAATAACTACAACCTGTGCACCTCCCAATCCCCGTGCGTTTTTGGGACAAATACAAATATCTTAGAGAAGATATTCATAGAGTGCACAAGAGAGTTAATCCAGACTTAGACTTACATTTCATTGGCGACATATTCATCAAAGTCCTCCTGACTCTAGAAGAAAGGAGCAAATGTATCGATAGTAAATCTCTAAGGCTAGGTTCACATCGCGTTAGGGCATTCCATTTAACGGATCCGTTTCTAAGCAGCACCAACGCTATGTAACGGATCAGTCAACGCGCCCATAGACTTCAATTAGTGTAAAGCATCCTAACGCATGTCAAAATTGGCATGTTTTAGCGATGGTCTATTACTTTGTGATGCACCCTCGAACGCGGACTACCGCGTTTACGGGTATGTTACGACGAACGCACAGGGAACGGAAGCGCTCGCTGTGCATTGCACTCTATTGCTAACACATGCCGACGCAATGCAACCATGCGTTCACGCATGCGTTAGCACAATCGCAAAAAATAAGACAATTTGGGACATATTGTTAGCGCATCCATTTAACAGACCCGTTAAACGGAATCCCCCAATGCGATGTGAACCTAGCCTAATAGCATTAGGGTTACCAGCTCCATCAGCCTTTGGTGTTATAGGCAGAGATACTCTGCGAGAGAAAAGCCATGATTTGGAAAAGATGAAAGAATAAGCCTCTTTTGGTTGATGACCACAGAACGGCGTATTTGGCAATTATGGCTCAAATTCAAAGTGGAAATGGGAGACTGTTTTTACTTGATGTCCCCGGAGGTTCTGGTAAAATATTCTTCATTAATTTGCTGCTTGCAGAAATTCCCTCATTTAATTACATTGCTCCGGTTGTTGCCTCATCCGGGGTTGGGGCCACTCTCTTAGGGCTCATACTCACCTGTGAGAAACTCGGATGAGTCTCGCAAGTTAATACCCGGCGGAGCGTGCGGCTGCATGTATTCCTATGCCACCGCACGCTCCGATCTGAGAGTCGGGGGCAGTGCCAGGTATTAACATGCGAGACTCATCCGAGTTTCTCGCAGGTGAGTATGAGCCCTTAGACGGAGGCGCACGGTTCATTCAGCACTAGGATTGCCCCTGAATCTAGAACTCTTGGAAACTCCCATCTGTAATACCACTAAGGGCTCAGGTAAAGATAAAGTATTACAGACTTGCAAGTTAATTCTTTATGTCGAAAGTACTATGGCGCACAAGAAAGCGGTCGGGGCCAGAGATCGCACCTTGAAAGATCTGCAGGGATCTAATTGCTTAATGGGGGAATTCTCCTTTTTACAGGTGACTTGTGCCAAATGTTACCTGTTGTTAAGGGAGCAACACCAGCAGACAAGCTGCTGAATGCCTCTTTAACATATACTCATCTACGGAGACATATTCAGAAGCAACTCTGACTATTAGGCCGGTTTCACACGTCAGTGATTCCGGTACGTGAGGTGTCAGTGTTCTCACGTACCGGAGACACTGACACACGTAGACCGATTAAAATCAATGCATCTGTTCAGATGTCATTGATTTTTTGCGCACCGTGTCTCCGTGTGCCAAACACAGAGATATGTCAGTGTTCGTGGGAGCGCAAGGATTACACGGACCCAATAGAGTCAATGGGTCCATGTAAAACACTGACCGCACACGGACGTTCTCCGTTTGCAGTCCGTGTGCGTGCAGGAGACAGAGCTCAAGTAAGCGCTGTCCCCCCCACATGGTGCTGAATCCGCGATTCATGTTCCCTGCAGCAGCGTTTGCTGCAGAGAAGATATGAATAATAGTGTTTAAAATAAAGATCTATGTGTCCGCCGCCCCCCCACCCCCTGTGCGCCCCCCCGCTGTTCAGAAAATACTTACCCGCTTCCCTCGTTGGCCGTGGCAGCTTCCTGTCCCGGCCGCGGCTTCCACTGTATGCGGTCATGTGGGGCTGCCGATTAGACTCATGAATATGTGGCTCCACCTCCCATAGGGGTGGAGTCGCCTATTCATGAGTGTAAATGAGCGGCCCCACGTGACCGCATACAGTAGAAGGCGCGGTCAGACCAGGAAGCAGCACAGCCAACGGGGGACGCGGGTGAGTATTTTCCGAACAGCGGGGGGGCGCACAGGGGGTGGGGGGGCGGCGGACACATAGATCTTTATTTTAAACACTATTATTCATATCTTCTCTGCAGTAAACGCTGCTGCACAGAAGATATGAATCGCAGCTTCAGCACCGGATGCTGGTACGTGTGGTACCCAGCACGGTGCGTGTGGTACCCAGTGGGCACACGGGCGGCACACGTGTGCCGCAAGTGTGCCACACTGATGTACACAGGGGCACATTGACACGGATAATTCCGGTACCGATTGTTTCCGGTACCGGAATTATCTGGACGTATGGGACAGCCCTTATTGTGCGGGTTCACTTGATTGGAAATACTACTGGGAACACATTTACCCCCCACCTACTATGCCTTGGAAACGACAGGATGGATCCCTACAGATTTCACTACTGGCATAACCCCTTTCTGACCTCGGATGGGATAGTACATCCGAGGTCAGATCCCCTGCTTTGATGCGGGCTCCGGCGGTGAGCCCGCATCAAAGCTGAGACATGTCAGCTGTTTTGTACAGCGGACATGTGTCGCAGTAGAGGTGTGTGGAATCACGATCCACCCACCGCTATTAACTAATTAAATGCAGCTGTCAAACACTGACAGCGGCATTTAACTAGCGCTTCCGACCATCACGTGATCGGGGGTCAGCGATGCGTTGGCATAACAACCAGAGGTCTATTGAAGACCTCTATGATTGTTGATGACAGCTTGCTGTGAGCACCACCCTGTGGTCGGCGCTCATAGCAAGACTGTAATTCAGCTACATAGGGGCAATCTGAGCATCACTCCTATGTAGCAGAGCTGATCAGGCTATGCCAGCTTCTAGCCTCCCATGGAGGATATTGAAGCATAGCAAAAGAGATTTTTAAAAATCTAAAAGTTTAAATCACCCCCCTTTTGCCCCATTCAAAATAAAACAATAAAAAAATCAAATCTACACATATTTGGTATAGCCGGGTTCAGAAACGCATATGACAACAAATGAATAAAAAACGGTGTAGCGAGAATAAAATTCAAAACGCCAGAATTATGTTTTTTGGTCGCCGCGACATTGCATTAAAATGCAATAACGGGCAATGAAAAGAACGTATCAGCACCAAAATGGTATCTTTAAAAACGTCAGCTCGGCACGCAAAAAATAAGCCCTCACCCAACCCCAGATCACGGAAAATGGAGACGCTACAGGTATCGGAAAATTACACAATTTTTTTTTTTTCTAGCAAAGTTTGGAATTTTTTTTTTCTTTTACCACAGATAAAAAATAACCTAGACATGTTTGGTGTCTATGAACTCGTAATGACCTGGAGAATCATAATGGCAGGTCAGTTTTAGCAATTAGTAAACTTAGCAAAAGGGCTCCATAATCTACAGATACAGGGGAGACATGTCCATTGCTTCAGTCATGGAGAGTGAAGCCCCGGAATGTCATCGCAGCGGCTCACTATAAGGATAGGAGCTCCGATAATGTTACTGAGGAACCTTCACCACAAATTGTGTCTCCGCATCTCAGGCCAACGTTATTCTTATGGGAAACTAAGGGGGAAATGTTTCCATTCCACGTCTCCCCCCTCGCTACCAAGCGACACGTCCCCCATTCTAGGCGTCTGCAGGTCCCAATCCGACTTGTATTTACTATGACCATAAACAAAGCACAAGGTCAATCACTGACAGGAGCCGTCACATGGGAAACTCTACGCTGCTTGTTCTAGGGCGGAGACCCCCAAATCTCCATATATGAGGGGAAACGGAAAACGCTGCTTAGGCCTCTTTCACACTTCAGTCGTTTGGCGTCAGTCACTTCCGACAAAGTGACGGATCGACGGATCCGTCACAATTGTTGAAAAAACGGATGTAACGGATCCGTTTTTTTGACGGATCCGTTACTCGGGGGTTGTATATACTTTTTGGAGCATGCGCAATTGAAAAAACTTGAAAAAACGGATTGGGGCGACGGATCCGCCAAAAAACGGATCGCGACGGATCCGTCGCCCATAGATGGCCATTCTATGAAATGACGGACGCGACGGATCCGTCGCGATCCGCCATTTCAACGGAGACAAAAAACGTCTAGATGAACGTCAATGTCTAGATGACGTCCGCTAAATTTTGACGGATCCGTCGCATGACGGATGGAACGGACGACCATCCGTCACAATCCGTCGCTAATGCAAGTCTATGGGGGAAAAAACGGATCCGTCAAAAAAAAAACGGATCCGTTTTTTGAGGAAAATGACGGTTTTAGACTGACGTCAAACAACTGAAGTGTGAAAGAGGCCTTACCAGAAAGCTCCAATAGATGACGATGTATTTGTAACCAGTCTGACCCCTCTGTCCGCAGCTGTTACGTCACTGTTCACACCTCACCGAGACCCCAAGAGTCTCCTCAGTGCTGAAGGAGTTAATGTCTCCCACGCCCAGTAATGGGAAATCTCCACATCCCTCCACCCTCAGAGCCGCATACCATACATGGCTGTTCTTCTGTGTGCACAGGACCTGTGATGAGGTCACAGGAGAGGAGGAGTCAGGGGTCACATGATCAGGGGGCCTCAGAGTCTGCAGGACTCTACTGTGCTGGTTGTCATGGTGCTGGATGAGGGGAAGTTTCTGTGTGGGGTCAGGAGGGGTTTGCAGGGTGGATGTAGCAGAGCCGTGTGTGTACGAGGTGTACGGAGCAGAGCTGCATGTGTACGAGGTGTACGGAGCGGAGCCGTGTATGGAGTGGAGCCGCGTGTTTTCGAGGTGTACAGAGCGGAACTGCGCATTTACGAGGTGTATGAAGTGGAGCCGTGTGTGTACGAGGTGTATGGAGTCGAGCCGCGTGTGTACGAGGTGTACGGAGCGGACCCGTGTGTGTATGAGGTGGATGGAGCGGAGCCGTGTGTACGAGGTGTCCGAAGCGGAGCCGCGTGTGTGTGCGAGGTGTACAGAGCTGAGCCGCGTGTGTACGGAGCTGAGCCGCGTGTGTACGGAGCTGAGCCGCGTGTGTACGGAGCTGAGCCGCGTGTGTACGAGGGGTACGGAGCTGAGCCGCGTGTGTACGAGGGGTACGGAGCTGAGCCGCGTGTGTACGAGGTGTACGGAGCTGAGCCGCGTGTGTACGAGGTGTACGGAGCTGAGCCGCGTGTGTACGAGGTGTACGGAGCTGAGCCGCGTGTGTACGAGGTGTACGGAGCTGAGCCGCGTGTGTACGAGGTGTACGGAGCTGAGCCGCGTGTGTACGAGGTGTACGGAGCTGAGCCGTGTGTGTACGAGGTGGACGGAGAGGAGCCGTGTGTGTACGAGGTGTACGGAGCGGAGCCGTGTGTGTACGAGGTGTACGGACAGGAGCCGTGTGTGTACGAGGTGTACAGAGCGGAACCGCGTATTTATGAGGTGTACGGAGCGGAGCTGCATGTGTACGAGGTGTAAGGAGCGGAGCTGTGTGTGTACGAGGTATATGGAGTGGAGCCGTGTGTGTACGGAGCAGAATTGCGTGTGTATGGAGCAGAGCCACGTGTGTACGAGGTGTACGGAGCGGAGCTGCGTGTGTACGAGGTGTACGGAGCGGAGCCATGTGTGTTCAAGGTGTACAGAGCAGAGCCACGTGTGTACGAGGTGTACGGAGCAGAGCCGCGTGTGTATGAGGTGTACAGAGCAGAGCCGCTTGTGTACAAGGTGGATGGAACGGAGCCGTGTGTGTATGAGGTGTACAGAGCAGAGCCGCGTGTGTACGAGGTGTACGGAGCGAAGCCGCGTGTGTACGGAGCAGAGGTGTGTGTACGAGGTGTATGAAGCAGGAGGTGTATGGAGCAGAGCCGCATGTGTTCGAGGTGTACGGAGCGGAGCCACATGTGTGCAAGGTGTACGCTCCGGAGCCGCGTGTGTACGGAGCAGAGCCGCGTGTGTACGAGCAGGCAGGGGGCCCACTCGCCGTCAGGGACACTGGCGCGCTATAGTGCCGGCCCCCGCAAATGGACCCCCCGCCTTCTCCGGGCCCCGGCACTTGCGATACTTACCTCTCCCGGTTCCAGCGCTGCAGCGTCTTCCATCCTCTGACTGTGACGTTCAGGTCAGAGGGCACGATGACGTCACCAGTGCGCGCCCTCGGCCTCAGCAGTCGCAGCACAGAGAGCAGGGAGACGGTGAGAAGTCCAGAGCAGAACAGCGTCAAGCAACGAGAGGTGAGTACGGTATTTCATTTTTTTTTTTTTAATATTTGGAGCAATATATGGGGACCATCAGAAGGGGCCCATATATGGAGCATTATATGGGGCTAATTCTATATGGAGTATCTTATGAAGCCAATTCTATAGGGAGCATTATATGGGGCCATTTCAATATGGAGCAGTATATGGGGCCAATTACATATGGAGCAGTATATGGGGCCAATAATATATGAAGCATCTTATGGGACTAATTATAAGTGGAGCATTTTATTTGGCCAATTATATATGGAGCATTATATGGGGCCCATTATACATGAAGCATCTTATGGGGCCAATTATTTTTGGAGCATTATATGGGACCCATTCTGTAAGGAGCATCATATGGGGCCCATTCTGTATGGAGCAATATATGGGACTCAGTATACTGTATGGGGCCGATCATAAACTGTATGGAGCATTATATGAGTCCCGTTATATATGGAGCAATAGATGGGGCCCATCATATACTGTATGGAGAATTATATGTGGCTCACTATACTGTATGGAGCATTATATGGGGTCAATTCCGTATGGAGCAATATATGTGGCTCATTCTGTATGGAGTACTCTGCAGTGCCCATTATACTGTATGGAGCATTATATGAGGCTCATTCTGTATAGAGCATAATATTGGGCTCATTATTCTGTTTGGAGCAATATATGGGGCTAATTATTCTGTATAGAGGACTATGTGGTGCCAATTATACTGTATGGAGCACTATATGGGGCCATTATACTGTATGGGGCAATATATGGGGCTCATTCTGTTTGGAGCAATATATGGGGCTCATTATTCTATATAGAGGACTACACTGTCTGGTTTCTGAGCTAATGTAGAATGCACAATAGATATCACTCATGTAATGTAAGAAGTAAGTGAAATCTTTGGCATTGTACTATACCTATATTTCTCTGCCGTATCCGTGCATTATGAATTGTGGTATGTGTTAAAGGGGCCAACCGGGACTCTTTCGCCCAGGGCCCATGAAAACCTGGAGCCGGCCCTGAGCGGAGCCGCAAGTGTACGAGGTGTACAGAGCGGAACCGCGCGTTTACGAGGTGTACGGAGCGGAGCTGCAGGTGTACGGAGCGGAGCCATGTGTGTACGAGGCGTATGGAGCAGAGCCTCGTGTGTACGAGGTGTATGGAGCAGAACTGAGTGTGTAAGGAGCAGAGCCCCATGAGTACGAGGTGTACAGAGCGGAGCCGCAAGTGTACAAGATGTACAGAGTGGAGCCGCAAGTGTACGAGATGTACAGAGTGGAGCCGCTCGTTTACGACGTGTACGGAGCGGAGTTGTGTGTGTACAAGGAGTATGGCGCGTTACCGCGTATGTATGAGGTGTACGGAGCGGAGCCACGTGTGTACGAGGTGTGCGGAACGGAGCTGCATGTGTTCGAGGTGTACAGAGCAGAGACACGTGTGTACAGAGCGTTACCGTGTGTACGAGGTGTACGGAGCAGAGCCGTGTGTGTACGAGGTATATGGAGCAGAGCTGTGTGTACGGGGTATACGGAGCGGAGCTATGTGTGTACGAGGTGTATAGAGCGGAGCTGTGTGTACTGGGTATATGGAGCGGAGCTATATGTGTACGAGGTGTATGGAGCAAAGCCGTGTGTGTAAGGGGTGCACGGAGCAGAGCCGTGTGTGTACGGGGTGTACGAAGAGGAGCTGTGTGTGTACAGGGTGTACGGAGCGGAGCTGTGTGTGTACGGAGAGGAGTTGTGTGTGTACGGGGTGTACTGAGCAGAGCTGTGTGTGTATGACATGTACGGAGCGGAGCTGCGTGTACGGAGCGGAGCCATGTGATTGGAGCTGCGCGTTTACAGCGTGTACGGATATTGGCTTTGCTGTTGATCGTGCTAATGTGTTTTTAGATCCTCCTGAATTCATTTTTTGCTTTTCCAATGTATAACTTTGTGCAGAGCATTCTGTTGTGTAAATAACTCCTTTCATGCTTTATTCTGTCTCTGATATTGAATTCCCGATTGTCATGGAGATTTGTAAATTCTTTAATTCTGGGCATCTGTGTACAAAATTGGGAAGAATTGCAGGGATAACAGCCTATTTGTAATTGATTAGACCATTTACCCTGTGCTTGTGGTGTAATGTAAATTGGCTCTGCACCAGTTGCTCGCGTAAGTTGGGACCTCTCTGACAGGACACTGATGGATATGAGACAATTACAGTGGGGCAAAAAAGTATTTAGTCAGTCAGCAATAGTGCAAGTTCCACCACTTAAAAAGATGAGAGGCGTCTGTAATTTACATCATAGGTAGACCTCAACTATGGGAGACAAACTGAGGGAAAAAAATCCAGAAAATCACATTGTCTGTTTTTTTATCATTTTATTTGCATATTATGGTGGAAAATAAGTATTTGGTCAGAAACAAACAATCAAGATTTCTGGCTCTCACAGACCTGTAACTTCTTCTTTAAGAGTCTCCTCTTTCCTCCACTCATTACCTGTAGTAATGGCACCTGTTTAAACTTGTTATCAGTATAAAAAGACACCTGTGCACACCCTCAAACAGTCTGACTCCAAACTCCACTATGGTAAAGACCAAAGAGCTGTCAAAGGACACCAGAAACAAAATTGTAGCCCTGCACCAGGCTGGGAAGACTGAATCTGCAATAGCCAACCAGCTTGGAGTGAAGAAATCAACAGTGGGAGCAATAATTAGAAAATGGAAGACATTCAAGACCACTGATAATCTCCCTCGATCTGGGGCTCCACGCAAAATCCCACCCCGTGGGGTCAGAATGATCACAAGAACGGTGAGCAAAAATCCCAGAACCACGCGGGGGGACCTAGTGAATGAACTGCAGAGAGCTGGGACCAATGTAACAAGGCCTACCATAAGTAACACACTACGCCACCATGGACTCAGATCCTGCAGTGCCAGACGTGTCCCACTGCTTAAGCCAGTACATGTCCGGGCCCGTCTGAAGTTTGCTAGAGAGCATTTGGATGATCCAGAGGAGTTTTGGGAGAATGTCCTATGGTCTGATGAAACCAAACTGGAACTGTTTGGTAGAAACACAACTTGTCGTGTTTGGAGGAAAAAGAATACTGAGTTGCATCCATCAAACACCATACCTACTGTAAAGCATGGTGGTGGAAACATCATGCTTTGGGGCTGTTTCTCTGCAAAGGGGCCAGGACGACTGATCCGGGTACATGAAAGAATGAATGGGGCCATGTATCGTGAGATTTTGAGTGCAAACCTCCTTCCATCAGCAAGGGCATTGAAGATGAAACGTGGCTGGGTCTTTCAACATGACAATGATCCAAAGCACACCGCCAGGGCAACGAAGGAGTGGCTTCGTAAGAAGCATTTTCAAGGTCCTGGAGTGGCCTAGCCAGTCTCCAGATCTCAACCCTATAGAAAACCTTTGGAGGAAGTTGAAAGTCCGTGTTGCCAAGCGAAAAGCCAAAAACATCACTGCACTAGAGGAGATCTGCATGGAGGAATGGGCCAACATACCAACAACAGTGTGTGGCAACCTTGTGAAGACTTACAGAAAACGTTTGACCTCTGTCATTGCCAACAAAGGATGTATTACAAAGTATTGAGATGAAATTTTGTTTCTGACCAAATACTTATTTTCCACCATAATATGCAAATAAAATTATAAAAAAACAGACAATGTGATTTTCTGGATTTTTTTTCCTCAGTTTGTCTCCCATAGTTGAGGTCTACCTATGATGTAAATTACAGACGCCTCTCATCTTTTTAAGTGGTGGAACTTGCAATATTGCTGACTGACTAAATACTTTTTTGCCCCACTGTATATCTTTCAAATGAGGATCTGCCTGCAAGATAGGCCAGTACCTGCCCAGTATGTTTATAGCTTCTGGGCTTTGGTCATCATAGGTCCCTATGGATCGAATGATAGAATTCTCCTTTTCTTTCTTATCTCTTTGATGATTTTGTTTTATTAAATGCCTTATACAAAACTTTTTTGGGGTAACCTCTAGCGGTAAATCTTTTAACCCCTTAACCCCCGGAGCTTTTTCATTTTTGCGTTTTCATTTTTCGCTCCCCTCCTTCCCTGAGCCAATCCGTCAATATGGCCATGTGAGGCTTGTTTTTTGTGGGATGAGTTGTACTTTTGAACAACACCATTGTTTGCACCATGACATGTACTAGAAAACAGTAAAAAAATTCCAAGGGCGGTGAAATTGCAAAAAAAAGTGCAATCCCACACTTGTTTTTTGTTTGGCTTTTTTGATAGATTCACTAAATGCTGAAACTGACCTGCCGTTATGATTCTTCAGGTCATTACAAGTTCATAGACACCAAACATGTCTAGGTTTTTTTTTATCTAAGTGGTGAAAAAAAATCCCAAACTTTGCTAAAAAAAATTGTGCAAATTTTCCGATACCCGTAGCGTCTCCATTTTTCGGGATCTTAGGTCGGTTGAGGGCTTATTTTTTGCGTGCCGAGCTGATGTTTTTAATCATACCATTTTGGTGCAGATACGTTCTTTTGAGCGCTCATTATTGCATTTTAATGTAATGTCGTGGCAACAAAAAAACATAATTCTGGCATTTTGACTTTTTTTTTATCGCTACGCCATTTAGCAATCAGGTGATTCTTTTTTTTATAGATAGGGATCGGGCGATTCTGAGTGCGATGATACCAAATATGTGTAGGTAGATATTTTTATTGTTTTATTCTGAATGGGGGAAAGGGGTGTGATTTGAACTTTTAGATTTTTTTAATTTTTTTCAGATTTTAAAATTTTTTTTTTTTTACTTTTGCCATGCTTCAATAGCCTCCATGGGAGGCTAGAAGCTGCCACAACTTGATCGGCTCTGCAACAGGCGATGCTGACATGTCCTGGCTTTGAGGTGGGCTCATCGCCGGAGCCCACATCAAAGCTGGGGATACTGCCATCGGCTAATAGGACGTCTGATGGCAGTAAGGGGTTAAAGAGTTCATGTCACTCTCTCCTGAAACTTTCATTATCTGAACCATTTTGTCAAGCCCTCAAATACTGTCCCACATGTATTTCTGCTTTTAGCATTGGGGGTGTAAAATATTAGTATTTCAATAATAAAAAATATAGATTATTTAACATATCCAGAGTCTGACAAGCAAGCAGATACTCTGGTTAATGAGTGACTGAGTAAGGGTATATGCACACGTTCCAGATTTTTTGCGGTTTTTCGCAGCAAAAACGCATACATTAAGCATCCCATCATTTTGAATGCATTCCGCAATTTTTGTGCACATGCTGCGTATTTTTCCGCGATAAAAATGAGTTGCGGCAAAATACGCAGCATGTTCATTAATTTTGCAGATTTATTGCGGATTTCCCGTTATTTAGTGCTTTGGGAAGCTCCGGAAAAAAATGTGAAAAATCCACACAAAAACCACGAGTAAAACGCGAGAAAAACGAGAGCTGATTTTATGCAGAAAATCTCCGATTTTGTTCAGGAAATTTCTGCATAAAATCCTGACGTGTGCACATACCCTTATTCTGAGGATTTTGGCCAATACATCTGTTCTCTGTATGTTAGAACTATAGGGCTTTTGTGAGAAGTGTCAATATATGGCTATTTGGAAATAGTAAATGGTTCCCAAAGGTCAAAAGCTATACACTTAAGTATTTCAAAATTAGGTAATGTGCAAATATCTAATATGCATATTCCATAAGTTACTAGTGTTCTTCTAATACTGGAGTATCTGAAGAGGAATAACCTCATGACCCAGTATCAGCACGGGTTTACTAGGGACCGTTTATGTCAGACTAATCTGATCAGCTTCTATGAAGAGGTAAGTTCCGGACTGGACCAAGTGAACCCAGTGGACGTAGTGTATATGGACTTTTCAAAAGCTTTTGATACGGTGCCACACAAAAGGTTGATACATAAAATGAGAATAATGGGGATAGGGGAAAATATGTGCAAGTGGGTTAAGAGCTGGCTCAGGGATAGGAAACAAAGGGTGGTTATTAATGGAGCACACTCGGACTGGGTCACGGTTAGCAGTGGGGTACCACAGGGGTCAGTATTGGGCCCTCTTCTTTTTAACATATTTATTAATGACCTTGTAGGGGGCATTCAGAGTAGAATGTCAATATTTGCAGATGACACTAAACTCTGCAGGGTAATCAATACAGAGGAGGACAATTTTATATTACAGGATGATTTATGTAAACTAGAAGCTTGGGCTGATAAATGGCAAATGAGCTTTAATAGGGATAAATGTAAGGTCATGCACTTGGGTAGAAGTAATAAGATGAATAACTATGTGCTTAATTCTAAAACTCTGGGCAAAACCGTCAATGAAAAATACCTGGGTGTATGGGTGGATGACAAACTCATATTCAGTGGCCAGTGTCAGGCAGCTGCTACAAAGGCAAATAAAATAATGGGATGCATTAAAAGAGGCATAGATGCACATGAGAACATAATTTTACCTCTATACAAGTCACTAGTTCGACCTCACTTAGAATACTGTGCACAGTTCTGGTCTCCGGTGTATAAGAAAGACATAGCTGAACTAGAGTGGGTGCAGGGAAGAGTGACCAAGGTTATTAGAGGACTGGGGGGTCTGCAATACCAAGATAGGTTATTACACTTGGTGCTGTTTAGTTTGGAAAAACGAAGACTAAGGGGTGATCTTATTTTAATGTATAAATATATGAGGGGACAGTACAAAGACCTTTCTGATGATCTTTTTAATCACAGACCTGAGACAGGGACAAGGGGCCATCCTCTACGTCTGGAGGAAAGAAGGTTTAGGCATAATAACAGACGCGGATTCTTTACTGTAAGAGCAGTGAGACTATGGAACTCTCTGCCATATGATGTTGTAATGAGTGATTCATTACTTAAATTTAAGAGGGGACTGGATACCTTTCTGGAAAAGTATAATGTTACAGGATATATATGGTAGATTCCTTGATAGGGCGTTGATCCAGGGAACTAGTGTGATTGCTGTATGTGGAGTCGGGAAGGAATTTGTTTCCCCAAAGTGGAGCTTACTATTTGCCACATGGGTTTTTTTGCCTTCCTCTGGATCAACACGTTAGGGCATGTTAGGTTAGGCTATGGGTTGAACTAGATGGACTTAAAGTCTTCCTTCAACCTTAACCCCTTCATGACCTTGCCGTTTTTTGCAATTCTGACCAGTGTCCCTTTATGAGGTAATAACTCAGGAACGCTTCAACGGATCCTAGCGATTCTGAGATTGTTTTTTCACGACATATTGGGCTTCATGTTAGTGGTAAATTTAGGTCGATAATTTCTGAGTTTATTTGTGAAAAAAAAGGAAATTTGGCAAAAATGTAGAAAATTTCGCAATTTTCACATTTTGAATTTTTATTCTGTTAAACCAGAGAGTTATGTGACACAAAATAGTTAATAAATAACATTTCCCACATGTCTACTTTACATCAGCACAATTTTGGAAACAATTTTTTTTTTTGCTAGGAAGTTATAAGGGTTAAAATTTGACCAGTGATTTCTCATCAACAAAATTTACAAAACCATTTTTTTTAGGGACCACCTCACATTTGAAGTCAGTTTGAGGGTTCTATATGGCTGAAAATACCCAAAAGTGACACCATTCTAAAAACTGCACCCCTCAAGGTGCTCAAAACCACATTCAAGAAGTTTATTAACCCTTCAGGTGTTTCACAGCAGCAGAAGAAACATGGAAGTAAAAAATGAACATTTAACTTTTTAGTCACAAAAATGATCTTTTAGCAACAATTTTTTTATTTTCCCAAGGGTAAAAGGAGAAACTGGACCACGGACGTTGTTGTACAATTTGTCCTGAGTACGCTGATACCTCATATGTGGGGGTAAACCACTGTTTGGGCGCACGGCAGGGCTCGGAAGGGAAGGAGCGCCATTTGACTTTTTCAATGAAAAATTGGCTCCAATCTTTAGCGGACACCATGTCGCTTTTGGAGAGCCCCCGTGTGCCTAAACATTGGAGCTCCCCCACAAGTGACCCCATTTTGGAAACAAGACCCCCCAAGGAACTTATCTAGAAGCATAGTGAGCACTTTAAACCCCCAGGTGCTTCACAAATTGATCCGTAAAAATGAAAAAGTACTTTTTTTTCACAAAAAAATTATTTTAGCCTCAATTTTTTCATTTTCACATGGGCAACAGGATAAAATGGATCCTAAATTTTGTTGGGCAATTTCTCCTGAGTACACCAATACCTCACATGTGGGGGTAAACCACTATTTGGGCACATGGTAAGGCTCGGAAGGGAAGGAGCGCCATTTGACTTTTTGAATGAAAAATTATCTCCATCGTTAGCGGACACCATGTCGCGTTTGGAAAGCCCCTGTGTGCCTAAAGATTGGAGCTCCTCCACAAGTGACCCCATTTTGGAAACTAGACCCCCCAAGGAACTCATCTAGAGGCATAGTGAGCACTTTAAACCCCCAGGTGCTTCACAAATTGATCCGCAAAAATGAAAAAGTACTTTTTTTTCACACAAAATTTCTTTTAGCCTCAATTCTTTCATTTTCACATGGGCAACAGGATAAAATGGATCCTAAAATTAGTTGGGCAATTTCTCCTGAGTATGCCGATACCTCATATGTGGGGGTAAACCACTGTTTGGGTGCACGGCAAGGCTCGGAAGGGGAGGCGTGCCATTTGACTTTTTGAATGGAAAATTAGCTCCAATCGTTAGCGGACACCATGTCGCGTTTGGAGAGCCCCTGTGTGCCTAAACATTGGAGCTCCCCTACAAGTGACCCCATTTTGGAAACTAGACCTCCCAAGGAACTAATCTAGATGTGTGGTGAGCACTTTGAACCCCCAAGTGCTTCACAGAAGTTTATAACGCAGAGCCATGAAAATAAAAAATAATTTTTCTTTTCTCAAAAATGATTTTTTAGCCCACAATTTTTTATTTTCCCAAGGGTAACAGGAGAAATTGGACCCCAAAAGTTGTTGTCCAGTTTCTCCTGAGTACGCTGATACCCCACATGTGGGGGTAAACCACTGTTTTGGCACACGTCGGGGTTCGGAAGGAAAGTAGTGACGTTTTGAAATGCAGACTTTGATGGAATGCTCTGCGGGCGTCACGTTGCGTTTGCAGAGCCCCTGATGTGCCTAAACAGTAGGAACTCCCCACAATTGACTCCATTTTGGAAACTAGACCCCCAAGGGAACTTATCTAGATGTGTAGTGAGCACTTTGAACCCCCAAGTGCTTCACAGAAGTTTATAACGCAGAGCCGTGAAAATAAAAAATGTGTTTCCTTTCCTCAAAAATATTTTTTTAGCCCAGAATTTTTTTATTTCTGCAAGAGTAACAGGAGAAATTGGACCCCAAAAGTTGTTGTCCAGTTTCTCCTGAGTACGCTGATACCCCATATGTGGGGGTAAACCACTGTTTTGGCACACGTCGGGGTTCGGAAGGGAAGTAGTGACGTTTTGAAATGCAGACTTTGATGGAATGCTCTGCGGGCATCAGGTTGCGTTTGCAGAGTCCCTGATGTGCCTAAACAGTAGGAACTCCCCACAAGTGACCCCATTTTGGAAACTAGACCCCCCAAGGAACTTATCTAGATGTGTGGTGAGCACGTTCAACCCCCAAGTGCTTCACAGAAGTTTACAACGCAGAGCCGTGAAAATAAAAAATCATTTTTCTTTCCTCAAAAAAGATGTTTTAGCAAGCAATTTTTTATTTTCACAAGGGTAACAGGAGAATTTGGACCCCAAAATTTGTTGCCCAGTTTGTTGTGAATACGCTGATACCCCATATGTGGGGGTAAACCACTGTTTGGGCACACGTCAGGGCTCGGAAGGGAAGTAGTGACATTTGAAATGCAGACTTTGATGGAATGGTCTGCGGGCGTCACATTGCATTTGCAGAGCCCCTGATGTGCCTAAACAGTAGAAACACCCCACAAGTGACCCCATTTTGGAAACTAGACCCCCGAAGGAACTTATCTAGATGTGTGGTGAGCACTTTCAACCCCCAAGTGCTTCACAGAAGTTTATAACGCAGAGCCGTGAAAATAAAAAATAATTGTTCTTTCCTCAAAAATTATGTTTTAGCAAGTAATTTTTTATTTTTGCAAGGGTAACAGGAGAAATTGGACCCCAACAGTTGTTGCCCAGTTTGTCCTGAGTACGCTGGTACCCCAAATGTGGGGGTAAACCACTGTTTGGGCGCACGTCGGGGCTTGGAAGGGCGGGAGCACCATTTGACTTTTTGAACGCAAGATTGGCTGGAATCAATGGTGGCGCCATGTTGCGTTTGGAGACCCCTGATGTGCCTAAACAGTGGAAACCCCTCAATTCTAACTTCAACACTAACCCCAACACACCCCTAATCCTAATCCCAACTGTAGCCATAACCCTAATCACAACCCTAACCCCAACACACCCCTAACCACAACCCTAACCGCAACACACCCGTAACCCTAATTCCAACCCTAATCCTAACCCTAATCTCAACCGTAACCCTAATCCCAACCCTAACCACAACTGTAACCCCAACACACCCCTAACCCTATCCGTAACCCTAACCACAAGCCTAATCTTAACCCTATTTCAAACCCTAGCCCTAATTCCAACCCTAACCCTAAGGCTATGTGCCCACGTTGCGGATTCGTGTGAGATCTTTCCGCACGATTTTTGAAAAATCTGCAGGTAAAAGGCACTGCGTTTTACCTGCGGATTTACAGCAGATTTCCAGTGTTTTTTTGTGCGGATTTCACCTGCGGATTCCTATTGAGGAACAGGTGTAAAACGCTGCGGAATCCGCACAAAGAATTGGCATGCTGCGGAAAATACAATGCAGCGTTTCTGCACGGAATTTTCCGCACCATGGGCACAGCGGATTTGGTTTTCCTTAGGTGTACATGGTACTGTAAACCTGATGGAAAACTGCTTCGAATTCGCAGCGGCCAATTCGCTGCGGATCCGCTGCCGATCCGCTGCGGATCCGCGGCCGATCCGCTGCGGATCCGCGGCCGATCCGCTCTGTGTGCACATGCCATAACCCTACCCCTAACCTTAACCCTACCCGTAACCCTAACCCTACCCCTAACCCTACCCCTAGTTCTAACCCTAACCCTAGTGGAAAAAGAAAAAAAAATATTTTCTTTATTTTATTATTGTCCCTACCTATGGGGGTGATAAAGGGGGGGGGTTTATTTATTATTGTTTTATTTTGATCGCTGTGTTAGAACCTACCACAGCGATCAAAATGTACCTGTAATGAATCAGCCAGCCGGCAGATTCGGCACTGAGCATGCGCCCGCCATTTTGGAAGATGGCGGCGCCCAGCGAGGAGACGGACCGACACCGGGAGCCTCGGTAAGTATAAGGGGGGGGGAGATCGGGGCACGGGGGGGGCGTCGGAGCACCGGGGGGTGACATAGGAGCAGGGGGGGAGCGGGCAGGAGGACGGGGGAGCGGAGCACAGGACGGAGGGGACCGGACCCCATAACGGAGCACTGGGGGGGCGATCGGTGGGGTGGGGGGGGGTCACTTCAGGTTTTCCAGCCATGGCCGATGGTATTGCAGCATCGGCCATGGCTGGATTGTAATATTTCACCAGTTTTTTAGGTGAAATATTACAAATCGCTCTGATTGGCAGTTTCACTTTCAACAGCCAATCAGAGCGATCGTAGCCACGGGGGGGTGAAGCCACCCCCCCTGGGCTGAAGTACCACTCCCCCTCTCCCTGCAGATCGGGTAAAATAGGAGTTAACCCCTTCACCCGATCTGCAGGGACGCGATCATTCCATGACGCCACATAGGCGTCATGGGTCGGGAAGGGGTTAATAACTATGTTACTATGTAATATGGTAGAAGCTTCGAACATAGCAGCAGATCACCATATGTGGTTATGAGACAGTAAAAATAGAAACCAAGGTAAGTCTATGGGTCAAAATAGTATATAAGCCGACCTAACTCCTGTTCAGACAGATCTCTCATACCCTGTGAATCTCCAACCACATCAATCTCAAGACCATATGTAAGAACTAGTGATGAGCGAGTATACTCATTGCTCGGGTTTTCCCAAGCATGCTAGTGTGGTCTCCGAGTATTTGTGAGTGCTTGGAGATTTAGTTTTTGTTGACGCAGATGCATAATTTGCGGCTGCTGGACAGCTTGAACACGTGGGATTCCCTAGCAACCAGGCAACCCCCACATGTACTCAGGCTGGCTAGCAGCCATAAATCATGCAGCTGCTTCAAAAACTAAATCTCCCATCACTCACAAATACACGGAGACTACTCGAGCATTAGTTAATCATGTCTTTTGTACTTGGAGGATACCAAGAATTATCTCCTCTGATCAAGGAAGTCAATTTACAGGAAAAATCATGCAAGCAGTTTGTACTATTCTAGGGGTACAACAACAGTTCCATGTACCTTACCATCCACAGTCCGCTGGTATTGTGGAAAGGATGAAATAGAACAATAAAATCCAGAATTGCCAAGATGTTATTGGACAAAGGCAATACTTGGGTTGATGCTGTACCTTTTGTACTGTTGAGTGTGAGAGGAACAACTTCTTCCACAACTCAATTTACTCCTTTTGATCTAACGACAGGAAGAAAAATGCCATTGATTTTCTCACATTAACTATTTTTGTCCACACCTCAAAAGATGTTGTTGCAAGGTCCAAATGGTTGCAATTGTTGCAGGAAAACTTGAAAACAATTCTTGCACATGCTGCATCAAAAATGCAGAGAATGGGGCCACCATATGAATCCAAATTCAAGAAAAGGGCTCTAGGGATGATTACATCTTTCAGGAAGAGTGGACCTTGGGAAAGTAATTGGGAAGGTCCCTTTGAGATCATCGAAACCATGGGACAAGTTATGACTCTTGTGCAATGAGCAAATAAATTGGTTAAATATACCAGAAGACAACAAAGAGTGTGGCTACATGTCGATCAATGCAAATTGTATGTTGCAAAATAATGATACTGCATTTCTTTTAGGAAGAAATTGATTACAATGAGAGTTGGAATAAGAAACACCATGTCCATGATGGAAGGGATTCAACACCAATCCTTCAGGAGAAAAAGACATTTCCCAGGAAAACTTACTATCTGATGGGAATCACATTTCTGCTACTTTGTACTATTTCAACTGTGATCTACGCAGAAAATATTTTACCTCATAAAACAAAAACTAGTGAAGTGAATTAACCTTTCAAAAGAACTCTACATTCATGGAAACCAAGAGGATCTAGTCTACAAAACCTAATAGATGAAGACATATCGGACTATTCAGTAGATATTACTGGAAACATTTGCATGGGTTATGGTGTAAAATACTGTATTGAGCTACACTTCATACACGACACTGACATAATATTACATGCTACCATAGGACCTAAGACTAGGTTTACACAGTTACAAGAAGATTATATACTGTGATGTAGTGACCTCTGTTACAGCTAGGGGGCACTGCATGTTCTCAGTATACGCACGGAGGCGTATGGAGGCCATGGGAAGGTATGGCAGGCGTAGGCATAACTATGATAGTGAGACAATGTCCGGCATTATTGTAAATGGCCAGTATGTATCACAGAGGAGATCCTCTATGCTGTAAGCCGATAATGTTGCTCTGGGACCTGTAGTCCCACAAGTATTGGTTTAGCTTTAAAGGGAGGCTTACAGGGTTAGTCGAGAACTGGGCGGGTCTGACTAACCACACACACCTCCCACCTTTGGGAGTGGTTACAAGTATATAATGTGACCATGGTGTGGTCACATGGTCTGTCTCTCTCTGCTTGGAAGGTCCTGTGTGTGGACTGGATTCCTGGGATGCACATGGTGGAGACGTGCCTACAGAGACCATGACGGCTATCTGGGTTGGGGAAGCTACCGTCCTTTGGTGGGTCTGGAACTGACTGATGTGTGCATGCCAGGCAAGTCAGTGATCCCTGTAAGGCAGCTTCTCTGAAAGTCAGGTGATGCCAACCGGTGAAAACCTGCAACGCTGTCAAGCAGATAATCCAGACTGTGTGTTTGACTCCAGAACGAGCCTGAATATTGGACTCTACCGAGTATGGTTACAGTCCTGATGGAGTAGTGCCATGTTTGAACACTCTTCTTTGTTTTGCTGGGTCTGAAGGCTGTTTTATTTGTGTTTGTGCCACTGGGGTTTAAGTCCACGGGGTGTACCCCAGTAAGGGGGTGGTGTCCCTACAAGGGGTGGTGTCCCAAAAGGGGGTGGTGACCCAAAAAGGGTGGAGTCCCGGGGAATGGTAGTTACCCAAAAGGGGGGCGGAGCATCCCGAAGGGGTGCCACTGACGAACTATTTCCAGGGCCAAGGGCACTATGTGTGTCCAGTCTGTTATATGAGCTCTCCACCGGGCAAGAGTTTATGGGGGTGTGCCCTGCTGATGATTGCAGAGAGATATTCGGTCTGGTCGATTCTGGAAGCCCAGTGATGCTAGTGAAAGTTGCATCCGAGGGATTTGTAATACACAATAAGCAGGTCAGAGTCACCTACATCCATGGGCGCACAAAGGACTATCCAGTGTCCAGGGTGGACCTCGAGACGGCCGTCAGTGCAATCCATGATGTTGCTATAGTCTCAACCTGTTCGGTGATAATAGGCTGGGATTCTGGGCTGTTCATAGACTTTTGGTTGAGTGGAGCTTCTCTACAGCAGGAGAATGGAGTGCTCTCTCAGCTGTTGGAGGTGCGTACTTAAAAGCAGTGATACCTCCCAAAATTGATGGGTCAGATGTCGGATTGCCCAGTGGGAAGGGTGCGTCTGCCCAACTTACGTACATGATGTCACCTGACGTGTACCACAAGATGACTGTTAGTGATGTGGTAAATAAAACGTGTGGAGCTGACACCCGGTTAGAAAGCAACTGGAGGGTTCAACATGTTGTGGGGTGTGAGACAGACTCTGGGGGTGACTGTGACATGTCATTGCCAGATAGAGTTGAGGTCGATATTATGTTGTCAGAAGCACTGACAGGGGAACGACAGGACTTCACAGGGTGAAGTCAGGATGGCGGTGGCAGCCATACCAGAAAATATGACCCGTTTAAGTGGGGACTGCTGGTTCCAGGATGACCAGTCGGGTGGTGGTGACTCCCATTCAGATGGTGACGCCAGCGGAAAAGAGCAGTAAGGCCGACTCAGGTACAAACGGCAAACTACCTCCCGTTGCTGGTGACGAAAAGGGCGCAAAGTGGTTGTACCAGTTGCACCTTGTGAAGATTTGAATAAAGGAAAGGCAGTGTCTTGTGCTTTTGTTCAAGATGGAGACTCTTCCATACTGTACAAGGGAGATAAATGCATTCATGTTGCCCCTAGCAACCACTAGGTTGGAGTCGGATGACAGGTCAGTTGGTGGTGCTGAGTGAAAGGAAAACCTGGAGAGTGCTGATGGAGCGCGAATCCACAACAGTCACAAAGAACAGTCCTGTCAGAGGCCTGCGTCTGCGATGACAGGAAAAGGTAAGGTGATGGAAGATGGTGAAGGCTCCAACGGACCTGATGCAGAGGAGCTGGGGTACTCCGATATGCAAGAGAGGGCTGAAACTGATGGTGCTGAGTCTAAGGGTGTAGGAGTGGAGGAAGCCACCAAAGAAGTAGGGCCTGAAGTAGATACCTCCTCACGTGATGGAAGCCCAAACAATCCAGAGGATAGGAAAAGCAAGTTAAGGAGGATCAAGGAGACAGTAGAAGCGAGGTTGAAGCAAGAGGAGCTTCGGAGACAGGCTGCTGAGTTACGTGTGAGTGCCTTAGAGAAAGGTGACGGAGCTCAGAGGTCGCCGGTCAGAGAGCCAGTCAATGAATGTAACAGCCTTAAAGGGCCACTGTCACCCCCCTCCAGCCGTTATAAACTAAAAGAGCCACCTTGTGCAGCAGTAATGCTGCATTCTAACAAGGTGGCTCTTTTAGTTTTAGGTTCAAGTATACCCCAAATAAAGCGTTTTTATACTTAGCCACAATTCCTGTCTCTAGCCAGGGAGGCGGGTCCTCACTCCCCAGCTTGACCAGCTCCTCTGCCGTCACTCCAATCTTCCTGCGCTTTCGGCGCCGCCCCCTCAGCGCTGTTATAGTTTCAAAACCGGCGCCTGCGCTGTGTACTGGTGTCCTGCGCAGACGCAGTAAGCTCTGGCCGTCTGACGTCCCAGCCAGGCTTGCACACTGCGCCTGCGCGGGCATTGCGGCCAGCCACCTTTGGAATCCCCGCCCCGCACTGTGTTATGCATTATGCACAGTGCGGGGCGGGGATTCCAAAGGTGGCTGGCCGCAATGCCCACGCAGCTTTAAAGGGAGGCTTACAGGGTTAGTCGGAGAGCTGGGCAGGTCTGACTAACCACACACCTCCCACATTTGGGAGTGGTTACAAGTATATAATGTGACCATGGTGTGGTCACATGGTCTGTCTGTCTCTGCTTGGAAGGTCCTGTGTGTAGACCGGATTCCTGGGAAGCACATTGTGGAGACATGTGCCAACAGAGACTGACGGTTATCTGGGTTGGGGAAGCTACCTTCCTTTGGTGGGTCTGGAACTGACAGATGTGTGCATGCCAGGCAAGTCAGTGATCCCCGTAAGGCAGCTTCTCTGAAGGTCAGGACTCGGGTAATGCCAACCGGTGAAAACCTGCAAGAATGTCAAGCAGGTGATCCAGACTGTGTGTGTTTGGCTCCAGAGCGAGCCTGGATATTGCCAACCGGTGAAAAACCTGCAATGCTGTCAAGCAGGTAATCCAGACTGTGTATGTTTGCCTCCAGAGCGCACCTAAATATTGGACTCTATCGAGTATGGCTACGGTCCTGATGGAGTAGTGCGATGTTTGAACGCTCTTCTTTGTTTTGTCGGATCTGTTATTTTTGTGTTTGTGCAGCTGGGGTTTAACGATCATTAAACCCAATTGAACTTTTAAAGGAAATACGGTCTTGCTGTGTGTGTTATATCGCTGCCAAGCGAGTGTTCCCCAACCCGTTAGTGATCGTGGCATCACAATACATTATAATAAGACAGGCACATGTGAATGCAATCCTACAGATGTTATACTGGAATATAGAGATAAGAGGTGAAGAGAAAGCTGAGTGATCAAGTGATATTATAAATGATATGATCACAAAAGGGAAAGCTGTAAAAGCCAAAACATTTTTGGTTAAGGACACAACTTTTGGGGAAAATTTTGGATCCTTCATTACTTTCTATTACAGAAGGAGATGAGGATTGGGTAAACACATGAAACTTCCAGATAACAAGTACAGGTTGTTAAATATTGATTAATGACTTATTATTACACTCAGTTCTGTACTGAGCAAATTGCCTTTAGCTGACATTACATGCTATGCTATTCTTGTATATTTAGCTCAGAGTAAAAGTTAACACCATATAGAGAGAACACATGCTGTATGGGACATATATACAGTACAGACCAAAGGTTTGGACACACCTTCTCATTTAAAGATTTTTCTGTATTTTCATGACTATGAAAATTGGACATTCACACTTAAGGCATCAAAACAATGAATTAACACGAGAATTCAAGAGAATGCCAAGAGTGTGCAAAGCAGTCATCAAAGCAAAAGGTGGCTACTTTGAAGAACCTAGAATATAAGACATAATTTCAGTTGTTTCACACTTTTTTGTTAAGTATATAATTCCACATGTGTTAATTCACAGTTTTGATGCCTTCAGTGTGAATGTACAATTTTCATAGTCATGAAAATACAGAAAAATCCTTAAATGAGAAGGTGTGTCCAAACTTTTGGTCTGTACTGTACAGCTCATAGGAGGGAGATGCTGTCACTTGGGGGCTTCTTCACTCTATGAACTTCAGACATCACACAAATGGAATGAACAGCTGGTACGTGAGTTAGCCATGTGTTTCTCGTTGGCTTCTACCATGCTCCATGACAGAGACAGACGCCATTTACCATTCAGAATCTCAGGAAAGATGGGGAACAAACTTTGATATGAACAAACTCTTCGTAACTATTTCACATATTTTATGTTTTGCTGCAATGATGCTTTTTGGTGAACAATCCAATAAACCACTATATTTTTTATGAGAAATATCAAGAGATTTTCTTTAAGAGTATTGCATCTGGTAAAGAGTCCTGAATAATTAATTATACGAAATAAGCATTATTTAATACAGGTATCTGTAGTTTTTACAGTAACAAATACTATTGCTCCAGAAGTAAGGTTTAGCCCACAAGCAGTACGTAGTCAAGAAAATGTGTCTCCTTTATTATTAAAATGCGGAATCTCTGTTAACATGGACCAAAGATAGATTATTTTGGGGAAGTTTTTCAAATGGTCCAAGGAATGTTACCCATAGAGGTCAATCTGGTAATGTGAGATGGTTGAGTAAGAATTTTATTTTTTCTGAAGATAATCCATCTCCTAAGGATTCTGGACTTTACCAATGTTGCGTTTTAACGACAAATAACTACAAACAATGGAAAGATGTAAATGTATTGTCAGCAGTAGGTAATGTATGGACACAGACAAGATTTCAACCATCTACTCCTTTCCAAATCAACCAATTCCAATCTAAACCTCTATTGCGAGATGGAGTGTTTATGACTATGATATGGACTTTTAACAAGATATCCCCAGTGTCAATCACATCTCATTAACATGGAAAAGGGACTAGAACAATGGTTTGGGAAAAGAACTTCAATACAGGTTAGAAGTAAGATGGGAGTGTTAGAAGGTATTTTGGGGGGATTAGGAACAGTGAGAAGTCTATTTAACACAATGGACATTCATACACTTAAATCAGATCTAGAAAATATTGAGTATATTGGAGGTAAAGATTCAGAAAAGTGTCACGCTCGCGCCCAGACTGGTTGGCGCGGGCATGCGGGGGTGTGGCCCCACTGGACCACAGACCAGACTACCATGGAAGGGGTGTAACTAAGTAGCTTCCTTGGTATTCGCTGGAGCCTCTGATGGTGAGGTCAGACTTGTGCGGCAGGAAGCTACCAAGTGCTACTCCAGGGAGGTGTCTGGCTGTGGCTGCTGATCCCACCGGAGAACGGAACATAGGCAAGCGGGCACGGCTGGGACACAGGCAGGCGGACAGATACAACAGAGACACTGGCAGGCGGGCACGGCTGGCTCTCTGGTAGGTAGGCAGGTACGGCTGACTCTCTGGCAGGACAGGCGGACAAGGCTGGTACACTGGAAGAACCAGTAGGGACCGGTCTGCAGGCAGGTATGTAAAACAGGTAAGAACCTGTTCAGACAGGAGGACTTAAGAATAGGTAGAGAAAGACCGCAAGAGCGGATGCAGAGTGAAAGCACAGGAGCTAGAGCCAAGAACAGAGATGCAGGAGGCGGGGCCAGGAGGAGGAGCCAAGTGCAAAAACACAGGAGGCGGAGCCAAGTGCAGAAACGTGGGAGGTGGAGCCAAGAGCAGGAGGCGGAGCCACATGCAGAAACGTGAGGCGGAGCCAAGAGCAGGAGGTGGAGCCACATGCAGAAACTCTGGAGGTGGAGCCAAGAGCCGGAGGTGGAGCCACATGCTGAAACGCAGGAGGCAGAGCCAAGAGCAAGAGACGTAGAACCGCAAGGAGCGGAGCCAGGTAGAACCGCAAGGAGCGGAGCCACAGAGCGACAGCTGAGCGGAGCCGTAGAGCAAAGCCACAGAGTACAGAGCAAGGTCAGAGTGCAGAGCAAAGTTACAAAGTGCAGAGCTGAGAGCAGAACAAAGTCAGTGCAGAGCTGAGAGTACAGCAAAGTCAGAGTGCAGAGCCCAGAGCAAAACCACAGAGAGCAGAGCAAGGTAACAATGCAGAGCAAGGAGCAAAGAAAGGTCGCAGAGAGCAGAGCCAAAAGGAGAGCAAAGCTAGACACAGAGTACGCACAGCAGGGAAAGGAAACCAAGGCAGGGATATGGCCACAGGAACAGGACTAGGCTAAGACAAAGTCAGGAACAGGACAAGGCACAGAGACATGGACACAAGCCAGGGTATGACGCACCTCTTGGTGGCGGACATAGGCCAGGGTACTAAGCCCCACAGGTGGCTACACAGACCAGGGTACAACACCCCCTGGGTGGCAGACACAAGAGTAACAGACAGGGCCTGGCACATCAGCAGCTAAGAACTGACTGAGGGAGTAAGTTGCACAGGCCCCCACCAATGGGTGGGGATCTCTTAAATACAGGAAGCCTCATGGCAATTGGCCGGGGACACCTTAGCAAGGTGCACACAGACTCAAAAAGACACAGGAGTTGCCGGCGCCGCCCCTTATGCACACAGACAGAGCATGCACAGAGCAAACAGCAGACATGAGGCACACAGCATGGAGCTGGCAGCCGAGAGGTCACAACAAGGCCCAGAGAAGTGAGTTTGAGTGTAATGCAGGTGGGGGATGGGAGGTCATGCAGTGATGCCAGCAGGGTTGTTAGAAAAAGTTTGAATCAAGTCCTTGAAAAGATGGTGTTGAACACTGCTACTGTACTGGGATCTTCTGTATCACATCTACCAGATGCTACTTTAGCTTTAATAGAAAGTGAACAGGAATCTCAAGTGGCCAAAATTAGAAATTCAGATTGAATATTCCACCAATCTGAAAATGATTGCAGAAGCATTACAAAGTGGAATTACACCTTTAGGATTAAAGAGAAATTTGCCTACAGAATATAATTTTGCGTTAAATCATACAGATTTGTGGGTAAATAAGTGGTTAGGATGTGACCAGGTTATTTGTGTAGGAACATCACTGATTCCAGTGTCGGGAAGAGAAGAAACCCTGGTTCCTATAACTGTTCTGGGAATTCCAGTTAGTCATACACAATTGCTGTATTATCAATTACAGTACACAGGTTTTGCATTTGATGGCACAAACACTGAACAATTGGACATTTCCTCATGCTTAAATTTTGTTTCTAAAGGTACCGTCACATTAAGCGACGCTGCAGCGATCTAGACAACGATGCCGATCGCTGCAGCGTCGCTGTTTGGTCGCTGGAGAGCTGTCACACAGACAGCTCTCCAGCGACCAACGATCCCGAAGTCCCCGGGTAACCAGGGTAAACATCGGGTTACTAAGCGCAGGGCCGCGCTTAGTAACCCGATGTTTACCCTGGTTACCATTGTTAAGTAAAAAAAAAAACACTACATACATTCCTGTCGCGTTCCTCGCCTTCAGCTTCCCTGCACTGTGTAAGCGCTGGCCGGAAAGCAGAGCGGTGACGTCACCGCTGTGCTCTGCTTTACGGCCGGCCGGCGCTGACACTGGGGGACGCAGGGAAGTGGACGCCAGGGGACGCGACAAGAATGTAAGTATGTAGTGTTTTGTTTTTTTTACTTAACAATGGTAACCAGGGTAAACATCGGGTTACTAAGCGCGGCCCTGCGCTTAGTAACCCGATGTTTACTCTGGTTACCAGTGAAGACATCGCTGGATCAGTGTCACACACACCGATCCAGCGATGTCAGCGGGTGATCCAGCGACGAAATAAAGTTCTGGCCTTCTAGCTCCGACCAGCGATATCACAGCAGGATCCTGATCGCTGCTGCGTGTCAAACACAACGAGATCGCTATCCAGGACGCTGCAACGTCACGGATCGCTATCGTTATCGTTGTTAAGTTGTTCAGTGTGAAGGCACCTTTAGGTAATGTGTCTATCTGGACAGGATAAAGTCATTTATCATTCATGTTGCCATAATCATACCTCATGTCATGCCAGAGTTGAGAATGTACACACGATACATGACTTGATGACACCAATAAGCGCTAATAAGACTTGTTTCCAAGTTATGTCAGAAAAAGAAGTGTTTTCTGCATTCTTTTCATCCTGTGCACATGCTGAAAATCTGACAATAGGTTTATATTGTATTGAGGGAAATGTGAAAACTCTCACAAAGAAGGAAGGAAGTATTAATATTACATCAATAGGCTCAAGAAATCTAAAAATCCTTCCAATACAGTTCAATTTGTCCCAAATAAATAATTTTCCCTGTAATATGTGGACAAATGAGATAAAGAAAGACAAGGGATTGTTACATTTGTTAACAAAACAATTAAAAGAAGCTGAAATAGTATTCAGACATGAGCAAGGGAATTTAAATGATATTGAATATGAATGGACAAGTATGTCAGGCGCATCTTGGTGGAGAAATTTAGGAAAATCAGTAACTAGTTGGTCACAATCTTCAGCGAAAATGGCAGCAGGAAATGTATTATCTAATCCTACTGTTATTATATTTATTATAGTTTTGCTGTGTATAATGTAGCAAATAGTTATTATGTGTAAAATTAAGAGAATTTATAAAAATATAAAGACAGAAATGAAAAAGGAAGATGATATTTTAAGAGAGACGTTAAAACAGAAAAATATAACTCTGATTTAGTTTTTATGTTTACATTAGTTTTGAAAAATCAGATGACATTCAACACAGGTGTTGATACTAGGTTTTCAGAATAAAACATTAATGTGATACAAATGGTGAGAGAATGAGTTGAGGATTGATTATGATATTTCTCAAAATCATAATCAGGGGAGTGTGATGCAGTGACCCGTTACAGGTAGGGGAACTGCACGGTCTCTTCATAATACGCATGGAGGCGTATTGAGCCTATAAGAATGCATGGCAGTTGCGGGTGTAACTTTGGTGATGACACAAAGTCTGGCAGGATTGTAAATGGCCGGTAGAAAGTCTGTGCTGTAAGCCAGTAATGTTCTGGGACCTGTAGTCGCACAAATATTTGCTTAGTTTTAGAGGGAGGCTTGCAGGGATAGTTTGAGAGCTGGGCGGGTCGAACTAGCCACACACACCTCCCACCTATGGGAGTGGTTACAACTATGTAATGGACCAGGATGTGGGTCACATGGTTCAGAGTGTATGGGCCTGTGTGTTGGAGGTGCCTGGGACTGGCCTGGGACGGCTACTGGTTGGGGAAGCTACAGTTCCTACTGCAGGTCTGGACTATCTGAGGTGCCCTGGTCACAAGGACGGTGACCCCAGTGAGGCAGCTTTTCCGTGGGAACCAGGACTGACAGGAGTCAGTGTGTGGAGCAGGAGCTCCCGTAAAGTAACTCCAGATAAAAGGGGGTTACGGGCAAAGTAGTATCTGCCATTGGAACAGACTGTCGGTGGTTAATGTGTTCCATTGATGTAAATAATGAACTGTTCGTGGTGCAGTTTATGATGATTAATAAACCGGATAGACTGTTTATGTGGAGAAACCGTGCCTGAGTGCTTTAATTCCCGTTGCCAAGTGAGTTTCCCCAACAGACTCAGGTAGTGCTATCGCATATTTGGTGCTAGACTGCGGGCAACGGACCAGAAAGCACGTGTAGATGTGATTGCTGTAACTCAGCGGGGTTACGAAGTTTGCTGTGGATCGGCCGGTCCACGAAGTCTGCAGTGTGGAGCTATGCAGAGCCTTGTGGAGAGGAGCTGCAGTTGCAGGAAGAGGTTCTGCAGCAGCGAGAGCTGCAGTTGCACTGGCTTGTGATCAGCACCTGGAGGTGCTGGTGGTTTGTGACTGCAGCGGGAGCTGTGGTAGTGCCTGCAGGAGCTGGTGAGGTGTCATAAAAACATTACAATTAGACTCACAGAAAAAATCATGGGTGCCATGTGGAACAAAACCTGACATTTTTTAAAATAAGTTCTTTTATGAGACAATGTAATTGGATATAGTAAATGTGTACTCCTAAATATTATCCAGAAACCAAAAAATTGGGAGTTTGTACACAATTTATAAAAAATCCAAAATGTTTTATTGAATAACATACATCTACAATAAAATACAAATGTTTAAAAAAAGGAACATATGACCCTACTTGTAGCACTTAGGATCCAAGGTACAGTGCCTACAAGTAGTATTCAACCCCCTGCAGATTTAGCAGGTTTACACATTTGGAATTAACTTGGCATTGTGACATTTGGACTGTAGATCAGCCTGGAAGTGTGAAATGCACTGCAGCAAAAAAGAATGTTATTTCTTTGTTTATTTTTTTTTAAATTGTGAAAAGTTTTTTCAGAGGGTCATTTATTATTCAACCCCTCAACCCACCAGAATTCTGTTTGGTTCCCCTAAAGTATTAAGAAGTAGTTCAGGCACAAAGAACAATGAGCTTCACATGTTTGGATTAATTATCTCTTTTTCCAGCCTTTTCTGACTATTTAAGACCCTCCCCAAACTTGTGAACAGCACTCATACATGGTCAACATGGGAAAGACTAAGGAGCATTCCAAGGCCATCAGAGACAAGATCGTGGAGGGTCACAAGGCTGGCAAGGGGTACAAAACCCTTTCCAAGGAGTTGGGCCTACCTGTCTCCACTGTTGGGAGCATCATCCGGAAGTGGAAGGCTTATGGAACTACTGTTAGCCTTCCACGGCCTGGACAGCCTTTGAAAGTTTCCTCCCGTGCCGAGGCCAGGCTTGTCCGAAGAGTCAACCCAAGGACAACAAGGAAGGAGCTCCGGGAAGATCTCATGGCAGTGGGGACATTGGTTTCAGTCAATACCATAAGTAACGTACTCCACTGCAATGGTCTCCGTTCCAGATGAGCCCGTAAGGTACCTTTACTTTCAAAGCGTCATGTCAAGGCTCATCTACAGTTTGCTCATGATCACTTGGAGGACTCTGAGACTGACTGGTTCAAGGTTCTCTGGTCTGATGAGACCAAGATCGAGATCTTTGGTGCCAACCACACACGTGACGTTTGGAGACTGGATGGCACTGCATACGACCCCAAGAATACCATCCCTACAGTCAAGCATGGTGGTGGCAGCATCATGCTGTGGGGCTGTTTCTCAGCCAAGGGGCCTGGCCATCTGGTCCGCATCCATGGGAAGATGGATAGCCTACCTGGAGATTTTGGCCAAGAACCTCCGCTCCTCCATCAAGGATCTTAAGATGGGTCGTCATTTCATCTTCCAACAAGACAATGACCCAAAGCACACAGCCAAGAAAACCAAGGCCTGGTTCAAGAGGCAAAAAATCAAGGTGTTGCAGTGGCCTAGTCAGTCTCCTGACCTTAACCCAATTGAAAACTTGTGGAAGGAGCTCAAGATTAAAGTCCACATGAGACACTCAAAGAACCTAGATAACTTGGAGAAGATCTGCATGGAGGAGTGGGCCAAGATAACTCCAGAGACCTGTGCCGGCCTGATCAGGTCTTATAAAAGACGATTATTAGCTGTAATTGCAAACAAAGGTTATTCCACAAAATATTAAACCTAGGGGTTGAAGAATAATTGACCCACACTTTTATGTTTAAAATTTATAAAAATTTAACTGAGCAACAAAACTTTTTGGTTTGTAAGGTTTATGCATCTGTTAATAAATCCTGCTCTTGTTTGAAGTTTGAAGGCTCTAACTTATTTGCATCTTATTAAACCTGCTAAATCTGCAGGGGGTTGAATACTACTTTTAGGCACTGTATATAAAGAGTAATTACCACCATGGAAATGTAAAGAGACATTATATAGCAAAATATAATCACATAGAAGCCCCCACATTTGAGCTTAATATAGTATAATAATCATAATTCTGTATTAGTGCATAATGAAATAAGTCAATTCATCTGGGAAAAAATCTCCCGTGAGTGTCATAGTGACAGTATATATGCACAAAAGAACTTTTATATTTATCCTTAAAGATTTAATGCTTACCCATGGTGTAGGTATTAGATGCCCTGGAGCCGAGCGCACCCCCTTTGACGCGCGTTTCGTGTTTGCTTTGTCACAAAAGGAATACCTTTGCTATATAATGTCTCTTTACATTTCCATGGTGGTAATTACTTACTCTTTATATGCCTTGGATCCTAAGTGCTACAACTAGGGTCATATGTTCCTTTTTTTCAAACATTTGTATTTTATTGTAGATGTATGTTATTCAATAAAACATTTTGTATTTTTTATAAATTGTGTGCAAACTCCAATTTTTTTTTGTTTCTGGGTCATAAAAACATTGTTGGTCCAGATCATGCAAGCTCTTACAGGGCCAGTGCAAGCCCAGAGGCATATTGGTGTACTGTGCGAACTGGGGCGTGATAGTATCATGGGGAGTCCACAGGGTGTACCCCAGGGAAGGAGTGGTGTCCCAAAAAAGGGGCGGTAACAAGGGGGCAGAGTCCCAAAAGGGGGTGGTAACCCAAATAGGGGTGGTGGAAAAGAAAGAGGCGGCGACGAATGTACCATTGGACTGCTATGTAGGTTCATGCTGTGTTGTGGATTGCTTGGCCAATAAGGAGTCCCGGGAAGTGGTAGTTACCCAAAAAGGGGCAGAGCCTCTTGAAGTTAAAGGGGTGGCACAGATGGACGGTTGCCAGGGACAATTGTACTATATGTGTCCAATCTGCCATAAGAACTACCCTCCTGGTGAGAGGCTACGTGGGTTTGTTCTGGAGTTGAACGCAGATGTAGAGGACGTGTTTGGTCTGGTCGATTTGGGGAGCTCGGTGACCCAAGTAAGGGCTGTGGAAGATACGTTTGTAATGTCCGAGAGGAAGATCAAGGTCACCTGCATCCATGGGGACACTAAGGTTTATTCAGTGGCCTGGGTGCAACTCGAGACGGCCAGGGGCCATACAAATCTTGAGGCCGCCATAGTCCCAAACTTAACCTGCCCGGTGAAAGTAGGCCGGGACTCTAGGCTGTTCTCAGTCTTGTGGGAGGAGGACGTTCCTCTACAGCAGGAGGATGGAAGTCTCTCTACTGCTGCAGGGGCATACCTTAAAGCAGTAATACCTCCTAAAATTGACGGGTCAGATGTCGGGTTGACCAGTGGGAAGGGTGCGTCTGCCCAACTTACGGACATGATGTCACCTGACGGGTACCCCAAAATGACTGTTAGTGATGTGGTAAAAAAAACTTGTAGAGCTGACACCTGGTTAGAAAGCAACTGGAGGGTTCACCATGTTGTGGGGTGTGAGACAGACTCCGGGGGTGACTGTGACGGGTCATTGCCAGTAGCAACCGTTAGGGCTGAGTACAATGGTGTGCTGAAGAAGCACTGACACAATGGAACGACAGTGCTCCACAAGGTGAAGTCAGGAATACTGTGGTAGCCATACCAGAAAGTATGACCGAACGGAAGTGTGGGTCTCACCAACTCTGGGACTTGGCAGAGGTGACCAAAGGTGTGACCGTTGAAGATGGGGAAACTCCAGGATTGGGGTTCGACACTGTTAGAAATGGGTTCTGCTGGTTCCAGGATGACCGATTGGGTGGTGGTGACTCCCATTCAGACGGTGACGAAAGCGGAAAAGAGTGCAGTAAAGCTGACTTGGGTACAAGTGGCAAGTCTTCCTCCCATCGCCGGAGATGTAAAAGAGGCAAAGGGGCCGAACAAATTGCACCCTCTGAGAAGGTTGATAAAGAGGAGAATTCGACTGCTGTCACCCGACAACTAGAGGAGGTCTGTCAACAGCTGGCGAATGAGAGGGTGAAGATGTCGAGTATGGAAGCCACCAACTGCGCACAGTTGGATCAGGTGCATCACCTGGAGTCTGAGCTCTCGGTAGTCAAGGGTCAGCTCAGAGAGAAGAAAGCGCAGGAGGTCCAGGATCTCGCCAATGAGTTGTCTCATGAGAAGAAAAAGGTGACAGATTTACAGGCCAGGTTAAGGCATCTGAGACAAGCAACTGAGCACAGGGTGGATGAGCTGGAGAAGGAAGTCTCTGAGCTCAGAGGTCACCTGTCAACGTGGCAAAGTGTGAATAAGGCCTTAAGGGAAGAGGTGGAAGTGCTCAGAGATTCTTTAAGTGGTCTTCTGCCAAAGGAGCAGATGGTGGTCGCAGATTTACAGCGGCGGTGCCAGAGTGGTAACGAGGTGGAGCTGCCAATGCCCGTCCTGGCCAGGGGTCTGGAAGAGTGTAAAGTGGAGGAAGAGTTGGCCCTAAAAGCAGAACAAGACAGTCACCTGTTTGTGGCAGAGGTCTTGATGGAAAAGTCCGTGGCCAAACGAGGGCCTTCTGTCCATCCGTCCATGAAGAGAGTGAGCAGCTCTCGATCTTCAAGTGCGTGATAGAGGTACCCGAAGAGGTGCAAGAAGCCTGTACCAGTGAAGGTGTGTGAGGCCTGTAAAAAGGTGGTCGAAGCGTGTAGGATGTACTGGGCACCTGAGACTCAGCAGTTGGTCATACTGTCGACCAGGGAAGACACAGTGATGTGGGTGGCTGTCCTGAGGGATAGGCATCTACAATGTCTCCGCACGAAACAGATGATCATGTTGAGTAATATGATAGCCGCTCAACAGCTGAAAAATGTCATCACCGCGCTAATTACAGTTAAAGAAAGAATTAGCAGTTTGGATAAACAGATACTGTACTTACATAAGCGGATGTGATACTGCGAATATCCACTGTGTGTGGGAAGGTCAACATAGGCGGTGGGTGGTAAGTCTGTGGGTATTATAGTCGTACTGCCCCGACTGGGTGCTATAACCTGTAATGTACTGAACCAATTAGATCCAGATATTATATATATTTATTTAATATATTTAAATGTTCTATGCATAAATCCACTTACTTAATGTGCCCATAAGATAATATATCCACCATAGAGGGAAAGTAGAGGAGTTAGGGTATGTTGTTGGTCCACCGTGGATAGTTGGGTGCTACTCTAATGACCAGGGACCCGTGCTAGTTGTGCTACAATAGGTATAATTATGCTATTTTGGCCACACACATACCACAGGCAAATCCTAGCCCTGTCCATAGCTTACCAAATTGAGCACTGCATTAATTAATATTAACAGCTATCAAACCACACCATATTCAGTGCAAAGACTCGATCTGGAATCTGTTTATATTCTATCAAACTGACAGGACAACAAGTAAGTGAACCAGCACATCCTCCCAAAACAGTGCTTTTTGCAAAATTAAAATCAAAATCATCATAACCAAGTCATTATACCTATTGTAGCACAACCAGCACGGGTCCCTGGTCATTAGAGTAGCACCCCAACTATCCACGGTGGACCAACAACATACCCTAATTCCTCTACTTTCCCTCTATGGTGGATATATTATCTTATATCCGGTCGAGGGTGCATACTGCTGTGCGAGATGTCAGCACGTGTGCATTTGGAAGCCCAGATTCTGGATCTAAATGTGCAGCTGGCAACACTGAGATCCATTGACAATATGGAAAGGAGTCTTCTGCTCAATGAGCAGATGCTCAATGGGAAAGATGAGGGGGGATGGTTGGATGGAGCTGCAGGACAGTGGAGCAGCAAGTTGGGTGAGTTAGAAGGCCGGGTAGAGGGAAGAGTGCCAGGGAGGCTAGTCCTGATCTGGCACACCCCAATAAGTTTGCTAAGTTGGCAGATGAGGGGGATGCCAGTACAGGGGTAGCACTGCTGCAGCCAGGTATGTCCTCTGAAAGCCGGAGGAGTGACTGCTCCAGTAAGGAGAGAAATAGGAGCGCAGTGAAGGCCAGACTGGTGCTGGTAGTGGGGTACTATATTATTAGGGGAACAGATAGGGATTGTTGAACGGTGTGCTGCCTACCTGGCGCTCGAGTCTGACACATCGTTGATCGGGTAGACAGATTACTGGGAGGAGCTGGTGAGGACCCAGCGGTCATGGTGCACATTGGCACAAATGACAAAGTTAAAAGGTATGTGGAAGGTCCTTAAAGATGATTTCAGGTAATTAGGCTGCAAGCTGAAAGCAAGGACCTCCAACCTGGTATTTTCCAAAATACTGCCTGTACCACGTGCCACGCCAGAGAGGCAACGGGAGATTAGGGAGGTTAATAAATGGCTCAAGAATTGGTGTAGGAAGGAGGGGTTTGGGTTCCTGCAGAACTGGGCCGACTTCTCAGTTGGCTACAGGTTCTACGCTAAGGACGGGCTGCACCTCAATGGGGAAGGTGCAGCTGTGCTGGGGGAGAAAATGTCTAGAATGTTGGAGGAGTGTTTAAACTAGGGATTGGGGGAGAGTATTCATTTTATAGGAGGGGAAGATAGTGCAGATAGAGACCTGGGCACAAATAGGGAAGTTGGGGGTGTCGGTGTCATGGGGGGTGGGGTTAGAACAGTTAATAATTTAAGAAAGAATAGAGGTACAGAGAGATACATAAAAGGCATGTATACTAATGCAAGAAGCCTCGCCAACAAAATGGAAGAATTAGAATTAATGTTGTTGGAGCATAATTATGACATGGTGGGGATATGAGACGTGGCTGGATGAGAGCCATGACTGGGCTGTTAACTTACAGGGTTATAGTCTGTTCAGAAATGACCGAATGGATAAGAGAGGGGGAGGGGTGTTTCTGTATGTAAAATCATCTTTAAAACCCATCCTGTGTGATAATATAGGTGAATCTAATGAAAATGTAGAGTCCCTGTTGGTGGAGATAAGGGGAGGGGGAAAAAATAATAAATTACTGATAGGGGTTTGTTATAAGTCTCCAAAAATAATGGAAGCAACGGAGAATATCCTCATAAAGCAAATAGATGAAGCTGCGACTCAAGGAGAAGTCATTATTATGGGGGACTTCAACTACCCTGAAATAGATTGGGGAACAGAAACCTGCAGTTCCAGTAAAGGTAATCGGTTTTTGACAACTATGAGAGACAATTACCTTTCACAACTGGTTCAGGACCCAACAAGAAGAGGGGCACTGCTAGACCTAATATTAACCAACAGGCCAGACCACATATCAAATATAAGGGTTGGGGGACACTTGGGGAATAGTGATCACAAAATAATAAGTTTTTATGTATCCTTTAATAAGATGTGTAGTAGAGGGGTTACAAGGACACTAAACTTCAGGAGGGCAAATTTCCAACGGATGAGAGAGGATCTTGGTGCAGTTAACTGGGACTATATCCTGAGACATAAAAGTACACAAAGAAAATGGGAGACGTTTATTAGCATCCTGGATAGGACCTGTGCACAGTATATACCGTATGGGAATAAACATACTAGAAATAGGAGGAAACCAATATGGCTAAATAGAGGTGTAAGGGGCGCAATAAGGGACAAGAAGAAAGCATTTAGAGAATTAAAGGAAGTAGGTAGTGATGAGGCATTAAATAAATACAAAAAATTAAATAAATTCTGTAAAAAGCAAATCAAGGCAGCAAAAATTGAGACAGAGAGACTCATTGCCAGAGAGAGTAAAAATAATCCCAAAATATTCTTTAACTATGTAAATAGTAAGAAATTAAAAAATGATAGTATTGGCCCCCTTAAAAATAGTCTGGGTGAAATGGTGGATGAGGATGAGGAAAAAGCCAATATGCTAAATCCCATGGCAGACAATATGATCAGTGATAATAAAAAATCCCCATTAAATATCACCTGCTTAACCCAGCAGGAAGTACGGCGGTGTCTAAAAATCACTTAAATTGACAAATCTCCGGCCCGGGATACAACCCCGAGTACTGCAGGAATTAAGTACAGTCATTGATAGACCATTATTTTTAATCTTTAAAGAGTCCATAATAACAGGGTCTGTACCACAGGACTGACGTATAGCAAATGTGGTGCCAATATTCAAAAAGGGGACAAAAACTGAACTTGGAAATTACAGGCCAGTAAGCTTAACCTCTACTGTGGGTAAAATCTTGGAGGGCATTCTAAGGGATGCTATACTGGAGTATCTGAAGAGGAATAACCTCATGACCCAGTATCAGCACGGGTTTACTAGGGACCGTTCCTGTCAGACTAATCTGATCAATTTCTATGAAGAGGTAAGTTCAGGACTGGACCAAGGGAACCCAGTGGACGTAGTGTATATGGACCTTTCAAAAGCTTTTGATACGGTGCCACATAAAAGGTTGATACATAAAATGAGAACAATGGGGATAGGGGAAATATGTGTAAGTGGGTTAAGAGCTGTCTCAGGGATAGGAAACAAAGGGTGGTTATTAATGGAGCACACTCGGACTGGGTCGCGGTTAGCAGTGGGGTACCACAGGGTCAGTATTGGGCCCTCTTCTTTTTAACATATTTATTAATGTCCTTGTAGGTGGCATACAGATCAGAATTTCAATATTTGCAGATAACACTAAACTCTGCAGGGTAATTAATACAGAGGAGGACAAACTAGAAGCTTGGGCTGATAAATGGCAAATGAGCTTTAATGGGGATAAATGTAAGGTCATGCACTTGGGTAGAAGTAATAAGATGTATAACTATGTGCTAAATTCTAAAACTCTGGGAAAAACTGTCAATGAAAAAGACCTGGGTTTATGGGTGGATGACAAACTCACATTTAGTGGCCAGTGTCAGGCAGCTGCTACAAAGGCAAATAAAATAATGGGATGCATTAAAAGAGGCATAGATGCTCATGAGGAGAACATAATTTTATTTCTATACAAGTCACTAGTGCGACCACACTTAGAATACTGTGTACAGTTCTGGTCTCCGGTGTATAAGACATAGCTGAACTAGAGCGGGTGCAGAGAAGAGCAACCAAGGTTATTAGAGGACTGGGGGGTCTGCAATACCAAGATAGGTTATTACACTTGGGGGTATTTAGTTTGGAAAAACAAAGGCTAAGGGGTGATCTTATTTTAATGTATAAGTATATAAGGGGACAGTACAAAGATCTTTCTGATGATCTTTTTAATCATAGACCTGAGACAGGGACAAGGGGCCATCCTCTACGTCTGGAGGAAAGAAGGTTTAAGCATAATAACAGACGCGGATTCTTTAATAAGAGCAGTAAGACTATGGAACTCTCTGCCATATGATGTAATGAGTGATTCATTACTTAAATTTAAGAGGTGACTGGATACCTTTCTTGAAAAGTATAATGTTACAGGTTATATATACTAGATTCCTTGATAGCGCGTTGATCCAGGGAACTAGTCTGATTGCCGTATGTGGAGTCAGGAAGGAATTTTTTTTCCCCAATGTGGAGCTTACTCTTTGCCACATGGGGTGTTTTTGCCTTCCTCTGGATCAACATGTTAGGGCATGTTAGGTTAGGCTATGGGTTCAACTAGATGGACTTAAAGTCTTCCTTCAACCTTAATAACTATGTTACTATGTTACCTCATCGATACCCTCGTGAATGATGAGCAAGATTAACTCCTGATGTCTTGGAGAAACCTAGAGAGAAAGGGGAATGGTTTGAAGGGTGATCTGAGTGGGTAACGTAGAACCATTAACCACTTTAACTTTAACAGGACTGGAGAGCATGATCAGGGTTATTGCGTACCGTAGGGCAAAGGAAGAGGACGTAAAATTATCCTCTGCCCCGGAATCCATGCAAGCTGCACACAAGATGCGGTCATTTCCCTGCCGCTGGGGGCACTTGTTGGCATAATGACCAGACTGCCTACAAACATGGCAGATGGGAGGTACTCGAGCAGGACGAGACTTGGAAAACGCTCAAGAAATCTCCATGGCGTCCTGCGGCTCCAAAACCTGGGCTGGAGTCTAGATGCCTGGCAAAGTTTGGAGCCAGCCGAAACCTCTGCCAACACTAGGCTCGATCCAACCCTCGCTCGGAATGACGAAGGTCGATGCGAGTGGAGACAGAAATTAACTCCTCCAGTGTGGCAGGAATCTCCCTAATGGCCAGAGCATCCTTTACATGATCAGCCAACCCCTTCCAGAAGACAGGGATAAAAACTTTATCCGGCCACTCCAACTCAGAGGCTAGAGTCCGGAAACGGATGGTGTAATGGCTGAACATGGAGGAGCCCTGGGTTAAAACCAGAAGTTGGAGCGCGGTATCGTGGGTGACACGAGGCCTTAAAAGACATCGTGTCTATTTCTAGTTTTAAATAATTATGTGTTAAAATGAACTTTATCACCTCAGTAACAAAATTTATTTGTTCTAATGGTATCAGGTCATCTTCTTAACTGCCTCACATCCCTTCCCACTATCAATGACAGTGTAAAGGGATGTTATGATGTTACGAAACGTGTTTTGGGACTCTGGACTGCACTACTGGTCATGTATGCACACTGGTGCCTTTCTTATTTGCTTTCCCTGGTTATCTTCATATGTGGCCTTCAATCTAGCTCATTTATTATTACAACTTGCTGCTATAAACACTTATGCACTTTATCTGTAGCACTGCATTATATACTGGTGGATCTTAGAATCTACTATGCACTATGCAATATGACAAATCCACTAGTATTTGACTACGCACTAAGCACTTTATAAGTATGTCAGTTAATGCAGTTATTCTCTCATGTGTTATCATGCACTAAGTATTCATGCAGCACTGTATATGAATGAGTCATTTGTATGGAAAGTTACTATTTGGAATGGCATATTTATTATTGGTCCATTTGAGTATCATAAATTATAGGATATAGATCGAGCATATTGTTTTCCCATATAAATGCACTTTAATAGTATTACACTTTTGGTTAATTATTATATGGACTTCCTGTAATAAGGCTAATACTGACCTGTAATAAGCATGTATATTTTGCATCTGTAACTCCGTTGACTATTATTTTAAATGAAAATTGAATAAAAATGTATATTTTGATATTTTTTTCAGTACTTGGCATCTGCTTCCCATTATTTGTAGGATTATATTGAAGTTAGGAGTGCCAACCATGCTCCCAATCAGCACTGGCGTCACTGTCCTCACCTTCGGACAAATCGAACATCACGAAAAAGTCAAAGAACAGCCGCAGCCCTGGCTTCCTGTTGATGGGCAATACGTCCGAAGATGGGGACAGTGAAGCCGGCGCTGCTTGGACATAGGACTCATGTGATGTAACAATCTCACATAAGCCCCGGGAACACAAGTGCTAACACCACTAGAATGGCACCGGCACCGAAGGTGAGTATGAGTGTTTTTATTTTAATTATACCAAACATGAGGAATGATGAGGGGTTGTCCTAGTAGCGTACAACCTCTTTAAAGGGAACCTGTCACCCCCAAAATCGCGGGTGAGGTAAGCCCACCGGCATCAGGGGCTTATCTACAGCATTCTGTAATGCTGTAGATAAGACCCTGATGTATCCTGAAAGATGAGAGAAAGATGTTAGATTATACTCACCCAGGGGCATTCCCGCTGCTGGTCCGGGTCCGGCGCCTCCCATCTTGATCAGATGACGTCCTCTTCTGGTCTTCACGCTGCGGCTCCTGCCCAGGCGTACTTTGTCTGCCCTGTTGAGGGCAGAGCAAAGTACTGCAGTGCCTGAGCACTGCAGTATTTTGCTCTGCCCTCAACAGGGCAGACAAAGTACGCCTGCGCAGGAGCCGCAGCGTAAAGACCAGAAGAGGACGTCATCTGATGAAGATGGGAGGCGCAGGACCGGACCACGACACCCATCGGACCGGACCGCAGTGGGGAACGCCCCTGGGTGAGTATGATCTAACGTCTTTTTCTCATCTTTTAGGATACATCGGGGGCTTATCTACAGCATTACAGAATGCTGTAGATAAGCCCCTGATGCCGGTGGGCTTACCTCACCCACGATTTTGGGGGTGACAGCTTCCCTTTAAGAAGAAAAAAATTGGTTAAAACATTTCAATATACTTAACATGAAAAAGGGTTTCTCTGTTGTTGATTTCCGTGTAAACCATTTCCCACATTAAGAGCAAGAAAAAAGCTTCTCCCCTGAATGAATTTTTTGGTGACAAAGAAGAGATGATTTAATCACAAAACATTTTCCACATTCTAAACTGGTAAAAGGCTTCTCACCAATTTGAATTCTCTGGTGCCTAACAAAATATGATTTATCATTGCCACATTATGAACATGAAAAAGGCTTCTTCCCTGTGTGAGAACTTTGGTGTGTAACAAGATACCATTTATGCTTAAAAAATTTCCCACATTCTGAACAGGAAAAAGGTTTCTTCCCTGTGTGAGTTCTCTGGTGCTTAACCAAAGCTGATCTCTGGTTAAAACATTTCCCACATTCTGAACAGGAAAATGGCTTCTCCCCTGTGTGGGTTCTCTGGTGCTTAACCAAAGATGATTTCTGGTTAAAACTTTTCCCACATTCTGAGCATGAATATGGCTTCTCCCCTGTGTGAGTTCTTTGGTGTATAACAAGATTCCATTTCAGGTTAAAACATTTTCCACATTCTGAACAGGAAAAAGGCTTCTTCCCTGTATGAATTCTTTGGTGCTTAACAAAATGTGATTTCTGTGTAAAATATTTCCCACATTCTGAACAGGAAAAGGGCTTCTCCCCTGTGTGGGTTCTCTGATGGTTAACCAAATCTGATTTCTGGTTAAAACATTTCTCACATTCTGAACAGGAAAAGGGCTTCTTCCCTGAGTGAGTTCTCTGGTGCTTAACAAAACTTGATTTTTTTGCAAAATATTTCCCACATTCTGAACATAAAAACAGCTTCTCCTTTGTGTGAGTTTTCTTGTGAGTAACAAGATCTGATTTCTGGTTAAAACATTTCCCACATTCTGTACATGAATATGGCTTCTCCCCTGTGTGAGTTCTTTGGTGTATAACAAGATTCCATTTCAGGTTAAAACATTTTCCACATTCTGAACAGGAAAAAGGCTTCTTCCCTGTATGAATTCTTTGGTGCTTAACCAAATTTGATTTCTGGGTAAAATATTTCCCACATTCTGAACAGGAAAAAGGCTTCTCCCCTGTGTGGATTCTATGGTGGTTAACCAAATTCGATTTCTTGTTAAAACATTTCTCACATTCTGAACAGGAAAATGGCTTCTCCCCTGTGTGGGTTTTCTGGTGCTTAACAAGACTTGATTTCTGTGTAAAATATTTCCCACATTCTGAACATAAAAATGTCTTCTCCTCTGTGCGAGTTCTCTTGTGACTAACAAGATCTGATTTTTGGTTAAAACATTTCTCAGACTTGGAACAAGAAAATCCATTCTCAGCTGTGAGAATTTTTTGATGTTTAAAAGATTTTTTGAGAGGAAAACTATTTCCATATTCTGAATGTGAAAATGGCTTCTTTGCTTTAGGAGCAATTAGTTTTTTAATGCTTATTTTGTGACTTTGATTATCCTTAGTATTTGGTAATGAATCAGAAGACAGGACCTGTCTCGAAGGAGAAGACGACAGATATTTGCTGTGAAGGGATAATGATATATCTTGAGCAAAGGCATTCACTTCAATTGTATCCTGTGGGATCTCAAGATCATCTAATTTAAAAATTGAAGATGTCAGCTGTCCCTCTGATCTCCTGGTACAGTCATCTGCCAAGAATAAAACAAATTATTATTTTTGAATAAAATATCCTTTTATATTTTCTAACATTTTTACTACATCTGACAGTAAAAATGGAAAGTTATGTAATAACTAGATGGTGGCCCGATTCTAACGCATCGGGTATTCTAGAATATGCATGTCAAAGTAGTATATTGCCCAGCCACGTAGTATATTGCTCAGTCACGTAGTATATTGCCCAGCGACGTAGTATATTGCCCAGCCCGCCAGTCCCAGGGTTAGTATGACTATGAGCGCAGGCCCTGTAATGAAGTCGCGGTCACATGACCGTGACGTAATGGCAGGTCCTTCTCGTGCAGGCGCGCAGGCCCTGTGATGACGTCATGGTCACATGACCGTGACTTCATGGCAGGTCCTTCTCCCATAGCATCCTTAGCACCGGAACCTGCCGGCGGACAGGACGCGACGTCGGAGTGTGAGAATAACGTTTTTTTTCTTAATTATTATTATTTGTAACATTAGATCGTTTTACTATTGATGCAGCATACGCAGCATCAATAGTAAAAACTTGGTCACACAGGGTTAATAGCTGGGTAACCGGAGTGTGTTACACCGCGCTCCGGTAACACTGGCATTAACCCTGTGTGAGGGCTGACTGGATGACTGGAGGGGAGTATGGAGCGGGCACTGACTGCGGGGAGGAAAGAGCGGCCATATTGCCGTCGGACTGTGGCCGTCGCTGATTGGTCGTGGCCATTTTGGATTCCATGACAGACAGAGGCCGCGACCAATGAATATCCGTGACAGACGGAAGGACAGACAGACAGAAAGACGGAAGTGACCCTTAGACAATTATATAGTAGATATTGAACTATTCACCAATACAACAGTTCACAGTCTAATAGCATAGCATGAACCAGTGGGGAATGGTGTGGAACTGATTGTTCATTCTGCCTTCCAAATATGGAATAAAAAGACACCAAACAATAGTATGTTGGTGAAAATAATACCAATAAAAACTTCTACTCATCTCACAAAGTCCCCACTCAGGTCTTTCATCTGTCAATGGAAAAACAGAGGTTTCCACATTATTAGTGGCTCAAAAGCTCTTGGTAGGCAACATGGCTTGGATAAACCAGTCCAGCAATATCGGCTCTTGCAAAGTCAAATTTCCCTCTCACGTCTGAGCCTTGCAGTGTGCCCATATCACATTTAGCATCCATGTATTTAGCATTACTATCTTGACAAGAACCCACTTTATTTACTGTGCGTTCACCACACATGGGGCACAATATGGACACTATACATTGGGTAATAAAATGGCAAATGTACAATTTTCACTCGCCATCATCCACTGCTTGCTAACTTCCAGAAAGTGCCTGTGGAATCAAAATAGTCACTACTCTTATCGATTAGTTAGAATTTCCAAAATAGAGTTAATTTATGGGGATTTCTACTGCTCTGGTTTTCTGCTATCTATTATATAATTGTCTAAGGGGTACTTTCTGTCTGTCTGTCTGTCGGCAACTTCCGTCACGGAAATTCCGCGTCGCTGATTGATCTCGCCAGCTGCCTGTCCTGGCTGCCGCGACCATCAGCGACGGGCACAGTCCGGCCGAGAATTAGTCCCTCCCTACTCCCCTGCAGTCAGTGCCCGGCGCCCACATACTCCCCTCCAGTCAGCGCTCACACAGGGTTAATGCCACCGTTAACGGACCGCGTTATGCCGCGGGTAACGCACTCCGTTAACGCTGCTATTAACCCTGTGTGTCCCCAACTTTTTACTATTGATGCTGCCTATTCAGCATCAATAGTAAAAAGATGTCATGTTAAAATAATGAAAAAACAAAAAACCTGTTATTCTCACCTTCCGTAGTCAGCCGCCATCTTCCGTTCCCAGAGATGCATTGCGAAATTACCCAGAAGACTTAGTGGTCTCGTGAGACCGCTAAGTCATCAGGATAATTTCGCAATGCATCTTGGGAACGGAAAATGGCGGCAGTTGCGCGCGCATCGGCACAGCTTCGCTGGATCCCGGCAGGTGAGTATATAACTATTTTTTATTTTAATTATTTTTTTTAACAGGGATATGGTGCCCACACTGCTGTATACTACATGGGCTGTGGTATATACCACGTGGCTGCTATATACTACCTGGCCAGTGTTAGATACTATGTGGGCTGTGTTATATACTGCGTGGGCTGTGCTATATATTCTGTGGCCAGTATTATATACTGCGTGGGCTGTGTTATACACTGTTTGGGCTGTGTTATATACTGCGTGGCCTCCATTAACGCATCAGGTATTCTACAATATGTATGTATGTATATAGCAGCCACATAGTATATAGCACAGGCCACGTAGTATTTGTCTGCTATATACTACATGGCTCCTATATACTACGTGGCCTGTTCTATATACTATGTGGCTGCTATATACATACATATTCTAAAATACCCGATGCGTTAGAATCGGGCCACCATCTAGTTTTGTTATATTAGGGCATCTGCAAATGGTGCGTCATATTTTCTCTGGGATCATCACCTGTGCTGTCTGCTTCTGTCATCAGACACCACCTTATTCATTCTGAAGGCAGCTCTGGTAATGGAGGAGATGTCAAACCAGGAGCACTGGATGGTGCAGGCTCTGTCCAGCCACTGAGATTAGGGTTGCTGGGACCAGTAGTACCATCCAGTCTGGCAGTATGGGTGTGTATTGTAGAGCTGCAATAATCTGCTACCTGCTTCAGACAATTAGAAAGCATAACACCCTACTAAAGCTCGAAGCATATTGCTGGAAACTGACAGATACAGCCTTGTTCTACTCTGGTTCAGTCCTCTGTGCTCAGCTCCCAGACCCAACTATTTAACTATTCTTCTTGCCTTCTCACAGAACAGCAGGTAATGTCGTGGTCCTAGCCTAAGCATCTTTGTGTAAGTCTACACAAAGGCGTTAAAGGGTGACACAATAAAACATCTACTGAAATGATCGAACATAAGTCTTCTTCAGTTAAAAAAATGAGAATGTATAGGTGAAACCTCTCAGGAGTAATTAGAGTATGTGGCTCAGTGGCTCTTGACAATCTAAACTATCATAAGGGCCATTACTTTCTGTCAAATGAGTTTCAAGGAAAATTATACATTTAAAGATAACTATGTATAATATTGCAGAGCTGAGGTGTCTTGAATTTAGATCTTGGGCATTTGGCAGAGAAAATGGAGCCTTTTTTTAAAGACTATCAGGGAGTTACAGACATACATGAGGGCGGCCAATCCCAACACAATCAAACTCATTAATGGTGGACTATTAGGGCTGCTATAAGTCCTGGCCAGAGGGGCAGAGAAAGTATCAGTGCTACCCATTTCAGGAGAGATTGTGCAGTAATCTGAATTCCTTAGGATTGAAAACAAAATTTAATTTATGACGTGGAGGGAATCCATTAAACCAGGGCTCGAGCCATGCCAACACATCTCCTGCAGACGTGAATAAATGTATATTACAGCCATCAACCACACACAGCTTAGAGATATGCAGCGCCCCAGAGTCCTTTTTGCTGCAGTAATGTCATTCTTCCACCAGGGGGAGTGATATTACATCTAAAGGTACTAAAGGAGTTCATCTTTCCAGGTATCACAAACCATACACTACACTTCACACTCCAGTCCACCAGGGGGAGCCTTGCTCCTATCTATTAGGGCACTCCTCACAGAAGGGTAAAACTGGTGGGCTGGATAGAAAGTTAGACAGACGCTGCCTGGGTTTGACCCAGTGAGTTCCTGTGAGGCAGACAGGGGGAAAGGAGGAACATCTGAGCTGCAGACAGAGGATCCCTGTCAGGGGTGGGATCCTGACAGAGGCCTAGCAAGACAGAAAGTTACAGAGCTGCGCCTGCCCCACGTGCGGCAGCATCCTAAGAAAGGACACGAAGAGAATTATATTGTAGAGGGTGAGAAACGAAGTCACAGCACAAGGAGATAACACCAGGAGGAGTTCTGCCCTGTAAAGGCTGCCTCCTTCTGAGGCACGTTGCCGGTGGCTGGAACACCGAGGGAGTAATTGACTCTACGCTTTACTTCAGAGACCGGCAGGACAGTCAATTCCAAGTTGGCTGCCCGACCTTAATACCTAAGAAGACACGGTGGCAAATTGTGGGGGTCGGGGCATCTCTAGGGTCCCTATAAACAAGCTGCAGACCATCAGTCATACGGGTTTGCCCTATCCATACCATCTGGGGGACAGAGAGGAAGAAACAACATCTAGAACATCTACAATAGTTGTTAGGACCTTACCGAGTTGCTCAGCAGGGAGGTACTACAACACACAGGTGCTAGTAGGAAGGCTACTGATTTCCACCTGGATAAGGGGACTCTGGATGTGCCTTCGGACCGGCCGGACTCTGCCTACCCTGTGATCCGGTACTCTGCACTGTGGATGCTGAAGCCTCTAGTAAAGGTAAAGAGACTGCAACCTTGTGTCCTCGTTATTTACTGCGCCTTACATCGTCCACATCACCATCTACACTTCTGGGAAGCCCTGGGGACATACTTCACTTGTGGGAAGGTATACCATCTAGCTGCCATCACGTCACCCCAGCGGACCCCTAAGCAGCGTCGGTCACCCTGACCGAATACTAAACCAAGAGAGACCAAAATGCCCCTAAAATATAACTTTTAATTAGATAAGGTAAAAATGACCTTATGGGTCAGGAGACAATGGTTAATTTAACAATATAAACTTAACACTAAAAGGATAGAGGTATATAGGTGGGGGGGTGCTCTCTCCCTTACTCACCCTACCTTACCGCGGAGGTTGGCACCCTAAGTTCGACATGGCGCCCCCACTCGACGACGGCTCTCCCTTAAGACCCTAAGGGGGACTAACAAAGAAACACCAACACCAACACCAATATTTTTAAAGTGCTAATGTGCTTTAAAAAGTGCTTAAAAATAACACCTGCATAGGTATATATCAGTATTTCATATACCACTTTTTCAGAGTCCTAGGGCTCCAAAGGATGGGAGTCCTAGTGCCTTAATGCTAAGGTGCGTCTGTGAGCAGAGATTAGGATACACTCTTAACAATGATTGATCTATATGTGCCGTATCTTGAGCTCTATATTATCACTTAGTAATGAAGATAAAGTTTTTCCCAAACACTCGCTGATAAATATCAGCAGTATAACACACAAAAATAAATGAAATGAATGAGAAATTAGTGGCTATTTTCGTTAGCAATCAGATATATCATAAATAACAGTATTGTATGGATACTTAGTTCCTGCCACAATTTACAACATATCACAAAAAAAGGATAATAAAGAAACGACACTGTTTTTTACTCTAAGCTCAAGCTATCAAGTGACAGCATCCGCTGTATATTGACAAATATAAAGTCACAATCATGCTCACAAGTGACTCTTATATAAATTCACGTTATAAATCATATATTGAAAAAGATTTGCAGAGATATAGATAATCAATAGTTTGATAGTGGTCATAAAGAAGGGCAGTACAAAAAATGGTACTTATCAGTCAGTTGCCCATCCTATCCCTATCATTTTTACCTTATCTAATTAAAAGTTATATTTTAGGGGCATTTTGGTCTCTCTTGGTTTAATATTTAATATATGCTCCGTCCCAATTATTTTTGGTGTATTCACCCTGACCGAATACCACAGGTGGCGTCACGAACACTATCCCTATAAACTCTTGTCCTGTCATCACTGGACGCCCCTCAAAGGGCCACGGGCCGGGTCGGGCCACCATGACATTCCCCGAACCGAAGGACCTGGTACCGAGTACCCCATTGCCCTTACGTGGGGGCGCTCCAGATACATCATAGCACATGTGTAATGTTTTTTATGTAGTTAATCACAATCCTGTTTGAAGTTAGTTGGTTTTAAAAGAAATTGATAGTCCCTCACATCTGAGGTAATAGGTTTTTAGTCTGGTGAATTGTAGTTAGTTTACATCTCAAATTATTTAATAAAAGATGATTTTATGATATTTTGAATTTGTGCTTTTCTGTTCACTTCCTGTGGGACTTGATAGTGTAATGGACGGAATTAGATGTTATGTGATGCACATCAATATTGCTGGATCATTTTTGTGATAAGAGATGTGAATAAATGTATATTACAGCCATCTACCACACACAGCTTAGAGATATATCATGGCACATGTGTAATGTTTTTTATGTAGTTAATCACAATCTTCCTTGAAGTTAGTTGGTTTTAAAAGAAATTGAAAAGTTAGGATAAAGGAAAACTCTGTTGTTATTGTACATAAATTCACACTTGGCCCTCACTGCTCATCTAATGTAGTCGATCATAAAAGTGAAGTTTGGCCAGAAAGACTGAACTTGGTCATGTAGGGACCATATGAGCAAATTCAGCAGCCCAGAAGGGAAAGAACGTAGATTCATCCAATAAGATATCAGGGATCTAGGAAGCCAACAGCATCATTACCTTCCACATCATATTTTTCTTCAAGTGATTTTCTAACTTGTCAGCACATTCTACGTACGCTGTCATTTGGCTTTGTAGTTTACAAATCTGGCCAGGTTAGGGTTAGCGTCTTTTTATCCCAGGGGGTAGGTGTATCCTCCAGGTTCTATCTTCTATAGAAAAGGGTTTCAACAACGCACAAGGAAATTTGAACAGTTTTGGAAGGAGGAGAATGTTGTGGTCTAGAGGCAAAATGGTGAGCACACTATTGTAATAAGGCCCGACTACAAGACCGATAAAGCAGCCATAGCTGATGACTGAGAAGAATCTGTGACTTCTCTGCATTTAGTGGTTACTACTCACCTGGGTGGTCATATGTAGGAATCTCCTCTTTACACCACTCATCACCCCTCACATATGTCTCTGTAGTATTAATATGGGGCAGATCTTCACCCTGAAACAAATATTGTAAAAGTCAGAGACAGATGGAGAAGACACAGCAGGATTAGAGCCAGGTACGGACTGGGACTAAAATTCAGCCCTGGCATTTGTAATCACACAGGCCCATGTTGTCCCGTTTCCAAGCAACAGATAGGAATATATTAACAATATCGTGGATGGAGGAAAGCAAGATTTACTACAAGACCAATATTTATAATGATACACGTGGCATGCTGGGGTAAGTGACGGAGTCAGAGACTTTGTGCTCCATCACAACTGGTAACAGTATGGGCATCTTGAGAGCACTGATTCTGCTAACAACATAGCAGACAAGGCAGCCCATGACCAGACAGGCCCTTCTGGCATGTGCCAGAATTGCCCAATGGCAAGTCCGGCCCTGATTAGAGCTATTGATAGATATCTCCACCGTTCTCATTACACAATATAAAACATATAATACTGGTGGATAAAACAAGACTGAGCACAAGACCTTCACAGCCATCTACACATCATAGTGGAGATCTCATGACACCTTCTCTCCATCTACCTGATGATCCTGAGGAACATTGGGATTTTCTTGTTCACAGTCCAGTGGAAGAAGAGGACGGGGACATCTCTCTGGTGTTGTCCTCTCACTGGATAGAACTGGAGGAAACACATACAGGGACTGAGTTCATTCTTTACATACAGATAATTATAGGCCGTGTGTATTTAGTTCTGTCTATTACCTGGTGATGTGAGGGGCTGGGGAACCTCCATCATGACGTCCTTGTAGAGATGTTTGTGTCCTTCTAAATACTCCCACTCCTCCATGGAGAAATAGACGGCGACATCCTGACACCTTATAGGAACCTGACACATACAATGATACCGTCATCCCCCGATCCCTCCATAGCGTTACTGTATAATGTCCCAGAATTCCCAGCAGTGTCACCTCTCCAGTCAGCAGCTCAATCATCTTGTAGGTGAGTTCTAGGATCTTCTGGTCATTGAGGTCTTCATGTATCAGGGGGTGAGGTGGAGGCCCTGTGATTGGTCTCCAGATTCTTTCCCATCCCTCAGTCACAAGGTCCTGACAGCGCTCACTAGAGGTCTTCTTCACTACTGTGTAATCCTGGTTATGGAGAGACACATTGACATATCTCACTACAGACATTTCCAGAGTCCTCACCTCTCCAGTTCTGTCCATCTGTTATTCCCATAGATAAGAATGATGTAATGTGACGTCATCAGAATCTCTCACCTCTCCAGTAAGCCGGAAGAGGATCTCTAGGGTGAGGTGTAATATCCTCTCCGCCATCTTTTCTCTGCCCATATTTATTTTTGATGGGTAAATCAGGAAAATTTTCTTCTATAGATGAACTTCACAGAGAGGATCCGATATTGTAGAAAACTGAATGAGAAGAAGATGAGCCTATGTAACATCATGAAGGATCCTGTGTAATAATAAAATTACTGGAGATAATAATGGAAACATATTTTACAGTATTTAGTTTTCTTCTTTACATTGTAAGAGGGTCACTGGTTATGTGCTAGAGGGGAGATATGTTTCACTGAGGTTATTAGCTTCAGTGATATGAACTTGGAAGTTTACTAGTGCATGCTATGAGCTGATAGGGGTTAATAGGCCAGTCATGGAGAGTGAACAAACCGGAATGTCCCTACTGCAGTTCCTGAAGTCTCTGGGGTCTCTTGGATGTCATCGCAGGGGCTCACTATAAGAATAGGAGCTCCAATAATGTTACTTAGGAACCTTCACCAACAAATTTGTGTAACGGCAATTTATTATGTGTTTGTGAAAGGGGAGTAAATTTTAATATTTCGTAAAAATTAATTCAAAAAGTCATTGTTGTCTCCTCAGTAGGGTTGAGCGAAACGGATCGGACAAATTCAAAAGTCGCATGAAACCCGACCTGATCCTAGTGTGGGATCGGCCATGTGGTCGGCGATGATGGAGATGGAGAAGGAGGAGAAGGAGGAGAAGGAGGAGAAGGAGGAGAAGGAGAAGAAGGAGAAGGAGGAGGAGAAGAAGAAGAAGGAGGAGGAGAAGGAGAAGGAGGAGGAGAAGGAGAAGGAGAAGAAGAAGAAGGAGAAGAAGAAGAAGGAGAAGAAGGAGAAGAAGAAGAAGAAGAAGAAGAAGGAGAAGAAGGAGGAGGAGGGAGAGGGGAAGGAGGGGGAGGAGGATGACAACACCAGGCCCACACTGAAATACAGTGTCACATGACAACAAGATCCCTTATGTCAGAACCAATATACATACGTGACATAAAGATAATAAATGACACAAGTAACAGCAACAAAGGGAAAGAAACAAACAACCTCCGCACATCCATACCTGACATACAGGTATATACTATATACAGGAGGAGATGACACACACATGTATACTATATACATACATACTATGTATGTAGTGACAATCACTACATAAGGAACCCCCAAGGGATATGACAGCGGCTTAAAAAAAGGTGTCCGACCCCAGAACATGGCAACAGGTGCGTATTCACACCACAACTCCCTTTCCATGATCTTCCTATGAAACGCTGCTTGTGCCGACAGCTGATGGATCTCACATCACAGATCCGACAGGATCTTCTCCTGGCTTGTTTAACCCCTTACTGAGCGGGCCTAATTTTTTAAATTTGACCAGTGTCACTTTAAGTGGTAATAACTCTGGAACACTTCAACAAATCCCAGTGATTTTGAGATTGTTTCTTCATGACACATTATGTTTTATGATAATGGTAAATTTAGGTTGATGTGTTTTGTGTTTAGTTATAAATAATATCAGAAATTTAACAAGCATGTACAAAATTAGCAATTTTGAATCTTTGAATAAATTATTCCTTTAATCCGGATAGTAATACCACAGAAAAACATTAATAAATAACATTTCACACATGTCTGCTTTACATCAGCACTGTTTGTAAAATGTTATTTGATTTTGTTAGCCTTTTAGGAGGTTTAAAAATGAGATTGCAATTTTTACTTTTTTCAAGGAAATTTTCAAAACTTGTTTTTTTGAGGGACCTATCCAGGTTTGGAGTGACTTTGGGGCTCCGATATATTGGAAAACTTCCAAAGGTGATACTATTTTAAAACAACACCCCCCACATATTAAAAACTTGTCAGGTAGTTTATTAACCCTTCAGGTGATTTTCAGGAATTAAGGCAAAGTTACATAACAGGAAGGAAAAATGTTGTTTTTACCACCTAAATGTCGCTAACTTCTGAACAGACCACTATAGATGGAAGACTTTAAGGCCGTTATTTGGTCATGATGGCAAACATCAGGGCCACACAATCATGATCTCAGTGTGCCGATGGGGACAAAGAGGGAGAAGTCACACTCTGTTAACCAATTATATGGTGTACGGTAGTCTCGATTAAGGGGTTAAACAGATCTGGACCGTGCCGACACTATGCTATTCTCTTATATCTCAGTTCAGTAAAAAAAAAAACGTATCGGCGGTCATTAAGGGGTTAATAGGACTTACATGAGGAACCAGCCCAGAAAGCAGAAGATCCAGAGAGTGTCTGTCACATGGCTGTTCTGTGCGCACGGGACCTGTGATGAGGTCACAGGAGGGGAGGAGTCAGGGGTCACATGATCAGGGGCCTCAGTGTCCGCAGGACGCTGCTGTGCTGGTTGTCATGGTGCTGAATGAGGGGAAGTTTCTGTGTGGGGTCAGGAGGGGTTTACAGTGTGGATGTAGCAGAGCCGTGTGTGTTCAAGGTGTATGGAGCGGAGCCATGTGTGTACGAGGTGTACAGCGCGGAGTTGAGTGTGTACGAGGTGTACGGAGCGGAGCCGCGTGTGTACGAGGTGTACGAAGTGGAGCCGCGTGTTTACAAGGTGTATGGAGCAGAGCCGCGTGTGTACGAGGTGTACGGAGCAGAGCCACGTGTGCAAGGTGTATAGAGAGGAGTCGTGTGTGTACGAGGTGTACGGAGCGCAGCCGCGTGTGTACGAGGTGTACGGAGCTGAGCCATGTGTGCAAGGAGTACGGAGTGGAGTCGTGTGTGTACGAGGTGTACGGAGCTGAGCCATGTGTGCAAGGAGTACGAAGAGGAGCCGCATGTGTACGAGGTATACAGAGCAGACACTAGCTGTATCGGATTGGAGCAGATATTGCTCCTCGCTCTGACACTGACTGGCACAGGAGACACGGAGAGCTCTTTATCAGTGGCGTACCGGAGCTGCAGCGACGTGAGTAGTCAGTGGTGCTGCACGGCTGGATAACATCATTCAGCGCCGTGGGAGTGGAAGCTGCCGGCTGCTGCGAGGGAGAGCGTTAAAAGATGTGTGTGTAGTGATGAAGAAGGCAATGATGGGGGTGTGAGGGCAATGATGGGTGGGGTAACCATGTGTGGCCATTATACTGTACCCAGCATTATGTTGGGCCATTACACTGTACCCAGCTGTTGTGAATTCTGCTCTTGGGTTCCCTCCGGTGGTTGTTGGTGGTAGCGCAGTTGTCTCTGGATTGTAATCCAGGGCAGGTGTTTCTGCTTATTGCAGCTCTACTAGGTATTTAGGTGTGCAGGATCCATTACTCTTTGCCAGTTGCCCATTGTACTTGGAGGATTCACATCTCTGTCTGGTTTCTCCTGCCCTGCGGCCCAAATCAGCAAAGATAAGTTCTTGTTTTTGTTTCTGCAGCCCACATGCTGTGGGCTTTTCAGTTCAGTGCTATTGAATGTTTTTTCTTGTCCAGTTTAGACTGTGTAAGGATTTATTCAGTCAAGTTGGATTCTCAGGAGATGCAGATATACATTCCCTGTCTTTAGTTAGATGGTGGAATTTTTGTATTTTCTGCTGTGGATATTTTTTAGTGTTTTAATACTGACCGCTTAGTATTCTGTCCTATCCTTTTCTATTTAGCTAGAGTGGCCTCCTTTGCTAAATCCTGTTTTCAGTCTGCGTGTGTTTTTCCTCTCCTCTCACAGTCAATATTTGTGGGGGGCTGCCTATCCTTTGGGGTTTTTCTCTGAGGCAAGATAGTATTCCCATTTCTATCTATAGGGGTATTTAGTCCTCCGGCTGTGTCGAGGTGTCTAGGATTGTTAGGTACATCCCACGGCTACTTCTAGTTGCGGTGTTAAGTTCAGGGTTTGCGGTCAGTACAGGTTCCACCTTCTCCAGAGAAAGTTTCATGCTGCTCCACGGTCACCGGATCATAACAGTACAACTGGCCAATAATGAGTTAAATGCATCTCAGAAGAAGGGAAGGAAGGTGTTGAGCCATTTTTTTTTGTGTAGTCTGCTTTGTCTTTCCTTCCCTCTTTACCACTGGGTGGCTGAGCAGTTTTTTGCTAGCATGGATGTTCAGGGATTAGCTTCTCGTGTAGATTAGCTTGCTGCTAGAGTACAGGGTATTTCGGATTATATTGTTCAGACTCCGGTTTTAGAACCTAAGATTCCTACTCCTGATTTGTTTTTTGGTGACAGATCCAAATTTTTGAGTTTTAAAAACTACTGTAAACTGTTTTTTGCTCTAAAACCTCGAACCTCTGGTGATTCCATTCAGCAGGTTAAAATTGTCATCTCCCTGCTGCGTCGCGATCCTCAGGATTGGGCATTTTCCCTGGAATCGGGGAATCCGGCCTTGCTTAATATAGACGCCTTTTTCCAGGCTCTAGGATTATTATATGATGAACCAAATTCTGTGGATCAAGCGGAGAAGACCTTGTTGGCCCTGTCTCAGGGTCAAGAAGCGGCAGAATTCTACTGTCAGAAATTTAGAAAATGGTCTGTGTTGACTAAATGGAATGATGATGCTTTGGCGGCAATTTTCAGAAAGGGTCTTTCTGAATCCGTTAAAGATGTTATGGTGGGGTTTCCCACGCCTGTTGATCTGAGTGATTCTATGTCTTTGGCCATTCAGATTGATCGGCGCTTGCGAGAGCGCAGATCTGTGCGCGCTGTGGCATCGTCCTCAGAGCAGATGCCTGAGCCAATGCAGTGTGATAGGATTCTGTCTAGAACGGAACAGCAAGGATTCAGACATCTGAATAGGTTGTGTTTTTATTGTGGCAATGCTTCTCATGTCATTTTGGTCTGTCCTAAACGTACAAAGAGGATCGCTAGTTCATTTACCATCAGTACTGTACAACCTAAATTTCTGTTATCTGTGTCCTTGATCTGCTCATTGTCTTCAGTTTCTGTCATGGCGTTTGTGGATTCAGGTGCCGCCTTGAACTTAATGGACTTTGAGTTTGCCAGGCATTGTGGTTTTTCCTTGCAGTCTTTGCAGAACCCTATTCCTTTAAGGGGCATTGATGCTACACCCTTGGCTAAAAATAAGCCTCAGTTTTGGACACAGGTGACCATGTGCATGACGCCAGCCCTTCAGGAAGATTGTTAATTTCTGGTGTTGCATAATTTGCATGATGCTATCGTGCTGGGTTTTCCGTGGTTGCAGGTACATAATCCTGTGTTGGATTGGAAGTCTATGTCTGTGATTAGTTGGGGTTGTCAGGGGGTTCATAATGACGTCCCTTTGATGTCAATCTCCTCTTCTTCCTCTTCTGAAATTCCAGAGTTTTTGTCTGATTTTCAGGATGTATTCGATGAGCCCAAGTCCAGTGCTGTTGTGAATTCCGTTTTTGGGCTCCCTCCTGTGGTTGTGAATGGTACTTTTGTGAGTTCTGCCCTTGGGCTCCCTCTGGTGGTTTCGAGTGGAACTGCTGCTCCTTGAGTTTAGCTGTAGCAGCTGCTTTCACTGATCGCCTCTCCTGGCTTTGCTATTTAACCTGGCTCTGGTCTTCAGTTCATGCCAGCTGTCAATGTTCTGGGTTGGATTCAGATCTCTCCTTGGATTTCTCTTTGGCCTGTCCATTTCAGCAAAAGATAAGTTTTTGCTAGTTCTTTGGTTGTCCATTTGCTGTGGACTTTATTGCTCAACTTATGTTATGTTTCTTTTGTCCAGCTTGTCATTATGATATATTCAGGCTAGCTGGAAGGTCTGAGGAAGCAGATTTGCCCTCCACACCGTGAGTCGGTGTGGAGATCATTTTTGTAAACTCTGCGTGGATTTTTAGTTTTTAATACTGACCGCACAGTATTCTTTCCTATTCTGTCTATTTAGATTAGTATTGGCCCCCTTTGCTAAAATCTGTTTTCATTTCTGTGTATGTCATCCACTCACAGTCAATATTTGTGGGGGGCTATCTTTCCTTTGGGGGTTTTCTCTGAGGCAAGATAGTTTTCTGTTTCCATCTTTAGGGGTAGTTAGTTCTCAGGCTGTGACGAGGTGTCTAGGGAGTGACAGGAACATCCCACGGCTATTTCTAGTGTTGGTGTTAGGATTAGGAACTGCGGTCAGTATAGATGCCACCTCCTCAGAGCTTGTCCCATGTTGCTCTTTAACCACCAGGTCATATCAGTGTTGCTCCTTAACCACCAGGTCATAACACAGTGCCCTTCCACCGCATAGGGACTGTGATTGTGCGATTGACTTGATTCCAGGCTGTAAGTTTCCTAAGGGTCGACTTTTCAACCTGTCTGTACCTGAACATACCGCCATGCGGAGTTATGTTAAAGGGACACTGTCACCTGAATTTGGAGGGAACAATTTTCAGCCACAGGGGCGGGGTTATTGGGTGTTTGATTCACCCTTTCCTTACCCGCTGGCTGCATGCTGGCTGCAATATTGGATTGAAGTTCATTCTCTGTCCTCCGTAGTACACGCCTGAGTAAGGCAAGATTCCCTTGTGCAGGCATGTACTACGGAGGACAGAGAATGAACTTCAATCCAATATTGCAGCCAGCATGCAGCCAGCGGGTAACGAAAGGGTGAATCAAACACCCAAAAACCCCGCCCCTGTGGCTGAAAATTGTTCCCTCCAAATTCAGGTGACAGTGTCCCTTTAAGGAGTCTTTGGAGAAAGGGCATATTCGGCCATCTTCTTCACCGTTGGGAGCGGGATTTTTTTTTGTTGCTAAGAAGGATGGTTCCTTGAGACCCTGTATTGATTATCGCCTCTTGAATAAGATCACTGTCAAGTTTCAATACCCTTTGCCTCTGCTTTCCGATTTGTTTGCTAGGATTAAAGGGGCTAGTTGGTTTACTAAGATTGACCTTCGGGGGGCATATAATCTTGTCCGTATTAAGCAGGGTGATGAATGTAAAACTGCGTTTAATACGCCCAAAGGTCATTTTGAATACCTTGTGATGCCATTCGGGCTCTCTAATGCTCCTTCTGTTTTTCAGTCCTTCATGCACGATATCTTCCGGACTTATCTTGATAAATTCATGATTGTATATTTGGATGACATTTTAATTTTTTCCGATGATTGGGAGTCTCATGTGAAACAGGTCAGGATGGTATTTCAAATCCTTAGTGATAATGCTTTGTTTGTGAAGGGGTCTAAGTGTCTCTTTGGAGTTCAGAAGGTTTCTTTTTTGGGCTTCATTTTTTCCCCCTCATCTATAGAGATGGATCCGGTTAAGGTTCAGGCCATTCATGATTGGATTCAACCCACATCCGTAAGGAGCCTTCAGAAATTTTTGGGCTATGCTAATTTTTATCGCCGTTTCATTGCTAACTTCTCCAGTGTGGTTAAACCCTTGACCGATTTGACGAAGAAAGGCGCTGATGTGACAAATTGGTCCTCTGCGGCTGTCTCTGCCTTTCAGGAGCTTAAGCGCCGATTTACTTCTGCCCCGGTGTTGCGTCAACCGGATGTTTCTCTTCCGTTTCAGGTTGAGGTTGACGCTTCTGAGATTGGGGCAAGGGCCGTTTTGTCTCAGAGGGATTCTGTTGGTTCCTTGTTGAAACCGTGTGCCTTCTTTTCCCGTAAGTTTTCGCCTGCTGAACGCAATTATGATGTCGGCAATCGGGAGTTGTTAGCTATGAAGTGGGCGTTTGAGGAGTGGCGACATTGGCTTGAGGGAGCTAAGCACCGTATCGTGGTCTTGACCAATCATAAGAATCTGATTTACCTCGAGTCTGCCAGACGGCTGAATCCTAGGCAGGCTCGATGGTCCTTGTTTTTTTCCGGTTTCGATTTCGTGGTCTCGTATCTTTCGGGTTCTAAGAATATTAAGGCTGATGCCCTCTCTAGGAGTTTTTTGCCTGATTCTTCTGAGGTCCTTGAACCGGTCGGCATTTTGAAAGAAGGGGTGGTTCTTTCTGCCATTTCCCCTGATTTACGACGGGTTCTTCAGGAATTTCAGGCAAGTTGGATTCTCAGGAGATGCAGATATACATTCCCTGTCTTTAGTTAGATGGTGGAATTTTTGTATTTTCTGCTGTGGATATTTTTTAGTGTTTTAATACTGACCGCTTAGTATTCTGTCCTATCCTTTTCTATTTAGCTAAAGTGGCCTCCTTTGCTAAATCCTGTTTTCGGTCTGCGTGTGTTTTTCCTCTCCTCTCACAGTCAATATTTGTGGGGGGCTGCCTATCCTTTGGGGTTTTTCTCTGAGGCATGATAGTATTCCCATTTCTATCTATAGGGGTATTTAGTCCTCCGGCTGTGTCGAGGTGTCTTCTAGTTGCGGTGTTAAGTTCAGGGTTTGCGGTCAGTACAGGTTCCACCTTCTCCAGAGAAAGTTTCATGCTGCTCCACGGTCACCGGATCATAACACCCAGCATCATGTGGGGCCATTATACAATAATCAAGCGAGGTGAGTAATCCAACAGGAATCAAGTCGACAATAGCAATTGGATACTGTAAAACTTAAACTTTAATAGGTTCCTTAAAAATGTAATAAAATCTTGAAAAAATACAAAAAAAGGGGGGGAGGGAAACCCTAGTGAAATGAAGTGCCCCATTGCCCGATAATGGGTACAGTTTACAGTATCCAATTGCTATTTTCGGCCATTATACTATACCCAGCATCGTGTGGGGCCATTATACTGTACCCAGCATCATGTGGGGCCATTATACTGTACAAAGCATTGTTGGGGTGGTCTGCAAGTCAGACCCTTTTAGGGATATTGGATGGCTGCCAAATGAGTGAGTTCTCCGGAGTGATGGACACAGACAGATGTGGTATCTGATCAGACCATGTTTATTGGAGGAAATAACATTCGGTTATATACACATTTGAGTAGGCGTATACATTCTATCCACCAATCAGCTGTTTATTACATATGAAATCATCCTATAATTCATCAGGTCTAATTCCTAATAAGGACATCTCTGAGCAAGGTGACTATGACACAAGGGGTAACTTAGGTTTATCTATGAAAGGGGCTAAGGGTACTGTCACACAGTGCAATTTTGATCGCTACGACGGCACGATTCGTGACGTTCTAGCGATATCGTTACGATATCGTTGTGTCTGACACGCTACTGCGATCCGGATCCCCGCTGAGAATCGTACGTCGTAGCAGATCGTTTGAAACTTTCTTTCGTCATCTAGTGTCCCGCTGTGGCGGCATGATTGCATCGTGTGACACAGGTTGTATACGATGTGCGCACAGTAACCAACGGCTTCTACATCGCAAATATGTCATGAAATTATCGCTCCAGCGCCGTGTATTGCAACGTGTGACCGCAGTCTACGACGCTGGAGCGATAATTATACGACGCTGCAACGTCACGAATCGTGCCGTCGTAGCGATGAAAATGGCACTGTGTGACAGTACCCTAAGGGTCTAAGTCTTATCTTTATTAGGCCTAACCCTTGTCCATAGACTTAATCATCGAAGGTGATCAGTGATCACGTTGTGAGCAGGTATGATTAAGTACAAAGTCTCGGACATGTCAGAACATATTCCTAAGAATCCCATATGTGAATTATAGGCCACATTAAGGTGGTCCCTGATTTCCCTATCAGCATCATGTGAGGCCATTATACAGTATGCAGCATCATGTGGGGCCAGTAAACTGTATGCAGCATCATGTGGGGCCATTATACTGTACAAAGCATCATGTGAGGCCATTATACTGTACAAAGCATCATGTGGGGCCAGTATACTGTACGCAGCATCTTGTGGGGCCATTATACAGTATGGAGCGCTGTGTGTGGCCATTATACAGTATGGAGCATCATGTGTGGCCATTTTACAGTATGGAGCACTATGTGTGGCCACTATACTGTATGGAGCACTATGTGTGGCCCTTATACAGTATGGAGCACTATGGGTGGCCATTAAACAGTATGGATCACTATGTGTGGCCATTATACAGTATGGAGCACTGTGTGTCCATTATACAGTATTGAGCATCACGTGTTGCCATTATTCAGTATGGAGCACTGTGTGGCATATTTTTTTCTGTTTATAATTGTTTATGAAACAGTGATCAGCAGTGCTAAATGGGTGTGGTTGGGGCATTGATATGGTTGTGACTAGTTGTGAAATGAGCGTGGTCAGAGGCATGGCCTAAAATTTGCCGCAGCGCGCTACACGCGCCGCAAGCTCAGTCCCTCTTTCCCTTCTTCAAAAGTTGGGAGGTATGCTTCCACTATACGCTGGTTTGTAGTCCCTTGCTGCCTGTAGTTGTCTAACAAGGTCCTCTTTTTCCCCTGTCCAGGATAGTACCTGCACGGTAGGCAACTTGAGCCGTCTCTTTGGGGTCTCTGTCCACAGTGACTCCGGGCTCTGATTGCTGCTGTACCTCAGGTATAAGTGGGCAAGTCTCTTTTAGTTTCCTGCCCTCCGGTTCTGCCGTGGGGCCTGTAGTTCCTCACAGCCTCGGGTTCACCATGCCTGGTTTCTGCGATCAGCTTAGAGGGGCCCAGTCGCAGCCCTCCTCTAGCTACTAAGTCCTTCTGTGCTCTGTTATGGACCTGGTGGTTAGGAGCACCCGGAATGACCTGATAGTTAAACTAGAAATAAGGACAAGCTCTGGGGAAGTGGGAACTCTGCTGACCGCAAACCCTACTCCTATCACACACACTAGAAATAGCCGTGGAGCGTACCTAACTCTCCCTAGACGCCTCTTCACAGCCTAAGAGCTAACTACCCCTAAAGATAGAAATAGAAGCCTTACCTTGCCTCAGAGAAATTCCCCAAAGGAAAAGGCAGCCCCCACATATATTGACTGTGAGTTAAGAGGAAAGTCACAAACACAGGAATGAAACAGGTTTTAGCAAAGGAGGCCAGTCTTCACTAAATAGTCAGAGGATAGAAAAGGGAACTATGCGGTCAGCACAAAAAAACTATAAAAACCACGCAGAGTATGCAAAAAGACCTCCATACCGACTCACGGTGTGGAGTTGCAACTCTGCACCCCCAGAGCTTCCAGCTAGCAAGGAAATATCATGATAGCAAGCTGGACTAGAATTAAGCAGTACTAAGAAATATATTCAGACAGCAGTAACAACAAATGAACTCGCAGGGACTTAGCTTCTGCTGGAGTAGACAGGTCATCAGAGAAGTCCAAGAGAGATCTGAACCAATACTGAGACATTGACAGCTGGCATGAAGTAACGATCTGAGTGGAGTTAAATAGGGAAGCCAGCCTAGCAATAAACGAGGGCAGCTGAAAAAGCCAACCTCAAGGACCAGCAGTTCCACTCAAAGCCACCAGAGGGAGTCCAAGAACAGAACTCACCAAAGTACCATTCATGACCACAGGAGGGAGTCCGAGAACGGAATTCACAACAGTGCTCCTTCACTGTCTGCTACCAACTGTCAACCTCCTCCAGACCAGGATATATATAGGGAAGTTCCCCTTAAACCGGGTTTAGAGCTCCCCCTCTGGCCTGGAGTCAGAAAGTGTTGCATGTAAGATTACCTGCCAAAGGGATCCTTCCTGTCTCCAGGCAGGGCCGGCGTCAACACCCGGGCAAGTGCCGGAGCCCTAGCGAGACGGGGGGCCCATTTTGACAAGTATGACCAACCTTTTACTATTGAAGCTGCCTATGCAGCATCAATAGTAAAAAGATATAATGTTAAAAATAATTTAAAAAATAAAAAATCGTGCTATTCTCACCTTCCGGCGACCCCCGCAGCCTTCCCGATCCTCGCGATGCTCCCAGCAGCTCCCGTTCCCAGTGATGCCTTGCGAAATGACCCCAGATGATGTAGGTATACAAGTAGCACACGGCACTCGAGGTTCTTTAGTGGTGCACAAGTAAGGTTTCCAACCCGTCAGTAAATAATAAAGCACTTGGCACTCAGAGATTCATTTGCAAGATAAACGTGAAAGTTTTGTTTATTTGTGCAAACGTTTTCGGTCATAAGACCTTCATCAGAAACATCTCTCATGAAATCTGATCATGCGAGATGGTTCCGTCATCACAGGTTATTGTCGCAAAGCATCACTGGGAGCGGGAGCTGCCGGGAGCATCACTAAGGCTTGGGCTGGATCCGGGGGCCGCCAGAAGGTGAGTATCTAACTATTTTTTATTTTAATTTTTTTTTAACAGGGATATGGTGCCCACATTGCTATATAGTATGTGGCTGTGTTATATACTACATGGCTGCTATATACTATGAGGGATGTGCTATATACTATGTGGCTGTGTTATATACTACGTGGCTGTGCTATATACTACATGGGCTGTGCTATATACTACGTGGCTGTGCTATATACTATGTGGGCTGTGCTATACACTACATGGCTGTGTTATATACTACGTGGCTGTTATATACTACATGGGCTGTGCTATATACTATGTGGCTGTGCTATATACTACGTGGCTGTGGGGAGCAGAATGCTGGACACGGAGGAGAATGCTGGATGTGGGGACAGAATGCGAGACACAGGGGGCAGACTGGAGATACGGGGCATGATTGGAGACACTGGGCAGGATGAAAGACATGGGGCATGACTGGAGACACTGGGGGCATGACTGGAGACACTGGGGGCAGGATTGGAGACAGATGGGGCAGGATTGGAGACACTGGGGGCAGGATTGGAGACACTGGGGGCAGGATTGGAGACAGATGAGGCAGGAATGGAGACATAGGGCAGGATTGCAGACACGGAGGCATGATTGGAGACATAGGGGGCAGAATGGAGATACGGGCATCATTGGAGACACGGTGCAGGATGAAGGACATGGGGGAATGATTGGAGACACTCGGGGCAGGGTTGGAGATAGATCGTGCAGGAAGGGGAGATCATAATGGGGCAGAATCGATACTCATGAGGGCAGGATGGGAGAATATATGGCTGAAGCCAGGAATGAGATACACGGGGTCTAGGATGGGGAATATTATTACCATAGGGGCTAATTAAGGGATATTATTACTGCAGTGATGTATTTATTTAATTTTTTTAGTATACTGTTTTAAATGGGGGGGCGGTCCTGTTACTGTGTAGAGTGATACTATGTCGTCTTTTTTTCTTCATGTGGTGTAATATAGAAGTTGGGAAAAATTAAATAATGTGTTCTGCAAGCGCAGCTCGAGATAACTGTGTTATTTCCTGCAGAGACGAGCCCTGGCTGGAAGACGTAATGGCGATCTGTGCTGGATGAAAGATGAAAAACAAAGATGAAGGACTTCACCTAGAGACGTCACTGGTGAGTCAGTGTGTTACCTATACAATGACACACACTATACACTGTATACTATATACAGAGGACCTGTGTATAATGTCACCATTGATCACTGCATTACCTGAATAGACACTTACAGCACAGATCAACTGTGTATAATGGCACTTATGGTGATAGTATTGTGGGTTTTTTTTATTACTAATCGGTATTGTAGTATTCAGTCACTATGTGGTGGTAATATGTGGTCTGGACATGGTGTGGTATTTGTCCCTTGTATGTGCTATTTGGTCACTTTGTGGTGGTAATATGTGGTCTGGTCATGGTGCGGTGGTATTTGTTCCTTGTATGTGATATTATTTGGTCACTGGTGGTAATATGTGGTCTGGTCATGATGTTGTAGTATTTGTTCCTTGTATGTGATATTATTCAATCACTGTGGTTGGTAATATGTGGTCTGGACATGGTGTAGCGGTATTTGTTCCTTGTCATTGAACTATTGGTCATTTTAAAAATTTAAACATATACCTTATTTTCCGGCGTATAAGACGACTTTTTAACCCCTAAAAATCTTCTCAAAAGTCGAGGGTCATCTTATACGCCTGGTATGGCGTGTGCAGGGAACGGTCCTGGATTGTTCCCAGGGTCTGGAGGAGAGGAGACATCATTTCCGGTACTTCGCGCAATGCATCCTTGGGAACGGAAGCCGCCGCATGCACCGCTGAGAGCCAGGAGAACTCCGGGGGCTGTCGGAAGGTAAGTATATCCATTTTTTTTTTTAATTCTTTTTATTTACATGAATAACTGCACACTGTATAAGATGACACCCGGCGAATAAGATGACCCCTGTCTTATACGGCGAGTATATCCCAAACTCTATATTTTATATGGAAAAGTTGGGGGTCGTCTTTTACGCCGGAAAATACGGTACCTAAATTGTATTGCATATTTTAACAAATATTTAATAGGTTACAGTAGAGTAGAGCCTGGCCAAAAGTGTCTACCGTGTTATGGTGGCGGCTTAAAAAATCTTTTGGCTAAAACAAAAGCTGCCGGTTATATGTGTGATCTGGTGATGGGAACTGTTAATGTGTGATAGGTGAGAAGTGGAGTTTTTCCAAGATTCGTTTTCTTAAAAAAATTCATGGCCAAGTTTGGATTTCTCAATGACACAAAAAAAGCAGCCACTGACTTGCCGACATTACAACAGCAATTTTTAAACTTTGCTGATCCAGCAGTTGATGGAGAGATTCTGTTGGAGGAATTGAAGAGACTGGCTAGGAGGCTGCCTGATCATCTAACTCCACAGGAAACACTGCAATATCTCTTTTCTAACTCACTGAACCTGGCCTTCCCAAAACTGGTATTGGCATTGAAGCTCCTGCTAACAGTGCCCGTTTCAGTTGCGTCAGCTGAAAGAAGCTTCAGTAAACTGAAGCTCATTAAAAACTTCCTCAGGTTCCAGATGTCTCAAGAAAGGTTAAATGCATTGGCAATTCTTTCAATTGAGTCACAAGAAGCAGAATGTGTAGATTTGAATTAAGTTATACGTTGTTTTGCTGCTGAAAAAAACAGGAGAAAAGCTTTTTAGCAATTTTCAAATCAAATCTTTGGTTTGCCACCGAATTGCACTACTGGTTTATTTTTTTTTTTGTTGTCTTGTTTTTATAGCTCTTAAGCTGCATTTTTGCACATGTCAATTACTGGGGTCAGCCATCAGCACTACAAAGCGACAGTGAATTCAAAACAATAGGACCACGAATACTGATGTTTTGTAATTCCGCAACCCATTTTGCACTTTTACAAGTGTTCTACTTTAATACTTTCTAATGTTTAGTTTAAAAAGTTTTCCATAAAAAAATTGTCATATTCAATGTATGCAGTTTTTTCTTTGCAGCAAGTTCAGCTAACAATAAAATGCCTACTGGTAACTGAGGAAGAGGGAGTAGGTCACTAAAATTGACATATTAGGGGTTGACTTATATAAAGCCCCTCTGCTGTATGGTATTGTAGAATTTACAATTTCTATCACTCATGTAAGAAGTGAAATCTGGCATTGTACTATACCTATATTTCTCTGCTGTATCTGTGCACCATGAGTTGTGGTATGTGTTAAGGGGGGGCCACTGAGACTCTTTCGCCCGGGGCCCTTAAAAACCTGGAGCCGGCCCTGTCTCCAGGCATGGCATTACCCTCCCCAAGAGGAGGGCAACACCACTGTGGTACCCGAACTCCTGGGGTGCCACACAATCATGGAATGCTACTGGGATTTTTCTGCTCTTTCATTTTTCCCTTCCCTTCTTCTAAGGCTGGTTTCACACGTCCATTTATTTCTGGTACCAGAAAAATGGTACAGGAGATATCCGTGTCCATGTGTGTAATACTTGCGGCACACGAGTGGCAACCCTGAGCCGCCCATGTGCCACATCAGTACCATACAGATGGCTGGCAGGGAAGAAGCATTACATTAAGCACTGTTCCCCGGTGCCAAGTGTGGAGCACGGCTCTCATCATTCTCCCCTGCTCTGCCGGCGATCAGCAGAAGCAGGGGAGAATGATGAGTTAGATCGGGGTCACACTTGCGAATTCAATGCAAGTGAAAACAAGGTAGCTCAAAAATATGGGGCTCATATTATGCTTGATTATGGGCTAAGTAGTGCGAGGACGTTGCAATTGGAGGGCTGTATATTCAATTCAGATCAATGACAGCAGGAGGGGGCTTTTTACTTAGTTTTCGGTGGAATTAGGCGTTCGGTGAGTATAACGGTGTTTGTTATTTTTAAATAAAAAAGTAAAACTGTGTTTTGTTTTATTTCTAATAAAGGACTTTATTCTGGCTGTGTCTTTATTTACCATACAACTTACTGTACCCCTTCTTCCCTGATGCGTGTCGCACAGATGACATCCACGTGTGTTCTCCGTGTGCGAGACGTCTCCGTGTGCGGGACGTTTTGCCGCCCGTTCTGAAGGGAAAAAATGGACATTTATACGTGTGGGACACACGGGCCTTGGAAAACACTGATGGTCACAGACCCATTCATTTGAATAGGTCTACGGGTGTACGTGTCTCCGGTACATGTGGAAACTGTCAGCACACGTACCGGAGACACTGATGTGTGCAAGAGGCCTAAGAGCTGTAACTCTGACTTTGTCAGTGGGAAAATAAAAAATGCGTGGGCTTGTGTTTTTGTTTTTTTATTTTATTTTATTTGGGTGAAAAAATTGAGAAATTCATAACACAAACATTACATGAGCTGCAATTTTCCAAAACATCTCGGACTTATATATATTAATTGTTGGGGTACATATGATGCTTTGATTGCTTCTTAATGCATTTTTTGTGCCATGGTGACCAAAACGCCAAACAATAAAAAATATTCAAGGAAATCTAAATTTATGTGTGAACATATATTTCCATTTAAAATTTAACCTTTTATAATTCAATAAAAAACACCAACCCAGTGAAAAAAGGTATATACCATATATACCAAAAATATGCGACCTAACGTTAAACTAACCTGCAGATACCCTACACTAGGCCTAGATTGCCCCTACCTATCTGTGGAGGTTGTCACGCTAAAGGATGATTTTGGCGCCCCAATCACCATGGGCTCAGATGCATCTCCTCAATGGGTGACCATCACACATGATTTAGAGGACAAATTATAGTATTGGTTAAATCAGATTTAAGTAAATATATTAAATATATTTGTCATACCAGCAACATGAATGCCAAATAAGTAGAACTAGCCCAAAAAGCTATTCAATAAGCATAATAAAATAGCTAGGAGTATACTCCGCATGAATCAGATGCCCATCCGACGCATTTCCCAGTCAGTAACACGATTCATCAGGAGGTATCACAATATAGATGCCGGATGCCATGATGGATTATGACAAATGCCGGCTGTCAGAGGGTGGATTTAAATACCCCCTGCTACGCTAATGCCATAATAAGCTACGCCCACATGATATTCTGCTAAATTAACTGGGTTCTAATCATATGCTCCGTATTATATCAACCAACCTTCCCTGATCCCGGTAATTCTCCATCACCAAAAGCGCGCACTTACCGAGCACACGTGCGTCCCTGCCGAAATGAATAACATCACTTCCGGTCGCTGTTAGAGATATGCATTCCACTACATGGAACACAAACGTCATTTCCACCAGCGCTCATTGGTCTACGGGTGTCTGGTGTACTACGAGACATAGCACTTCCGGTCACCAGGCCAAGGTATGCGCTCCAACATACATACCTGCCTAAGTTAGTAATCTTGAAGCACATATCGTATCTCCTAATGCGCTTCAAGGAAGAAAATAACATAAAATGCTGATAACCAGCGACGTATCAGAGAAGAGACAGAGGTGACAGTAAGAACTGAAACCCACTTATCAATTATATCTTTATCAATTAACCACGTATATAAATATATCAATTTCCATTATGCCAGTGTTAAGATATTCAGATATATAAAATATATATATATATACACTCACTGGCCACTTTATTAGGTACACCTGTCCAACTTCTTGTTAACACTTAATTTCTAATCAGCCAATCACATGGCGGCAACTCAGTGCATTTAGGCATGTAGACATGGTCAAGACAATCTCCTGCAGTTCAAACCGAGCATCAGTATGGGGAAGAAAGGTGATTTGAGTGCCTTTGAACGTGGCATGGTTGTTGGTGCCAGAAGGGCTGGTCTGAGTATTTCAGAAACTGCTGATCTACTGGGATTTTCACGCACAACCATCTCTAGGGTTTACAGAGAATGGTCCGAAAAAGAAAAAAAATCCAGTGAGCGGCAGTTCTGTGGGCGGAAATGCCGTGTTGATGCCAGAGGTCAGAGGAGAATGGGCAGACTGGTTCAAGCTGATAGAAAGGCAACAGTGACTCAAATCGCCACCCGTTACAACCAAGGTAGGCCTAAGAGCATCTCTGAACGCACAGTGCGTCGAACTTTGAGGCAGATGGGCTACAGCAGCAGAAGACCACACCGGGTACCACTCCTTTCAGCTAAGAACAGGAAACGGAGGCTACAATTTGTACAAGCTCATCGAAATTGGACAGTAGAAGATTGGAAAAACGTTGCTTGGTCTGATGAGTCTCGATTTCTGCTGCGACATTCGGATGGTAGGGTCAGAATTTGGCGTAAACAACATGAAAGCATGGATCCATCCTGCCTTGTATGGAGCATCTTTGGGATGTGCAGCCGACAAATCTGCGGCAACTGTGTGATGCCATCATGTCAATATGGACCAAAATCTCTGAGGAATGCTTCCAGCACCTTGTTGAATCTATGCCACGAAGAATTGAGGCAGTTCTGAAGGCAAAATGGGGTCCAACCCGTTACTAGCATGGTGTACCTAATAAAGTGGCCGGTGAGTGTATATACACTCAACCTTGAGTCTTATTACATATTACATTTTATATATACTTAAAGGGAGCATTGACAAAAAAATACAAGTTAGAAGAAAAAATATAGAGAGAGAGTCAGTCTAGGATATTAAGATATTAACCCTCAATAGGGAACATGTAGAAATATGCATAAATATTGGGTTCAGCAGCATATTCGTATCATAAAATATGATTATAGGGTCAGGACAAAAAACAGGCATCCTTAGATCTTTTTAAATAAAGCAAGTATAGGAAAGACACTTACTGAGTCCTTTCGGGGAGCGGGACTGTAAACGAAATATCCATTCAGCCTCCCGTTTAAGGACTCTTTTGTCAAGATCACCTTCTCTTAGGGTACCGTCTCACATAACGATTTACCAACGATCACGACCAGCGATACGACCTGGCCGTGATCGTTGGTAAGTCGTTGTGTGGTCGCTGGGGAGCTGTCACACAGACCGCTCTCCAGCGACCAACGATGCCGAGGTTCGCTGGTAACCAGGGTAAACATCGGGTTACTAAGCGCAGGGCCGCGCTTAGTAACCTGATGTTTACCGTGGTTACCAGCGTAAAAGTAGAAAAAAAAAAACCGTACATACTCACCATCTGATGTCCTTCAGGTCCCTTGCCGTCTGCTTCCCGCTCTGACTGAGTGCCGCCGTAAAGTGAAAGCAGATCACAGCGGCGACGTCACCGCTGTGATCTGCTCTCACTTTCCGGCCGGCAGACAGTCAGAGCGGAAAGCAGACGGCAAGGGACCTGAAGGACACTGGAATGTGAATATGTACGGTTTGTTTTTTTTTACTTTTACGCTGGTAACCACGGTAAACATTGGGTTACTAAGCGCGGCCCTGCGCTTAGTAACCCGATGTTTACCCTGGTTACCAGCGAACGCATCGCTGGATCGCTGTCACACACAACGATCCAGCGATGACAGCGGGAGATCCAGCGACGAAAGAAAGTTTCAAACGATGTGCTACGGCGTACGATTCTCAGCTGGGTGCCTGATCGCAGTAGCGTGTCAGACACTGCGAGATCGTAACGATATCGCTAGAACATCACGAATCGTGCCGTCGTAGCGATAAAAATGCCACTGTGTGACGGTACCCTTATACTTGGTTTAATCAGCTCACCCATAGTGAAGGTGATATCACTAACATGGCCACGATGTACATAATTAATATGGCAGGCAACTGGTGTATCTCTCCTATTTCTAATATCACATAAATGTTCATCCACCCTCAACCTCAATTCTCACCCAAACCCCACAATTCTGGCATTAAATAACTTTTTTCATTTATAGTTTTTACAGATCATGTAAACTTTAGATTTAAATAGATTGTACTTTTGTGGACAGGTTTATATTTTTAAAAAAATGGGCTCTTTCACACGTCAGTATCTCCAGTACGTGTGGTGACAGTTTCCACACGTACTGGAGACAGTGACACACACAGACCCATTGAAATAAATGAGTCCGCGCACATGTAATTGTGTTTACACAGACTGTGTGTCGTGGACGACAGCACGGATCACACGGACTCATTCAAGTCAATGAGTCCGTGTGACACATACCCCACATGGATGCCATCCGTGCAACACGTATCGGAGCCTGGGAATCAGTGCACAATTTTCTCTGTTCCCAAGCACCGAATGCTGAACGCTGCCCTCATCATGGTTCCCAGCGCTGCCGATACGGACCGAAGAAACATACCTTATACTCACCTGTTTTAAATGTCCCTCACTGTAATCCATGCGACCAATCATGCAGCGGAGCCGGGGAGAAAGATGCCTGCAGAGAGCGGGCCCCGGTCCTTGCTGCGCTTAGCGAGCAGTGCACTGTCACTCGCTGAGGTCCAGGGCCGCTCGCTGCAGGCTTCATTCTCCCCAACTCCGCTGCATAAGCAGTCAAGAGCATTACGGGGTGGACAATTAGAACAGTTGAATACATGGATTTTAGAAAATATCACAAGTCAGCAATACAGACTAAGGCCGGCGTGACACTAGCGAGTTTTACGGACTTATGAGAGGCGCAGAAAATACGCATAGCACACGGACCAATGATTTTCTATGGGGCAACTCCTATCTGCCATATTTTACGCATCTGTAGCGCCCCCACTGCCGCAGGGTCGAGGGGTACCCGGTACCGGGCCTCTGAGTCTCTGCTCTGGGGTTGTCACGGTGGCTAGGCCCGATCCGTGACCCTGCCGAGGGGCGCACAGTCAGTGGTAGATATGATGGATGATGGTAGTGGCTGTAGCGGTGCAGTTGTGGGGTGCAGGTCGCGGTAAATAACGAGGACACCAGGTTGCAGTCTCTTTACCTCTTTACTGAAGATCTCTGGGTCCTCAGTCCGGAATAGGGTTCACCAGGCTGCGCAAGTCCGGCCGGTCCAATGGCACCTCCAAAGTTCTCTTCACAGGTGGAAATCTGTGCCTTCCTGCTTGCGCTATGTGTTGTGGTCCTTCCCTGCTGTGCTTACGGAAAGTCCCCACAACTGTTGTGTCTGTTTCTTAAGTTCCCTCACAACTCGATTAGATGATGTTCTGCTAATCCTCCGTCCCTCCCTGATGTTCTGGTTGGGACGGCACCCGTTTGACGGGTAGGCTCGGAGCTCTTCCGGGACCCTAGAGTCGCCCCTCTCCACAAGTTGCCCCCCAAGACTGCATAGGTGATTTAAGTTAGACAGCCCGCCTTAGACTGACTGTCCTGCCGCTGTTTAGAGTATTGCTTGAAGCTGGATATTATAATACTCCCTCGGCGTTCCGGCCACCGGTTATGCGCCTCAGTAGGATGTTGCCTCGGTCTTACAGCACGACTCCTACTGGTATTCTCCTGTTGCTATGATCTCGTTTCTCACTCAGCACAATCTATCTCGCTTCTGGTCCCTCCTTGGGCACCGCCGCTATGCTGAGCAGGCACGGTCCCGTTACGTTCGTTCAAGTTGCCAAGCCTCTGTCAGGATCCCACCCCTGACAGAGACCCTACTGTATCTTCCCCTGCAACACCCTCTGCCACAAGGTGTTGCCTGGTTCCAACCCAGTCAGCTTCTGATCTAACTTCCTGCCTGACCCCCAGTTTACCCACTATGGTGGGGAGTGGCCTAGTGAATAGAACCCTTAGCTCCCCCCGGAGGCCCGGCTGTGAAATGTATTGGTGTCTGTGATACCTGGTTAGACGAACTCCTTCAGTGCCATCAGACGTACCATAGCTCCCCATAGCGGCGGAGCCACAGTACTGCAACGACCAGGACTCTGGGGCGCTGCACTCCCCCCCCTGGTGAAACACAGTACTCCGGGACTGGGAAGAAAACAACAATACAAGTTAGCAAAAAGACATACAGTTTTGTTGAGTGCAATAACAATAAGTATACTTGAACAGGCTTCCCTTTATGGGAGGTAAGGACACTTGAACGTTACAAACATGGTTAAATATTATAGCAACATGCTATAAATAGCTCCTGTTACCCAACCGGGTATTCTACTAAGTGCAAAATTTGTTGAACAATAGTTTAACATTGCCCTTAAGGATGTACACTCTAAATCCTTTAAAGACCTTCTTATAATCACATTATAAGGCAATTTAACTTTCACATTCTCCTTCTTTAAATCTGCGGGACCGCCTGTCCTAACGGCACCAGACCTACTGCCTCTCCTTTCTCACAGGACCGCTCCTTTCAGCCCGAGCCTTCTGTCTTTTCCACTACTATACACAGTATAGAACATAACATTACTTTCAATTTTAAGAGCACTGAGCCATCTCTATATGGCTCCTAGGAGGACTCAGGGTTTACCTTCTATCCTCATCATCTATCAACATTATTAAACATTTTCTATAGAACATCAACCTTCTCATTATTTTTCTCACTAACATGCACGCTGGACACTTCGTCTATCCCTATGGGCCCACTGCGTCCTTCTTCTAGCTTTCACTTTCTTTCAGGGAACATCATCAGCATTTCTTTACAATTAACTAGTTGGATACATATAACTTTCTCTCACAAACATTATCATCACTTCTTCTTTACCAAAGCATTATTGCTATTTCTCAGTCTTAAAGCAATACGATTCTCTCAAGTGCAACATATGAACACCCCTTTAAGAGGGGATCAAGTCTCTATGAGGTAGCATATCTTCTCAAGCTACCAGTCCTTACTCAGCAAAGGTTCCAGTGTGGTATCTTCACAAAGAGTCCTTCTTTAAGTAAAACCAGTAGGGAGCACCTTTAATAAGGTGCAAACTATGTACAAAAAGTTTGTATCATGCACTGTTCATGATTGCGGCAGTTCTTGATAACGGAACAAAAGGTAGAAAAACAAACCAAACAGCAGAAACAATAGGGATCCCGGGTCAACAAAGGGATCCCTTTAAGAGTTAACCCTGGACGGGTTTAGCAGCAACACAGGAAACAGTAACTATATACATATTTAAAGCGGGCATGCTTACCCGTTCTTCGGGGAGGAAGGTGGCTTCCTCCCGGGCCTCACCAGACCAACGGGTCGTCCTGCTGGTTCAAGGATCGAGTCCCGCCCCAACAACGACAGGATCCCACGCCGGGATGTTCTTTTCACCGAGGATCCGGCACGCCCCCAGGGTACATGGTGGGTCCGGGTCCCCCGCTGCTCCGCAAGGTCAGGTTCCGTTGTCTTTTCAGCGGGAGGTTCATCTTCGGGGTTTGCAGCAGCGGCCTGGAGCGCGACACACCGCTGGACGCCCCGCGCCATCCAGCCAGCTTCACCTGCTGCTCTCCTCCACCTGGTATAAGTTACGGCATCACCTGGCTCCAGGTCGCGAGCGAACCTTCCACCGCAACGTTCCACCTCCTCCCGGTCCACGTGAACTTGTAGCGGCTCCCCGATCTCCTGTATAACCCCTCTTCCATACCGGGGGTTAAAGGAGACCACTACACCCCAGTGGGACGATGGGGTCTCCACAACGCTGGTCAGATCAACCTGAACTGCAGGCTGGGGCCGGCTCCGCCACGCCGTCATCAGGTGCCGCAGGTGTTCGGCCTCCGGCAAGATCCTCATGCCCTCTGCCTGCAGCGTACCTCCAGCCGCGGCCTGGTTGGGAGGAGTCGGGGACAATGGAGACAGACGGATCTCCGTGGGCTGACCCTGCCGAGCGAGCACGCGGGCATCAGCCTCCAAGCGGCGTGCTATTCGTCGGGCCTCGGCTGCCGCGACACACTCCTCGGACGGTGGCAAGGGGGGTCGGCCCATCGGTGGCCCCGTGAGGGTCAATCCCCGCAACGTTGGCGCGTCTGGGGCTATGTCAAGTGGCGCAGCCTCAGGCTGGATCGGGTCAGTCCCACGCGGCGTCCTCGGTGTCGCCATCTTTTCTCCTTCTCCAATGTCCTCTTCCCGCGGTCTCTTTCGTGGGCGGCCCCGTCTCCATGGTCTCCACCCTCCAAACAGGATCAGGAGGCGGACCTCGGCTGTTGACGGACACGTCCTCAGGACACAGAAATATTTAGACTGGGCGGCCATTGTTGTTCGCGCTCTCCAGCTTACCTACGCCCACTCCACGCCCCTCCTCTCTTCCTGCGCTCTCCTCAGCGCTGTAATGGCGGCGGATTTTAGTGGCAAATGGCGCAGCACAGTCCTTGCAATAAAGTACAGTCCAAACACAACAAATCACAGTTCCAAGGCACAATTACAATTAATTATTAAAAATTGCTTTGATAACTTCATTGACTGTAGCCTCACTGAGCTGTATGGCAGTCTGTAGGACACGCCATTTGGCCACCAGAATACCAAAGGCGCACTCCACCAGTCTCCGCGCCCTAGAAAGGCGCAAATTAAATATCCTCCGACGGTGGTCCAGGTTGCGCCGGGGATAAGGCCTCATGACGTGTCTGGTCAGTTGGAACGCCTCATCACCAACAAAAAAAAAGGCAATGCTTCTGCAGTGGAGCCTGGGAGTTGTTGCGGTGGTAGGAGATGTAACTGGTTGTCACGTAGCCGCCGACCCATTCTAGACGAATTGAAGACCCTAGAGTCTCCAGTTCGGCCATAGGCCCCAATGTCTACAATTATAAACCTGTAGTTACTGACAACTACAGCTAACAGAACTACAGAGAAAAACTGCTTATAATTGTAGAATTGTGAGCCAGAGTTCGGGGGCTTACGCACCCTGATATGTTTCCCATCCAGGGCTCCAATGCAGTGTGGGAAGTCACAAGTGTCATTGAACCCACAGGCCATCCAGTTTTGACTCAGGCATGACAAGTTCATGGAGTTTAGCCCATACTTCACTACATGTTGTGCGCACAATGCCAGAAATCGTGGACCGCCCAATGAGAAACTCCAGGTGTAGTCCCGCAACAATCCAGTTGACAGGAAGCTGAAAGGACAGAAAAATTAATATTAGGTAGGTAACAATAGTTTACACAAAACATGAAAAAGCACAAGTATGTTGTAGATTCAAAAATAGGAATATAATTGAAATTAATCTATATTTACCTAGGGTACATAAGTAGCATTACAAATACATATTTTGAATGTGCTTTTGCCCTAATTAACACATATATTTTCAAATAGCTGCTAGCAAACAACCCTTAAAAAAGCATCATCAACATACAGTAAGTGAGGATTTTTAATACATACCGTAAAGTAAGGAGAAGACGCTCCTCTGCGGATATGCTTTTTCGCATCCTGGTGTCCTGATACGTGAGTCCTGGACTGTTGTGAACTCTGTTCTCGAACTCCCTCCTGTGGTCAGGAATGGTACTTCTGTGAGTTCTTTCCGTGGACTCCCTCTGGTGGCTGAAAATGGAACTGCTGGTCTTGAAGTGGCTTCCTCAGCTGCATCGTTTAGGACTGGGCTGGTTCCTCTATTTAACTCCACTCAGATCGTTACTTGATGCCAGCTGTCAATGTATCAGTACTGGTTCAGATCTCTCTTGGATCTCCTGATGACCTGTCTACTTCAGCAGAAGCTAAGTCCCTGCTAAGCTCATTTGTTGTTCATTTGTGTGCTGAATATATTTCTTAGTATCTGCTAAGTTTCTGTCCAGCTGGCTATCATGATATTGTCTCGCTAGCTGGAAGCTCTGGGTGGCAGAGTGGCACCACCGCACCGTGAGTCGGTGCGGGGGTTTTTTGCTCTCTCTGCGTGGCTTTTTGTAGTTTTTTGTGCTGACCGCAAAGATCCCTTTATCTATCTTCTGTCTATTTAGTAAGACTGGCCTCCTTTGCTGAAACCTGTTTCATTCCTGTGTTTGTGCCTTCCTCTTAACTCACAGTCAATATATGTGGGGGGCTGCCCTTTTCCTTTGGGGAATTTCTCTGAGGCAAGGTGAGGCTGTATTTCTCTTTAGGGGTAGTTACCTCTCAGGCTGTGAAGAGTCGTCTAGGCAGAGTCAGGCACGATCCACGGCTAATTCTAGTGTGTGTGATAATAGGATTAGGGTTGCGGTCAGCAGAGCTCCCACTTCCCAGAGCTTGTCCTATTTTGCAGTTTGACTATCAGGTCGTTCCAGGTGCTCCTAACCACCAGGTCCATAACACTGGACGTACTGTCTCCAACAAGATATCAAATGTTCGTATTGTCATTCGACAGTATAGGTAAAACTTATCAGGATGTGCACGCAGAGCTGTATAGAGCCTCTGAAAATAGCCTTTAGTGAGGCGTTGGGTCAAAAGAGGATGCACCCACAATCTTCTCCTCCTTCGCGGATCAACAATCACAGGGTATGGCTGCTCAAACCGACGCGACAAGACCCAGTTAAATAACACCCGCTGAGTTGGGGTGAAGTGCAGTAGGTCAGACATGGTGCAAACATTTACACAACACACCAACAGATGCACAACCACAAAATGGCCATATGGGAGGGTGCCACCTGTTGTAGAGGCCTTAAGTAGGGTTGCTGATGCTGATTTAAATTAATTTCAGGCTTCAAAACCATTAAATGTCCATTTTGTCAGGTTGCGTGGAAAAAACGCAGTATGGATGTCATACGGATTACATACACAACATTACATGCGCAAAATATGCGGCCACACCTTGCCAACGGATTACAAACGGAACACTATTTCACGATTATTTCTGCGTATTACGGCCGTAAAAAACAGACTGTATTTTCATATGCCTAGTGTGACGCCGGCCTAAGAGTGAGGGACCGTTCCCAAGAGCTTACAGTCTGAGAACATGGCAATGCTAAAAATCCTTCACTAGACACCTGTACAGGTGTATAATGAGGCCCAGGCTTTATAGTTAAGGGAATGGAGTGATAAAAGTAGGTGTCAGGACTCTGAACATTTTTTACCATTTGTGCATTACTGCCCTCTTCCAAGATGGCGTCTTTGGTCTCATGTGCACTGTGTCTCCTGCTATAAAACTCCACCCCAGCCTTCAGTCTGTGCTAGAGTATTCTGCCTTGCATCCAGCTCCTGACCTCTGATTACTCCCTGGCTATACACCTGCTCCTGTGAACCTGTGTGGTGATCCTGCTACTCTGCTCTGTGTTCCTGCTGCATACACAAGTTTCCAGTAATCCTCCTTCATCTGCTGCTCGTGTTTACTTCCACCTGCATTTGCTGGACATATAAGCTGCTGCTGCTTTGCATTAACCTGAGACTATTAACCAGGCCTCCCTGGTTGAGCTAAGATATGATTTGAACTGCCTAATAAGCATATCTATCTGTGTCTGGACTAAGACAAGGATTTATTTGTGTCAAGTATCCTCAAGAATAACTGTGCTTCATAGACTTTCTGCTTGATTGCATTTTACTCTGAAGTTTCCTATAGACTGCTAAGCTGCGTTTATTATATGCACCAAGTGTTGTGGACTTGAGTTTCTCTCTGCACCTGTTTGAATCACCGTGTGATAATATAGACTTTACCACTTATAAAATTGTGTCCTGTAGTTGTCTTGTTCCATGCAAAGAGTCTCCTGAGTTATCCCCTATAATTATTACAGTAGGGAAATATGCAAGAAGAGCCTGTGACAAAACACTCCGGGATCGCCTTTGCTGGGGTCAAAGGTCACTTGGTTTGTGCATTAAACTCTGAGGCGTACAGCAGGATTCTGAGTAGACTGACCGTAGGTCAGATTTATTAAAGTGAAAGCAATCATCAAAACATAAACATAAATCCTAGCCTGTCCGGCACTAACTAAACAAATACGTTGCTATCTAACAACTGGGGGGGCTTCTCCCACCCAGCTAACATTACACAGTTCATGAGCACAGCTCTCACTCACGTTTGTCTCACACAGACAGGCATTCTGTGTGCCCCAGGCTGACGCCCAAAACCCCCAGCTGGTCATCTTTTATTCCTGCAGTTATTAACCCATCAGTATCCTGCAGATACTGAGCGGTCTAATTCATATAGGACAAATACCTGGGCGAGATATACCTGCCCCCGACTACCAGACCGACATGACTCTTACAAGCCGTTTTTTTTAGCCAAAAAGAGCCGGCTCTTTTTGGTGAGCAGAGCCGAGTGAGCTGGATCACCAAAAAGAGCCGGACTTCCCATCACTACTGGGGACAGGAGCTTCCTGTTCCTGGGAGGCTGCTGACCCAGCCTACCAGGGTAACCCTTGCTGTAAACATGTTCATTACAACACAGTATATACAATACAAGGACATGAGATAAAAGAGCATCACATAATACATACAGCATTAATAGAACAGTGAAATGTAGGGCACCATCAGGGCACCGCACAGGGGCACTCATGCCCGACATATAGGAGAGAGGGAGCACTGAGGTTTTCTGTCACCTCCTTACACAAACCAGATTAGCTGAAGCAGGCCGAGCTTACGTGTCCTAAGCAGGCAGACTGAGGCAGATGCAGAGAGATGCATACACACAGCTTGTAGCAGGTGCACCACTGTAGCTGAAAAAGGTTTGCTGAAATGGCTGAACCAGATCTTCTGGAGAGGAGGAATCTCTTGCAGCACAGATCCAGGAATTCAAACAGAGTACACAAGTATGAACTGGAAGGCAAACTAGGGTTATAAAGACAGAGAAGGCGGATCACGTGAGTAGGAGCGAAGCAGCAGATGCCATCTTGAAAAAGAGCTATAAAGCACCCAAGATGAACAGGGAATACAGAGTCCTGACATCCAGCTTCTCTGTCTACTGAAACGCTCACTGCTTACAATTAAAGAGGAGGCTTTGCAGGCGGAGAAAGTTGAGATGAACGAAGAAACTACTGGGTAATGCTACACATGCCAGCCTAATCTCATCTTTTCAATGCATATTGGGTGATAGTGAGGAGGAGGAACACGAGCTGATTCCCTGCGCTACATACGGTAGTACCCACACCACCTTCATCCTGTCTGTTCAGCATGGATAGTATGAAGACAAGGAGGAGAGGGCAGACGAGGATGACAACATGGACAGTCGCCCTCTTGGGGGCAGGGAAGTCTTGGATGTTGGCAGTTTGGCACACATGGCTAAGTTTATGCTCCAGTGCCTTTATTGTTACCCTTACATTGTACACATTTTGGCTAACACTAATTACTGGTTGGTCACCCTTCTAGACCCATGCTACAAGGAGAGATGTACAGTGGCGGCAGAGCTCACAGTTCCTTGGACAACCAAGGAGTGGAGACTTGGAAGACACACATCGGATGCAGCAGAGGCAGGGGAACGCTCTCAAAGGTCTGGGACAGTTTTCTCAGACCCTGCCAGTGCCCAGGCCCTGATGTGCAGGGTACTCTGAAAAGGAGGGAAAAGTTTTGGAAGATGCTGAAGAAGTACCTTGCTGACCGTATCAGCATCCTCCATGATTCCTCTGTGCCTTCCAACTATTGGATATCCAAGCTAGATACCGTATTGTGTGGTTTATAAGATACACCAGATTATTAGACACACCCCAAATTTTGAAGAGAAAATTAGGAAAAACATTTTTTTTAATAAAATGATGGTGCCTCTTACAATCCATGGGTCTTATTGCTTACCGGGGGTGGTGGATGCGGTGAAGTGGGGTCCCAGGGTCGCTGCTGGAGGAGGCAGGAGTGGGGTGATGCTGCGCACCATAGACTGGGAGAAAGGGGTGTTCAGATTTGCAATGCTGTGGGTGTTCAGTGGTGCTGGGGCCCCACCTACATTTTGTGAAAGCCCGAAGCCCCCGTACTTCCATGGTTTACTTTGTGGTAGACCCTGGGAAAATGGCCACCGGGCCGGCGCATGTGCAGATGGAGATTTTGGCGCTGAGATCTCATCTCCCGAGATCTTGGTGCCGAGATCTCTATCTGTGCATGTGCTGCCCCCAGCAGACATTTTCCCAGAGTCCAATGTAAACCAAAGAAGTGCGGGGGTCCCAGGCTTTCACAAAATGTCAGCGGAACCCCCCGCACCATCGAACACCCGTAGTGTCGCACCTCCAAATACCTCCTCATCCCAGCCTGCGGCCTGCTGCAATGCACCACGCTTGTCTCCTCCAGCAGTGTCCCTGGGACCCTGCCGGTAAGGTATATTCAAATTATACGACACCCACCCATTTTCCCCCCAAATTTTGGGGAAAAAAGTGCATCTTATAATCCGATGCAGGGCCCAATTATAATACAGGGCCCGATTATAATACAGGGATCCCCAGTGACATTATATACAGGAGCTCTGTATACAGCATATAGTGTACAGCATCAGTGTACAGGTAATACATGGATCACCAGTGACATTATACACAGGAGCTCTGAATATAGTGTCAGTGTACAGGTAATACAGTGATCACCAGTGACATTATACACAGGAGCTCTGTATATAGTGTCAGTGTACAGGTAATACAGGATTCACCAGTGACATTATACAAAGGAGCTCTGTAGATAGTGTCAGTTTACAGGTAATACAATGATCACTAGTGACATGATACACAGGAGTTCTGTATATAGTATACAGTATATAGCGTAAGTGTACAAGTAACACACTGACTCCCCAGTGACGTCTCTAGTTGAAGTCCTTCATCTTCCCTTTTCTTGTTCATCCAGTTCAGACCGCCATCACTTCTTCCAGCCAGGACTAGTCTCTGCAGAAAATAACAGTTATCTAGAGCACAGTCCCCAATTTTTCCTCAACCTCTATACTGGGCCATGCTATGCAGCAGAGCCGATCGAGTTGTGCCAGCTTCTAGACTCCCATGGAGGCTATTGAAGCATGGCAAAAGTAAAAAAAAAAGTTGAAAAAAATATAAAAGTTTAAATCACCCCCCTTTCGCCCCATTCAAAATAAATCAATAAAAAAAAAATCAAACCTATACATATTTGGTATCGCCGCGTTCAGAATCACCCGATCTATCAATAAAAAAAAGCATTAACCTGATTGCTCAACAGCGTAGCGAGAAAAAAATTCGAAACGCCAGAATTACGTTTTTTTGGTCGCCGCGACATTGCATTAAAATGCAATAACGGGCGATGAAAAGAACGTATCTGCACCAAAATGGTATCATTAAAAACGCCAGCTTGGCACGCAAAAAATAAGCACTCACCCAACCCAAGATCACGAAAAATGGAGACGCTACGGGTATCGGAAAATGGTGCAATTTTTTTTTTTTTTTTTTTTTTTTTAGCAAAGTTTGGAATTTTTTTTCACCACTTAGATAACAGAGTGCCTAGACATGTTTGGTGTCTATGAACTCATAATGACCTGTAGAATCATAATTGCAGGTCAGTTTTAGCATTTAGTGAACCTAGTAAAAAAGCCAATCAAAAAACAAGTGTGGAATTGCAATTTCACCGCACTTGGAATTTTTTTCCCGCTTTCTAGTAAACGACATGCTAAAACCAATGATGCGTTCAAAAGTACAACTTGTTTCGCAAAAAATAAGCCCTCCCATGGGCATATTGACAGAAAAATAAAAAAGTTATGGCTCTAGGAAGAAGGGGAGCAAAAAACGAACACGGAAAAATGGAAAATCCCAAGGTCATGAAGGGGTTAATGTGGTTTTGGGTCAAGCGGGGGATGGGGGAAAAGAGAAAGAGGATACAGTATGCTTGGATGATGTGGCAAGGAGTGATGTTTATGTCTGTTTTTTTTTTTTTAACCATAAAATTTTTATTTTATTAAACATGGTATAACAAAACAGGGTCATACAAGTATTTAGTTTCTGTATAGTGTGCATGAATAATAAATGATATAAACGATGTAAGGCTATAAATGACCTTAATTTTACAAAGACGTAAATGACAAGGACAAGACAAGACAGTAAGGAGTAGAAGGAGGGGAGGGGAAGAAAAAAAAAAAAAAAAGGGAAAAACCTCAGTTAAATCGACTAATCAAATCCGAACTCAGCCGCACTACAGGTCGGATCCCGCTGCATAATAATAATCCCACGGGGACCATATTGCCTGGAAGCGCACCACCGAGTCATTTAGTAAGGCTGTAAGGTGTTCCATCCTTCTGACATCCATGATCCGTCTAATGAGGATCTGAAGCGAAGGGGGACTCGGCTGCCTCCAAAAACGCGCAATCAGGCATCTGGCCGCCGTAAGGATATGTTGCAATAATCTATTGGAAAGTTTGCCCATACCCGGCGCCCCGTGACCCAGGAGAAGCACCAGCGGGTTTAGTTCTATATCTGTATGCAATACCTTGTCAATGAGAGACTTAGCTTGACCCCAAAAAGGCACAATTTTTGGGCATGACCAGAATATGTGCATGAGGGACCCAGTGCTTCCTCCACATCTCCAACAGGAGGGAGGGACAGAGGGATTCAGTCCATGCAGAAACTCTGGAGTGTGATACCAGTGCATTAGTATCTTATAGATATTTTCTCTATAGAGAGTACACACTGACGATTTTGCGGCATTCCTCCAAATGACAGACCACTCTCGGGGAGAAATACGCCGCTCCAGGGCGGCCTCCCACTTGCACATGTATAGAAAATATTCACCAGACCCATCCCGTGGATCCGATAAAAGGTTATAAATTTCTGAGATCAGACCCCTGGTGTTCACGCCCCCCCTGCAAATTTTCTCGAAATCCGTGGGGATCGAAGCTCCCGCTTTACCATATAGGGAGTTAGCAAAATCTCTGATTTGTAGGTATTGAAAGAATTCCCTGTTGGAAATCGAGAAATGTTGCTTAAGATAATCAAAGGAGTGAATCTCCATGGTCTCCCCATCTATAATATCCGCAAATCTAAATAGGCCCGCTTTAAGCCAAGTGTGAACCATAGGAGACTCTAAACTGCTTGGGAGCTGTGGATGATAGATGAAGGACACAAGGGGGGAGCAAGGTGACATGAGGGCGAATCTCCGTGTGCAGGTATTCCAAATGTCACGGGTGAACTGCATGGGGCCTAAAAGGGGCGGAAAGGACTTACATTGTGCTGGCGACCATAAAAGAGAGTTAGGGTGTATTGGGGCAAGCCATAATTTCTCTATTTCATTCCACTTGCTGTAGGCCCATAGGGATGTCCAGCAGGGGATTCTCCTCAGGTGAGTAGCCCAGTAGTAATTAAGAATATTTGGCACAGAAAGCCCTCCCCTGGTCTTATGAGCTGTGAGAACCTCCTTAGCCACTCTATGGCGCTTTTGTTGCCATATGAACCTAATAATAGCCGCCTGAAGGGACTTCAATTCCGAGACCGGAACTCCAACTGGGAGGGTCTCAAAGGCGTAGATCAATCTGGGTAAAAGGCTCATTTTTACCGCCGCTATCCGACCCATCCACGAGAGAGGGAGTGATTGCCATTTAGTCAGGCGGGCTTTTGATTCTTTAAAGAGGGAGGGGAAATTTAGTTTGTAGAGGGTCTCATATGAGGATGTAATATTCACCCCCAGATATTTCACAGCATCCTGTTTCCACCTGAATTTAAAATTCAGGCGTAGGTGGTCCCATACCTCAGGGGGGATGTTAAGCGGCATAGCCTCCGTTTTGCTGGAATTGATTTTATATCCAGATAAGTCCCCATATCTCCTCAAAGCCCTCATGAGGTTCGGAAGAGACACGTGGAGATTAGTGAGCGTCAATAGGACATCATCAGCAAATAGTGCGATCTTAAAAGATTTACTCCCAACCATCACCCCAGAAATATTGGGGTCCCGTCGTATGGACGCTGCCAGGGGCTCTATGCAGAGGGCAAACAGGAGAGGTGACAAAGGGCACCCCTGCCTGGTGCCATTCGATAAAGTGAATGGTTTGGATGTACAGAGAGGGAGTTTTATGGCTGCTGTAGGGTGATTGTATAGGGATCTCAGCGCGGACAGAAATCCGCCCGAGATGCCAAAGACCCGCATCGTACTAAAAAGGAATGGCCAGGAGAGGCGATCGAAAGCCTTCTCGGCGTCAAGGCTCAGTACTAGTGTTTGCAATTTCTTTCGGTTTGAGATGTCCACCAAGTCCACAACACTCCTGGTGTTATCACCCCCTTGACGGCATGGAATAAAGCCTACTTGGTCTTTATGAATAATCGAGGGTAGCCATTTATTAAGTCTGGAGGCCAGTAGCTTGGTGAACACCTTCAAATCCGTATTCAAAAGGGCTATTGGCCTGTAGTTTGCACAGCCCAAGGGGTCCCTGGGCAGCTTTGGAAGGAGGATGAGGTGGGAATGTAGCATTGTGGACGGGATTGGGTCGCCTTGCAAGAAGGAGTTAAATAATGAGGCCAAGTGAGGAAGAAGTGTTTTGGCGAATGTCTTATAGTAAAATTATGTCAGACCATCAGGGCCAGGTGATTTTCCCATGGGCAGGGACTCCAAAACCTCCTCTACCTAAGGTAGCAAGATAGTCTTCAATAGCCCCTGAACCCTGGGATCCATCAGCCGATGGGGGACCAAGATTGTACAATTTTTTGTAGAAATTATAAAAAATATCAGCTATGGCATCAGGGTGATAATGCGTCACCCCTGCAGCGTCCCGCAAGGCCTGAGGAGATGAAGCCGCGGAGCGTTCCTTCAGCTGGCGTGCCAGGAGGGTGTGTGCCTTATTGCCCCTTTCATAGAATTTGTCTAGAGAAAGTTAGCAGCTTCTCCGCCCCCGCCACCGCCAGATCTTTTAATTTTTCCCTTAGTCTGACCACCTCTTTCAAAGTGGCCAGAGAGGGAGATTCAGCGAGTGTCCTCTCATGAAGCTTTAGTTGAGAAGTCAAATGTGCCCTCTGGACCCCCGCGGATCTCTTGGCCCTGGCACCCTCCCTAATAAAATGGCCCCTCATCACTGCCTTATGTGCCTCCCACAGAATTCCCAGGGAGGAGACTGAGCCCGTATTGAGCTGGAAGAATTCCTCCAGTTGCTTATGCAGTGAGGCCCTGACTTTGGGGTCCTTGAGTAAAGATTCATTTAAGCGCCAGTGGCCAAATCTAGGTCGAGAATGGGCTCCCTCAAGTTCCATGATCACAGGAGCATGATCTGACCAGGTAATGGAGCCCAGTTCCACCCCCCCAGCCTCTTAAGAATAGCAGAGTTTACAAAGAAGTAATCCATCCTGGTATGGGTCTGGTGTGGGTGTGAAAAGAAGGTAAAGGCCCTCTCTCCAGGGTGTGCCACCCTCCATGCGTCAAAGAGAACCTCAGATCTTATAATCCTCCGGAAGCCCAAAGACAGCTTCTTTACAGAGTCAGAGGGCGGGAACCCCCCCAAGAGAAAGCCTGTCAGATGTTTTAGAGAATGGAAGATTGAAATCTCCACCTACTATAGTCGCCGCATGAGGAAGCCCCCCTACGAGTGAAAATACCCCCCTCAGAAAGCGAATCTGTCCCTCGTTCGGGGCATAAATGTTAGCGAGAATATGAGGTGAGCCCCCCACCTGTGCCTCCAGGATCACATAATGTCCCTTAGGGTCAGAGTGATTTCCAGTGACTTGTATAGGGCAATTTTTTGCAATCAGGATTGCAACCCCCCCTTTCTTAGTATTCGTGCTTGCTAGATATTGTTGGGGATATAAGTGGGCTGCAAACTTAAATGAGCCTGTAGAGTCAAAATGGGTCTCTTGGATGAAAGCCACGTCTGCCCTAGTGGAGCGCAGCTCCTGTAACAGCAATTTCCTCTTGCAGGGAGAATTAAGACCCCGCATGTTAATAGATACAATACGTGTCATCTTAGTTGCATTAAGTAGAGTGTAGTGCAGGTGTCGGGACCGTTACCTTTGAAGGTGTAAGTTAACATAGAGGTTGTCTCAGCGCGGCTGGTCCACCAGATGAAGGCTGTCAAGGATCGAACCGAGGGTGGAAACAAAATTTGGGTGGTTGGGTAGGGTAAGAACAACAAGGAAAAGGGAAGACATAGACACTCAGTCAGTAAATTACATATCCAAAAAGTGAAAAAACATAGAAAAACAATTGAGAACAATACCCGGGGTTTAACCTGGAGAGGGATCCCCTGAGGAAACCCACTCTTGGCTCGGAGGGCCAGAGTGGTAGAAAAAGTCGGTCTCAATATCAGTCCCAGGGAAGCCCTAGGATAGGTGGAAGTCTCCGAATCCGAGAGAGCCGGTCTATCTCCAGCCAGCCGCCCCTCCAATGTAAAGAAAGGGGTAACTGGGAAGCAACCGAAGTGGCCTTGGCGAAGCCCCCGCCACCTGCCTTCCCGGGTGACCTGCTTCAATTGTTTCAGTAAATGATGCGGCTCCAGACACACAGAGGCAGCATTGTGTCCATCCCCCGGTGGGGTTTGGATGTCCCATTTCCAGCGTCACAGGCCAGAAGGCAGAGGGGCCAATCAGTAAGGGAGGCTTAGAGAAAAAGAGAATATGCGGCCTGTTCTAAACAAGCCTAAACTAAAAGTCAAGTCAACGGGTACGGGGGGGAAGACGGGGCACGGCCACCTCTCCCCCCACCTCCCCCACGCGCCCCGCGCCTTCCTCCCCCCAACTTGGTCCACACCGGTGAAGGGGGAGCCCCAGGTACATGCAGGACCCATGGTGGAATGTTGACCGCCGGGATCTCCAGGGTTGTACAGAAGGCTGTCACATCAGCAGGGGTACGCAGAGTCGCGGACTTTCCATCTTTCCTGGCTGTCAGGGCAAATGGGAACCCCCATCTATACTTAATTTGGTGTTCCTGGAGTATTAGCAAGAGGGGCCTGGGGTGTCTCCGCTTCTGCAGGGTTATGCGGGAGAGATCAGGGAAGAGCTGAACCTCTGTTCCCCGAAATAAGGGGGTCTGGTTCCGGGTCCTGGCTTTGGACATGATCAATTCTTTAGTAGTAAAGTCGTGAACACAGCATATAATATCTCGGGGTTGAGTAGACATGTTCTTAGGCTGTAGCGCCCTGTGTGCTCTGTCCAACTTAGTTATATTGGTTGGAGGTGCACCCAGAATGTTATTAAAGATGTCCTGCAGGATCAGATCAGGAGACTCAGAGATCTCCACCTCAGGCACTCCTCTCACACGTATGTTGCATCTGCGTCCCCTATTGTCCAAATCCTCCAAGTGGGACTGCATTTCCTCCATCACTTGTTGTTGTGAGGACACTAGCTGGTGAATTTCTGTCATGTGTTTTCTTGTGGTGTCATGTTCCTCTTCCATGGCCTCAATCTTCCCATTTAAGTGTTGTAAATCTCATCTCACGTTGGCTATTTCTGCCCTGCATATGTCTTTGACCTCACTAATGAGGATCTTAAAGTCCTCTTTAGATGGTAGAGTTGCCAGAATAGACTGCCAGTCTTGGGAGGGAGGGGCAGGCCCCCTGAAGCTGCCATCAGGCTGTGAGTTAAGATGATAGTTAACTGAATAATCAGGATGATGAGAGGAGTAGTATCCCTGATGGGGTTGGATATAGGCAGTGTCCTGTGTATTATTCTGTCCATGGACCTCCTGATGTAATGAGGAGCTGTTTGTTTGTGTGGGCTGATATGAAGGGTAAAGGAGTGTGTAGATTACCTGAAGCGAAGGTGACCGCTTTACGTGAGGAGGTGTCCAGAGCAAGTGGTGCAAAGAAAATAACGTTACGTGATTTGCAATCTCTGCTGGGCAAGCTGAATTTCACTTGCAGAATAATGTCGATGGGCCGGCCATTTTGTCAAAGGTTATCGTTGGTGATAGCGGGTGCGAGATCACCGATTAATTTCATTAGATTGAAAAAAGAACTGCAGGAGGATTTGATGGTATGGGCAATCTTTTTGGAGAAATATAATGGAAAATCTATTTGAATCCAGCCGGAAGTGGATGCTGATACTTTGGGTTTGCTCATAAATATTGTGGATGAACGCGTCTTTGGCTTGTTTTTTCATGGCAGTTGGTTGTTGGCGAAATGGCCTGGTTTTTGGAGGGAGCGGGGTTTGTTGTCAAATCAGGTTTTGCTTCATTTGTTTCCCATTGTAGTGGCACTGTCGTTATGGGGCAGAAGAGTGAGAAATAGCAAGATTCGTTTTCCATGTGTGCTGGAAGGGGTGGTGACGGCGATAAATTCGTTATCATCGGCTTCCTTTGAAGTGAAAGTGTTACAACGTCTGTTCTTGTTGGGTGTTATCTTTTAACCTATGGGTTGTGGCTGAAGTCAGGTCAGTGGTGTTTAATCCTGTCATTGTTGTTCTTTCTCATTTACAGGTGGATCGTTTTCGGGAGCTGGCACCTCAAGTGGATTCAGCCGGCATGAAATGTCCAGCTGAATTGTGGAGTCTTCCTTGCGGGCAGTAGGGCATTTGCTTACCAAGTCATTGTTGGTTAGGTCATGGAGGCAGTATGTTCAGGCCTGGAGTACTTGGGAAGATTGGAGGGTATCTTTGGGTGAAGGGATGGCGGATGAGAGCAGATTGTTGTTGCTGGTTGGGCACTGCAGGGAATCGGGTTGGTCAGTGTCTAAATTGAAAAAGTTATTAGCAGGTCTTGCTTTTGGTTTCAAGGTTAGATGTCTTAGAGATGTGAATAAGTCTTTTGGTGCTTCAAGCGTTAAAAGGTTGGAGAAAGGGATGGAGAGTGGTGAATAGGACACGTCCAGTTTCTTATGAAGCTTTATTAGTTTTGGGTAATCAGTTGTCAGGAGTGTGTTCATCACAGTGGGAGGTGGATCTCTTTAAGGCGGCTTTTGCTTTGGCCTTCTTTGGAGCCTTTCGCTTGGGGGAATTGGTTAGCTCCTCCAAGTCAAAGAAGGGCGGTGTGTTGAGGGAGGACTTGGATGTTTATAGTGATAGAGTGCTGGTGTTTATTCGGTCTTCCAAAACGGATGTGAGTGGAAAGGGTTGTAAAGTTGTGTTGTTCGGAGTTGCAGGTTCCCCTTTGTGTCCAGTGCGGTGTAAATGATTTTAGGGGGGGGGAGAGGTGGTGTGTTGAATAATCCTTTTTTGGTCCATGCAGACGGTTAATTTTTATCACGCTTTCAGTTTATTGCGGTATTCAAGCGTTGTTTGGAATTGGGGGGCATCTCACCGGTGGATTACCGTGGACATTCTTTTAGGATCGGTGCGGCCACAGAGGTGGCAAGGAGGGGTTTGGGGGAGGAAATGGTGAAGAGGATTGGGCGGTGGGAATCGGTGAGGTTTAAGTCTTATATCCACAAAAATCTGGTTTAATGATACATTGTGTTAATGTTTTTTACAGCTTAACAATTTTGTTATTTTGTTTTAGGCTGCGGGCTATGGCTTATTTGGATAATGGGCCATTCTTTCGTTTTATGGGCAGTGATGCAGGCAACGGTTCGTCAGGATGGGTGTCAGCTGGGTTTCTCGCGGGAGACGGCGATTCTGCGTTGGATCGGCAAACACGGAATGGTTTGTAGTCAATTTTTACCTGAGTTTCACCATTTTGTGCATTTGGACCGAGCACCAGATGTAGTGGTTGTACATCTGGGCGGGAATGATTTGGGCAAGAGGCCTTGTAGAGAGTTAATCAAGGACGTTAAATTTTATATGTTAAGGCTGTGGGTGATATTTCCAAAATTGCTGGCTATTTGGTCGGATATTATCCCTAGGAAGGTCTGGTGGGGTGCTCGTTCCATCGAAGGGGTAAACACAGTGAGAATTAAAGTAAATAGGGTGGTGTCTCGTTTTATGGCAAGACACGGTGCCGTAGTGGCACGCCATGTGGACTTGGAGTCTAGTACGGGGGAATTTTGGAGAACGGATGATGTTCATTTGAATGCTGTTGGCACTGACATGTGGTGCTTGGCCATGCGGGAGGGTATTGAAACAGGCTTAAAAGTTTGGAGGGACATAAATGTTTAAGAAGTCAGAACATTTAAGTTCATGGCGTGTGGGAGAGGTCCTCGAAGTTGGTGGAATCGGGGAATGGCGGATTGGAGGGGGGATCTCTAGTGGTCCTGGACTCCCCCTGGGTTGATTTCGAGTGGACGGGGTAAATAATCCCGTGGAAGGGATGATTAAGGGGATTGTTAATCTGTTTTGGTTTGGCTGGATTAGTCACTATCTACTTACGAGCTGGTGCATAGCGGCTGGGGATAAGACTAAACCTGGAGGCCAAGGTGGAATTTGCATATCTGCAGTGTACTTATATTGGGGCTTCAAGGACCATCCCTCCAGTGGGGATATTGTCGAATTGTTTGTAATTTAATGTTTAATAAAGGCTGCTGTGGCCATTTATTCCAATTGAAGTCTCGTGTCTTATTTGTTTGGGGGGGAACTTTTCTAGGCTGTAGAAGATTGTCAGAAAATTGAGGGTTAAATAGGTTGGCTATAAAGGTGCACGTGAGTCACGTGTACCCCTTACGTCATGGTCTGACAATGGCGGCAGGCCAGGTGGCTGCTATATGGCATGTTAACCAGGAGAACCCTTTGTTATTAGCCCAGTGTGGGATCCAAATTTCAGTGGCTTCGGCGCCCACAGGATGCAGATACAAGTTAATACAATGGTGGAGCATGGATCCGTCAGCTTCTTACTCCACCATTCAGCCTGTGCATCTGTGCACAGTAGTTGTAAAGATATCAGTAGATCACATCTGCTGCAGAGAATAGGTCAGCATACAGCACAGAATGGAGTAATGCTAGATGTTTTTTTTGTGTGTGTCGGTGCATTTTATGTGGGGGCACCATACTGTAGTAGGTGCCCTCAGGCCTGGATTTGGGGGGGCCCAAGGGGCCCGGGCCCTGGGCCACCCACCAAGCGGGGGCCTCCCACCAATATAGGGATAAATATCTCACAACATGTAAAATACACATCTTTTTGCTGTGAACAGTTTCTAATGATAAGGAATATTTAACAAAAGAGAAACCATTGAAAGTGTAGGGGCCTGGCTATGGTCCTACATCTCAGTGGCTGGTGCAGAGCGGCAGTCATGGCACCTGACCTGCGTCAGAATCCACTGACCAGCTTAAAAAACTATGTCACATCAAAGTGTGACTCATTCAAAAATTATGAGAAGCAAGGTGAAGAGCTGTCTGGTTCATCTGAGTATGTTCAGATGATAACTCGACACAGGCTCCAAAACGTGTCTCAATCCATTGGATTATGGCCATACGGAAGAAGTACAACTGAGCCCTTCTGAAAAATACAGAACAGAAACTTTCTTGCCTATCATTGACCAGTTTATCACTTCTCTTGACCAACATCTTCAAGCATATAAAGATATATCAAGCAAATTTAGCTTTTTTAGCCATCTGAAAGAACTGTCTTCAGACAAGCTTAAAGGGCCACGGTCTCCCCCCTCCAGCCGTTATAAACTAAAAGAGCCACCTTGTGCAGCAGTAATGCTGCATTCTAACAAGGTGGCTCTTTTAGTTTTAGGTTCAAGTATACCCCAAAAAAAGCGATTTGATACTTAGCCACAATTCCTGTCTCTAGCCAGGGAGGCGGCTCCTCACTCCCCAGCTCGAAACGCTCCTCTGCCGTCACTCACATCTTCTTGGTCTTTCTGCACCGCCCCCTCAGCGCTGTTTACGTTTTCAAACCGGCGCCTGCGCTGTGTAGTAATGTTCTGCGCAGGCGCAGTAAGCTCTGGCCGTCTGCCGTCCAAGCCAGGCTTGCACACTGCGCCTGCGCGGCAGTGCGGCCACCCACCTTTGGAATCCCAGCCCCGCACTGTGCATAATGCATAACACAGTGCGGGGCTGGGATTCCAAAGGTGGGTGGCCGCACTGCCGCGCAGGCGCAGTGTGCAAGCCTGGCTTGGACGGCAGATGGCCAGAGCTTACTGCGCCTGCGCAGAACATTACTACACAGCGCAGGAACCGGTTTGAAAACGTAAACAGTGCTGAGGGGGCGGCACAGAAAGACCAAGAAGATGTGAGTGATGGCAGAGGAGCGTTTCGAGCGGGGGAGTGAGGAGCCGCCTCCCTGGCTAGAGACAGGAATTGTGGCTAAGTATCAAATCGCTTTTTTTGGGGTATACTTGAACCTAAAACTAAAAGAGCCACCTTGTTAGAATGCAGCATTACTGCTGCACAAGGTGGCTCTTTTAGTTTATAACGGCTGGAGGGGGGTGACAGTGGCCCTTTAAGGCCACAGCAGAGCAACTCGTCAGGTCTTATTCAGATGGCTTGGACATTACATTTATCGATGAACTGTGTCAGTTTGTAACATTTGCCAATTTATTCAGAGACAAGGAGCCAAAAGATATCAGCACTGAACTTTTCATGTACAAGCTTATCATGGAAATAGGTGTGCAGGACACTTTCCAAAATATTGAGATAGCTCTAAGGATATATCTAATTTTGATGGTAACAAACTGCAGTGGTGAGCTTTCCTTCCAAAACTCAAATTAGTTGAAAACCGATTAAGGACATGCATGAAGCAGGAACGATTTGTACATTTTTCTATCATGAGCATCGAGTCAGATATATTGAGTGAATTGGACTTTAGTGACATCATTAGTGATTTTGCAGCACGAAAATCAAGGAACGTGTCTGGATTGTAAAAAATGAATGATTTTACCTGAATTACTCTGTGTAAATGATTTTTGTAAATAAACTTGCGTTCCTTTCATTTTGTGTTTTTGCATTACATAGTGCAACACCTTGAAAAATGGTCCTCCCTTCAAAATGGGCCCCGGGCCACCCACCTCTTAAATCCGGCCCTGGGTGCCCTACAAGGGAAATCGTACTGTATTTTGGGCAATTTGGGGCATCATTGTGTTTTAGGAGAATGGTGGCCTTATACTTTATTGAGGGCCTCAAAATGTATTGGGGTGCACAGTGGCTGTCTCATATTGTATTGGCTCATCAAACTGTGTTGGAGGGCACACTATAATAATCATTTAGAGGCATTCTGGGGGCTTCATACTTTATTGTGGGCACTTGGGAACATAATAAATGTCGGGCACTGTGGGAGACATTGTACTATGTGTAGGATATATGGAGGCATCACACTATGCAGGGAAATTCAATGTGGAATGTGGAAATCGCAGGAACGTGAGATGTTGTCACGGACAGGAGGCATATCAAGAGTTAACAGGTTTATTAACAACACGTATTCTCCTCGCAGGGAGTATAGGGACGGTGGAAGTGTGTAAGGGAGAAGGGCAGAACTGGGAGCTTGGAAGGGACAGATCAAGAACGAACGGTAGTTCAATAGGAAGAAACAAAGGCAAATAAACTTATCAGTCTGTAGTTTTCTTGATTGCAGAAACTCGGTTCTCCAACGGTGGCACTGACAACAGCGGCACGCATGAAGTTGCAGAGGTGTCTGTAGAGGACGGGATTCCAATCAACGAAGCGGGTGATTGGTCTTTGAAGAATGTGGAGTGCTCCTGCACTCCCAAATGCTGTGCTCAGTCCAGTAAGAAGTACCACCGGAATGAAGCCTCGCTCCGCGGTGTATACAGGTACCTGGCTAAGGGGCTCTGGCCTAATCACCTGCCTCCTCACTGTGCTGCGCGCACATTACAGTCACTGGTCTCAACTCAGAGTTGCCTCCTGGCATGGAAGCTAGCAGGAAACTGTCAGCCTGTCGTCCACTTACAGTAGCCCCGTACGCAGGGGATCTGTTAAGTTGGCCTGGGCTCAAGGGGTGCTCTGCAGTCGCCACTATTACTGCACCCGACTGTCCACTTAGCTTTCCCGCCTCGGCTCTGGCTCTTTTTCCGTGTGCAGTGCTTTTTAACCCGGCCCCGCCTACCGCAGTCACATGCAAGGGTCTGTCCTTGTCTGAAAATTTCCCCCCCCCTGCAACATTAGTGACAGTCCAGGTAGTTCTGGAACTGACATGAGAAAGGTATATCTGATATTGTTCTTCCTCTTACATGGAACATCATATTGTATGGAGGAATGCACTGGGGCGAGCATAGTTCTCTGAATGTCGGAGCATCTTTGGAGGAGTTATACAATGTGGATGGGTATCATGGGGGTGTCATACTGTGTGGACAATATGAAAGATCTATTGTAGTGGGTGGGATACTAAGAGGCAACACTAGGGTCTTATCTAAAAACTGGGTGTTGGATGCTTCCTCTGTAACTGTACTCCATGTGTAGCAGGGTCAGTCAATATTCGATGGCAAATTGAACAAATGAGAGCAACACTGAACAACCATTTTAAAATGCAGGCATACAATATATATAAATGTTTAATATTTAATATACATAGCTCATATACAGGTGTATTACATTGATTTTCATATTATAATCAAACTGCCAGCGTTCTGTCTCCGCCATCTAATTTGTTACCTCTGATTATCTGTTTGCATAATTTGCAGTTTTCTCAGTAGCCAGTATACAGTAACTGATATAGTCATACCTTTATTTGTCTGTAGTGTTTTGGCTCCCTCTAGCGGTCAGAGTCATGTTCACAGTTCTGTTTTTTCTATTTTCCATGACTGATTCTCCTCCCCTTTGCAAAGCATTATGATAGCTCATCCTACATCTTTAGCCTAGCTTAGTCAGTTGTACTCCTAGTTCAGTTACTAGCCTTGTAAATGTTCATGCATAATGTACAACATGTTTAGTACTTATTTCTGCTATACCATGCACTGATTGTATGTATATGATTGTTTACAGTTTCACCGCATCAATATACTACTACGTTCAATAAAAGCACAGATTCAACCACAGTCTCCTTATTGGACTCCGGTATAGCGGTTTAGCTGCCTGTATAGCTACATATGAGCCTGCCTCATTTAGTGAGGACAGAACACCCAGAAATGACATGGGTACCATATAAATGAAAATGCATTAATCTAAGTAGATATTTATGTTCCCCCATGTGAGTAGAAGGATAATAGGGGTACACTCCAAATATTATGAAACCTGAAAAAATTTAGTTCTATACACAATTTATAAAAATCAATACAATTCTTTATTTCATGTAATAATACAGCAATGTAGCTAAAAAAGCACAACCACAGGACATATGACCCTAGTAAAGACAAATGGGTCCAAGGCATTAAAAGATAATAAACATCATCATGCTATTAGAGTAGAAGCACTTTAAATCATAGATATATCAATATATCATGTCAGCAATATATGATTGTAACCAGGCTCAGACATCAATGTAATATTGTAATTATGCTGACACACATGCATAAGAAAAAACCTATCTTGAAAAATTCCTTAGGACTGCCATAGTGACATTACGCCCAAACAGGATGGAGAAAAAGTGCCCTTAACCGCTCAAATGCTTACCCTTGATGGAAGGAGGAACAAGGTGCCGATGAGCCAAATCCACCCCCTGATGCGCGTTTCACATTTGCTTTATCAAAAGGGAAGAGAGGAGTAGTAGTGTGCCATAATACACGAACCAAACTAACAAGGTAATACGAACAGAGATAATGAAAAATACCAAATATACAAATATGCTCACACATATAACAGAGGAATGCACTGGGGAGAGGAGGATGGAGTTAAACCAAAGTAGGAGAAGAAAGGGAGTTAGCGCATACTCAAAACCTAGCAACAGTCACAGATAAATCTATCAAACCCCTTCCTCAGTAATAACCAACAACAACCTCCAGCCATGCAGCATAAGCTAGTTTTGACAATGAGTGCTATACAGAACCCAGTTTATACAGGAGATGGGAGTGGCAGTGTACAGCTGATAGCCTTAAAACTCCAGGAGCTTTCAACTGACCACAGTAAACCCTGCACTGCTAAAATAAATTTACACAGTTTAATATGCAGGTGAAGTGCTTCTAATCAGTGCAGGAGTAGGAGAAATCAGATGTTGCGGTCTTCTGGTTCCTCTCTGTCATGGTAAACCAGCAACACTTGGTTATTGGCTATCCTGCAGTCTCAGAGTATCCTGTTATCAAAGCAAAAAGAATGCAGTGCAAATTAGCGCCCTGTTTTATAGTCTGCTAGCTTTGCTCTGGAGCTGGTCAGATAGCAGGGTTCCGATAAGCCTTAGTTCCCCTGCACTTCTCACATGCTGAAGAAACAAAGCTGCTTCTGCTGTGAGGATGGGAGAAGCCACAGTTCAGAAGAGTGGTGCAAATCGCCTCGCTGCTAAGCATTAATGCAATGGCCACAAGCACTGCGTTGCTGGACATTCATCTCGAGAACACCCCTTTAAGATATATAGATCCAAGTACTAGGATCGAAGTTTTAAAATCAGATGTTTAATAATGATCAGTAATGATTAGTCTGGTGCTCTGCTGCCATGGTCTGACAATGGCGGCAAGCCAGGTGGCTGCTATATGGCATGTTAACCAGGAGAACCCTTTGTTATTAGCCCAGTGTGGGATCCAAATTTCAGTGGCTTCTGCGCCCACAGGATGTAGATACAAGTTAATACAATGGTGGCGCACGGATCCGTCAGTTTCTTACTCCGCCATTCAGCCTGTGCATCTGTGTGCAGTAGTTGTAAAGATATCAGTAGATCACATCTGCTGCAGAGAATTGGTCAGCGTACAGCACAGAATGGAGTAATGATAGATGGGTTTTTTTTGTGTGTCGGTGCATTTTATGCTGGGGCACCATACTGTAGTGGGGGCCCTACAAGGGAAATCATACTTTATTTTGGGCAATTTGGGGCATCATTGTGTTTTAGGGGAATGGTGGCCTTATACTTTATTGAGGGCCTTATAATGTATTGGGGTGTACAGTGTCTATCTCATATTGTATTGGCTCATCAAACTGTGTTGGAGGGCACTCTATGAACATCATTTAGAGGCATTCTGGGGACATCATATTATCACTGAGAGAATATAATAAATGTCAGGGGCACTGTGGGAGACATTGTACTATGTGTAGGATATAAGGAGGCATCACACTATGCAGGGAAATACAATATGGAACATCATATTGTGTGGAGGATTGCACTGGGGTGAGCATAGTTCTCTGCATGTCGGAGCGTCTTTGGAGAAGTTATAAGATGTGGATGGGTATCATGGGGGTGTCATACTGTGTGGACAATATGAAAGAGCTATTGTAGTGGGTGGCATACTAAGAGGCAACAATAGAGTCTCATCTAAAAACTGGGTATTGGATGCTTTCCCTTGTAACTGTACTTATCATGTGTAGTAGTGTCGATCAATAGTTGATGACAAATTGAACAGATGAGAGCGACACTGAACAACCCTTTTAAAATGCAGGCATACAATATATATAAATGTTTAAAATTTGATATACATAGCTCATATACAGGTGCATTATATTGGTTTGAGTTGGTTTTCAATAACATATAATCATTGATAATTGTAAAAGTGTTCTAATAATCAAATGTTCTAGGTTTTTATCTTTTGCTTGTAGACATGTGAATTTACCTGACTATAACTTGTATTTTTGTCTCACACATGTCCTTAAAATGTTGAAAAAAAATAAAAATAAAATAGCTACTTGGCTTTGTGTCTTCTTTCATGTGTAACAAGGTTGGATTTTGTGTTAAAACATTTCCCACATTCTAAACATGAAAATGGTTTCTCCCCTGTGTGAATTCTCTTATGTATCACAAGATTTGTTTTCTGAATAAAACATTTCCCACATTCTGAACATGAAAATGGCTTCTCCCCTGTGTGAATTCTCTCATGTAACACAAGATTTATTTTCTGAAAAAAACCTTTCCCACATTCTGAACATGAAAATGGCTTCTCTCCTGTGTGAGTTCGCTGATGCCCAGTAAGGCATGATTTGTTATGAAAATATTTTCCACACTCTGAACATGAAAATGGCTTCTCCCCTGTGTGAGTTCTCTGATGTCTAACAAGTGTTGATTTCCGATTAAAACAAGCCCCACATTCGGAACAGAAAAATGGCTTTTCTCCTGTATGACTTTTCTGATGTCTAACAAGATTTGATTTCTGATTAAAACATTCCCCACATGCAGAACATGTAAATGGCTTCTCCCCTGTGTGAATTCTCTTATGTGTAACAAGATGTGATATCCTATTAAAACATTTTCCACATTCTGAGCACAAAAATGTCTTATCTTCTGTGTGAAATATGTCATGCTCAACAGCCATTCTTTTGCTTTGCATATTGCTATTTGATGAAGCAGAAGATAAAACGTGTTGACAAGGATCAGGTGATAGATCTTCACTGTGAAGGCCTTGACGTGTATCTGGGATAATGGCATCTTCTTCACATGTATCTGTTGTGATACCATAATCATCAGCTGTAAAATCTGAATATAAGCGATGTCCATCTGAGCTCCTGGTACAGTCGTCTGCCAAGAATAAAACTGATTTTATTATTTTTCAGTAACACTGCATTCCGATTGTATTTTGATATTATTTTTTAATATTTCCAATTATATTGTAAGGAAATTCATTTTTAGACTAAAACATAAAAAAGGGACTATTACATTATGATCTTAAGCCCCCAGCTTATGTCCTTTTAATTTTCCACTTCTCTGTTGAAATTGTTTTCTCCATAGCTTCATTTGTCACTGTACCTGTCACCAATTATTGCCAGTTACATATTAAGTGAAGTTACATAAATGGGTCACTAAGTCAGTGCTGTAAGGTGGTGTCCGTCTCATACCCTCCCTGACAGATGCACTCCAGAACAAAGCAGGACAGAAGGGAGAGACAGCATATAAGAAATACATTTTGATATGTGACATAAGGCAACAGAAACATTGACTGCCATTACAAATCTACAAATATGGGAGAACAGTGGGATCTGAAAAAGAATTTGCAGAAGTGTCTTCTGTAAGCCATGTTTGCCAGTCTCTGGTTCTTTTATTACTCACCTACATTGAAGGCTACGGACACCTTTATGCAAAAAAAATAAGTAAACGCTTGTGACTAAGTTTCTGTAGTTAATAAAGTTGAGCTGATCTGTTTTTTTGCATTGAACTTTCCTTTTTATCCGAAATCCCACAGGGGGGCATTTCCCCAGCAATGGTCACATAGTGTTTCTCATGAACTAGCACAGCACCAGCTCAGATCCTCCTCCATTTTCTAAGGTTGTTTACTAACCCACACACTGCCAAATTAGTATAAGAAAAGTCTGTCATCCTCTCCCTCACCATCTGTGATAAGCTCTTGACATATTCATAACTGTGCAGTACTGTGTGGTAAAGTAAAATGGTGCCTTGCTCTTGCTCGGTCCACAATGCAAACACAAAGCTGCATATAGAATCAAATAAGTTGGCAATTTGCCAACGTGACTGGTCAGATTTTTTATTGCGCCGTCTGAAACCATTATCATCAAACAGATACCTAGCCTATGGTAGGGTTAAGTCTGAATGTGGGTTGTTGTGTTATGGAAATTCAGACAGTAGCCACAAGTGGAGATTGGAACATACTTCAGAAAACCATGCAGCTGAGGTAGTACGTTTGCTTCCTAGCACTGAATGGACACATCATCACCTTACCCAGCGACATAGGTTCACCACTCTCCTATCATGAAAAGAACACAAATTTAAAAAACAGAACAGAAAACAGCCTTACCAACACCAGGTCAGATTACCAATGAACCAGCAGGATGCTGCAGACCCCCATGATAAAGGTTGGGCAGCACAGGTGCAAAATACTGATGAAAACAGTCACTCACAAACCTATCACAAGACAGATGCTCCAATTCACCCAACCAAAACTAAAGGGCCTGGCTGCATCCTGCAACAAAAATGAAAAAATGTGGAATAAAAATATGACACATAATGCCTTTATCATGGGAAGTCTGCTGCATCCTGGTAGTGGTAATCTGAACTGGTGCTGGTAAGGCTGTTTTCTTTTCTGTGAGGTTTTTTGAATTGATGTCCTTTTCTGTGAACCGTTTTTAATGTTAGTGGACTCGCAAGTATGAGGACCCTTGATGTGTATTGCAAGCTTGAGCTCTTCCTGTGTTCAGCAGTCACGTGGTACCGCTCATTAAAGTAATGAATATGGACGCGACTCCACTCCCATAGGCGTGGCGCGCATATTCATTACTTTCATGAGCGGTGCCATGTGACAACTGAACACAGGAACAAGCTGCCAGCACCGGAGAGACCATTTGAGAAGCAGACACGGCACCAGGATTTGGTTAGTGGGGACAGGTGAATATCGCAAGTGCCGGGTGACTGAGCCAGCGGCGACACCAGAACCTGGCCCCCATAGCGTGCCAGTGTCCCCTCCTGCTCAGGACACTAGCACTCGCACCCAGCGACGAGAGGTGAGTATGTAATTTTTTTTTTAATCGCAGCAGCAGCATACGGGCCTATTATTCTATGGAGCATCTTATGGAGCCATCAACCTTTATGGAGCATTATATGGGGTATATTATTCTATGGAGCATCTTATGGGGCCATCAACCTTTGTGCAGCATTATATGGGGCATAATTTATGGAGCAGAATATGGGGAATAATATCCTATGGAACATCTTATGAGGCCATCATTAACCTTTTATGCAGCATTATATGGGGCATATTTTAATATGGAGCATCTTATGGGGCCCTGTTGTGAATTAGACTTTTTGGCTCCCTCTTGTGGTTACTAGTGATATGACTCTGGGATTTTCTTCCCTCAGTTTGCACCCAGCTGGGTCGTTACTTCAGGGGTGTTGCTATATAAACCTCCTGGAACCTTAGTCCAGTGCCTGGCATCGTTGTAATCAGACACATTCTGTTTGCTCCTATCTGCTGGTCCTGGTTCGTGCAAAATTAAGCTAAGTCCTGCTTCTTTGTTTTTTGGGTTATTTGCTTGCTCTCATTTTTGTCCAGCTTGTACTAAATGTGATTCCTGATCTTGCTGGAAGCTCTAGGGGGCTGGTGTTCTCCCCCCGTGCCGTTAGACGGTTCGGGGGTTCTTGAATTTCCAGTGTGGATATTTTTGATAGGGTTTTTGCTGACCATATAAGTTATCTTTCTATATTCTGCTATTAGCTAGTGGGCCTCTCTTTGCTAAATACCTAGCTCATTCTTATGTTTGTCTTTTCCTCTTACCTCACCGTTATTATTTGTTGGGGGCTTGTATCCAACTTTTGGGGTCTATTCTCTGGAGGCAAGAAAGGTCTTTCTTTTCCCTTCTAGGGTTAGCTAGTTCTCCGGCTGGCACGAGACGTCTAGAACCAACGTAGGAACGTTCCCCGGCTGCTGTTATTTGTGGTGCTAGGATTAGATATATGGTCAGCCCAGTTACCACTGCCCTATGAGCTGGTTTTTTGTGTTTGCAGACTTAGAAATTATTTCTGAGACCCTCTGCCATTGGGGTCATAACAGGGCCCATCATGAACTTTATGGAGCATTAAATGGGGCTTCTGATTCAATATGGATATTCAAACACACTTAACCTACTGATGTCTCAATTAATTTTCTATTTTTATTTTTGACATTTACCGGCAGCTGCTGCATTTCCCACCCTAGGCTTATACTCGAGTCAGTAAGTTTTCCCAGTTTTTTGTGGTAAAATTAGGGGTCTCGGCTTATACTCTAGTATATACGGTGTGTGAATATATATATATATATATATATATATATATATGTGTATATATATATATATATATATATATATATATATATATATTTATATATGTATCCCCCAGGGGTAAATTTTTCTTAGTGCATGGGCATTAGTAGTCTACAATACTCACTCCCTGATAATGGGAAAAAAATGTTTTATGAGGCCCTCCATTATGTCTCTTTAAAGGGGTATTTCAGTTCCTTCTAATTTTTGGCACCCTTTTCAGTGTAGGAGACCCACTTTTTTGTGGCAAAATTAGGGGTTTCGACTTAAAACTCGGGTTGGCTTATACTCGAGTATATACGGGTATATAATTTTTTTATGTTTTGGAGTTTTTATACAATAAAAACTATTTTATATAAAACGAATTATTTTTGCATCCCTTTATTCTAAGAGCTATAACTTGTTTATGTTTCCGGTGATGGAGCTATATGGCGGCTTGTTTTTTTGTGGGACAAGATGATGTTTTCAGCGGTACCATGATTATTTATATCTGTCTTTTTGATTGCGTGTTATTCCACTTTTTGTTTGGCAGTATAATGATAAAGCATTGTTTTGGCTTTTTTTTTTAACCCCTGTACCCCCAAGGGTGGTTTGCATGTTAATGACCGGGCCAATTTTTACAATTCTGACCACTGTCCCTTTATGAGGTTATAACTCTGAAACGCTTCAACGGATCCCGGTGATTTTGACAACGTTGTCTCGTGACATATTGTACTTCATGTTAGTGGTAACATTTCCTTGTCATTACTTGAGTTTATTTGTGAAAAAAACCGAAATTTGGCAATTTTTCAACTTTGAATTTTCATGCCCTTAAATCCCAGAGATATGTCACACAAAATACTTAATAAGTAACATTTCCCACATGCTACTTTACATCAGCACAATTTTGGAACCAACATTTTTTTAAGGAGTTATAAGGGTTAAAATTTGACCAGCAATTTCTCATTTTTACCAGCCAATTTTTTTTAGGGACCACATCATATTTGAAGTCACTTTGAGGGGTCTATATGATAGAAAATACCCAAGTGTGACACCATTCTAAAAATGGCACCCCTCAAGGTGCTCAAAACCACATTCAAGAAGTTTATTAACCCTTCAGGTGTTTCACAGGAATTTTTGGAATGTTTAAAAAAAAATGAACATTTAACTTTTTTTCACAAAAAATTTAGTTCTGATCCAATTTGTTTTATGTTACCAAGGGTAACAGGAGAAATTGGACACCAATAGTTGTTGTACAATTTGTCTTGAGTACGCCGATGCCCCATATGTGGGGGTAAACCACTGTTTGGGCACATGGCAGAGCTCGGAAGGGAAGGAGCGCCATTTGACTTCTCAATGCAAAATTAGCTGGAATTGAGATAGGACGCCATGTCGCGTATGGAGAGCCCCTGATGTGCCTAAACAGTGGAAACCCCCCAAAAGTGACACCATTTTGGAAAGTAGACCCCCTAAGTAAGTTATCTAGATGTGTGGTGAGCACTTTGAACTCCCAAGTGCTTCACAGAAATTTATAATGTAGAGCCGTAAAAATAAAAAAATGATTTTTTTCTCACAAAAATGATTTTTCGCCCCCAATTTTTTTTTTTCCCAAGGGTAGCAGGGGAAATTGGACCCAAAAAATGTTGTACAATTTGTCCTGAGTATGCTGATACCCCATATGTGGGGGTAAACCACTGTTTGGGCGCATGGCAGAGCTCAGAAGAGAAGGAGTGCCATTTGACTTTTCAATGCAAAATTGGCTGGAATTGAGATGGAACGCCATGTCTCGTTTGGAGAGCCCCTGATGTGACGAAACAGTGGAAACCCCCCCAAAATGACCCCATTTTGGAAAGTAGACCCCCTAAGAAAGTTATCTAGATGAGTAGTGAGCACTTTGAACCCCCCAAACTTCACAGAAGTTTATAATGTAGAGCCGTAAAAATAAAAAATCATATTTTTTTCACCAAAATGATTTATTAGCCCCCAGTTTTGTATTTTCGCAAGGGTAACAGCAGAAATCGGACCCCAAAAGTTGTTGTCCAATTTGTCCTGAGTAAGCTTATACCCCATATGTGGGAGAAAACTACTGTTTAGGCGCATGGCAGAGCTCGGAAGGGAAGAAGTGGCGTTTTGGAATGCAGACTTTGATGGAATGGTCTGTGGGCATCACGTTGCATTTGCAGAGCTCCTGATGTACCTAAACAGCAGAAACTCCCCACAAGTGACCCCATTTTGGAAACTAGACCCCCAAGGAACTTATCTAGATTTGTGGTGAGCACTTTGAACCCCCAAGTATTTCACTAAAGTTTATAATGCAGAGCCATGAAAATAAAGAAATCTTTTTTTCCACAAAAATGATTTTTTTAGCCCCCAGTTTTGTATTTTCCCATGGTAAAAGGAGAAATTGGACCCCAAAAGTTATTGTTCAATTTGTCCTGAGTACGCTGACACCCCATATGTGGGAGTAAACCACTGTTTGGGCGCACGGCAGGGCTCGGAAGGGAAGGAGCACCATTTTACTTTTTCAACGCAGAATTGTATAGAGATTGGACGTGATGTTGCATTTGTAGAGCCCCTGGTGTGCCTAAACAATGGAAACCTCCCAATTCTAACTTCAACCCTAACCCCCAACACACCCCCAACCCTAATCCCAACCCTAACCACACCCCTTACCCCAACACACCCCTAACCAAACCCGTAACCCGAACACACCCTTAACCCTAATCCCACCCCAACCCTAACCCCAACACACCCATAACCCTAATCCCAACCCTAACCACACCCCTAACTCTGACACACCCCCTAACCCAACTGTAAACGTAATCCTAACCCCAACCCTAACTTTAGCCCCAACCCTAACCCTAATGGGAAAATGGAAACAAATACATTTTTTAATTTTATTATATTTCCCTAACTAAGGCGGTGATAATGGGGGGCTTCATTTACTACGGGTTTTTATGTTTGGCAGCTGTCACACACTAAAAGACGCTTTTTATTGCAAAAAAATATTTTTTGCATTACCACATTCTGAGAGCTATAATTTTTCCATATTTTGGTCCACAGAGTAATGTGAGGTCTTGTTTTTTTGTGGGATGAGCTGACGTTTTTATTGGTACCCTTTTCGGCACATGACATTTTTTGATCGCTTTTTATTCCGATTTTTGTTAGGCAGAATGAACAATAACCAGCAATTTGTGAATTTCTTTTTTTTTTTTTGGGGGGGGGGGGGCGTTTATACCATTCCCCAATTTGGTAAAATTGATAAAGCAGTTTTATTCTTCGGGTCAGTACGATTACAGCGATACCTCATTTATATCATTTTTTATGTTTTGGCGCTTTTATACAATAAAAACTATTTTATAGAAAAAATAATTATTTTTGCATTGCTTTATTCTGAGGGCTATAACTTTTTTTTTTTTTCACTGATGACGCTGTATGGCGGCTCGTTTTTTGCAGGACAAGATGACGTTTTCGGTGGTACAATGTTTATTTACATCCGTCTTTTTGATCGCGTGTTATTCCACTTTTCATTTGGCAGTATGATGATAAAGTATTGTTTTTTGCCTAGTTTCTTTTCTTTTTTTTTTTTTTTACGGTGTTCACTGAAGGGGTTAACTAGTGGGACAGTTTTATACGTTACGGATGCGGCGATACTAAATATGTGTACTTTTATTGTTTTTTTTTTTTATTTACATAAAGAAATGTATTTATTGGAACAATATTTTTTTTTTTTACACATGTAAATATTTTTTTCTAACTTTATAACATTGCCCCAGGGGTGGACATCACAGTATAGTGTCAAATCGCAAAGCAGTGTGTCAGATCAGCGATCTGACAGGCACTGCAGGGAGGCTTCCCGGTGCCTGCTTTGAGCAGGCGCTTGCAAGCCACCTCCCTGCAGGACCCGGAAGGAGCCCTGCGGCCATTTTGGATCCGGGACCTGCAGGGACGAGGACAGAGGAGATGCTCGGAGCAACGCGATGACATCGCGTTGCTCCGAGGGTCTCAGGGAAGCACGCAGGGAGCCCCCTCCCTGCGCGATGCTTCCTTATGCCGCCGAAACACTGCGATCATGTTTGATCGCAGTGTTCCGGGGGTTAATATGACCGCACCTGGCACATAGTGCCGGATGTCAGCTGTGATAGTCAGCTGACACCCGGCCGCATTCAGCCACGCTCCCCCCGCGAGCGCAGCTGATCGCGTTAGACGTACTATCCCGTCGGTGGTCATACGGGCCGATACCACCTCGACGGGATAGTACGTCTAATGTCAGAAAGGGGATAATGGTATTCACTAAAGGGGTTACCTAGTGGGACAGTTTTATAGGTCGGGTCATTACGGAGGCCAAAATACCAAATATGTGTACTTTTATTGTTTAGATTTTTTTTTTTATTCAAATATTTATTGATGGAATAAATATTGATTTTTTCATTTTTTTTTTTTTTTTTTTTTTTTTTTTTCAATTTTTACAATTCTTAAAAAAAAAAAAAAAATTAAATTTCATTCTTGTTTTTACAGTTTGTCCCACTATGGGACAATCATTTTCTGCAGGCTGATCGCTTCTATAGCATGCAGATCTGCATGCTATAAAAGCTGTCAGCGCTGCAGCTTCTGTACACTGACACTGAGAGACTTCCTGACATGCACTGCGCATGACAGGAAGTCTCTCAGCTCTGGAGTCCTAGATGTCGTGGTCCCCATGGCAGCAATCGGCACGCCGCGGGGTCACCAATCCAAGGGCAGAGTGGCTGTCAGCCCCACTGCCGGCTCCGGAATGCTGCGATCATGTTTGATCGCAGTGTTCTGGGGTTAAAGTCCCGGGAGCGGTCCATGACTGCTCCTGGCACTTAGTGTGAGAATCAGCTGACAACCAGCCGCGATCAGCGGTACAGCCCCCGTGAACACGGCTGATCGCCTGTGACATACTATCCTGTCTATGGGCATACGGGCCCAGGGCAAATGGAGGTTAGTATGTCTGATGTCAGAAAGGGGTTAATTATAGGGGGACCCCAAGTCATTTTTTTGGGAGTCCCCTATTTTTATAGCCAGTAAAGGCTAAGTATGCAGCTGTGAGCTGATATTAATAGCCCGGGAAGCTCCACGGGTATTACCCCCTTCCCAGGCTATAAACATTTGCCCCCAGTCGCTGGCTTTCTCTCTGCTGGCTTTGAAAATTGTGCGGGAGGCCACACCATTTTTGTTTTTAAACTAATCATTTATTAATTAAATACATGTACAGTAATTTGCACACACACTGTACTAATTGTACTTGTCACTGACATCTATATATCTAACTATTCTATATGTATTTACTGTATGAAATCCATCTCTTCTATCCTGTCGACTCCTGCAGTGATTTTGCAAAAGTCGGCAAATGAATTACCGGCTTTTCTTCTATCTATCTCTCTATGTAATATAAATACATATATACTGTATATGTGTGTGTGTCACTGACATGTATGTATATATAGATATAGATATACTGGACTGTGGCCCGATTCTAATGCATCGGGTATTCTAGAATATGCATGTCCTCGTAGTATATGGACAATGATGATTCCAGAATTCGCGGCAGACTGTGCCCGTCGCTGATTGGTCGAGGCAACCTTTATGACATCATCGTCGCCATGGCAACCATTATGACATCTTCGTCGATACTGTGCCCGTTGCCGATTGGTCGAGGCCTGGCGGCCTCGACCAATCAGAGACGCGGGATTTCCATTATGACATCATCGTCGTCATGCTGTGCCCGTCGCTGATTGGTCGAGGCCTGGTGGCCTCGACCAATCAGAGACGCGGGATTTCCAGGACAGACAGACAGAAAGACAGACAGACGGAAAAACCATTAGACAACTATATATATAGATATATATCTATTCCATCTTTTCTATTATAACCGGTCAGTGTGATTTTTACAGTAGCGGCATATGAATTATCGGCTTTTCAAAGGACACCGGTGCGTAAAAAACGGACAGCACTCACATGGTGCAAGTGTTGTGCGTTTTTTTTTTCGCAACCATTGACTTGCATTGGCAAGTCTCGTCCAAGATACGCAGCAAATCGCAGCATGCTGCGATTTTTTTCTCAGTCCGATTTCACCTGAGGAAAAAAAAATCGCAGGTGAGATGTCACCCATTGAATAACATTGGTCCGAGTGCAATACAATTTTTTATCAAATTGCACTTGTCCGTTTCTCGCACAAATGGGTATGAGCCCTAAGGGACATTTCAGTGCTGGCTCACTGTATAGGGATAAGATATTACTATAATATAATATACTACTTACTAACCTTACAGAGCTATTGAACATTTACTGCCTTGTGACTTATCACATTATCCGCACATGTCTACTTCGGAGAAGCTTCCATTTTGACCACCACAAACTTTCATACAGTATTATTATTCATGTTGTACATACTTGTATACAGGATTAAATTTTGTGATTTTATTTTGCTCCCATCCATCACTCCTACTTGGTCCTTTCCCTTGTTTCCGTACTGTAAGAAGTATTCATTTGGATATATATATTGTATTATGACATTCACGCGTCATATAAGCTTTGCATCTGCATTATTGTGCTGGGATTCTCAGACTGTCTAAATCCAGGCTGATGCCTTCTGCCTTTCGCAGTCTTAATACCCGAGTTTGTGTCTCTTCTTATATACAGTGAATAAAAGGCAGCACACAGGTGGCATATGGATGGCATCTGAGAACTATCAGGTTTTTTTTTCACTGGCCCAATAAATGGAAAGTTTGGTCTACAAATTGGATCAAAACTAAACTTTTTTGGTGGCCTGTCTTAGGGTTTGCTCATTTTTTACTTTTATTTGTGTTACATCTTAGGAACAAACAAACAGAATTCACGTCCAAAACTGATTTCCTGCACAACTAATAAAAATGAAAGCAAAAGAAAGCCATTAATTGACGACCTGTCACGTTGGATAATGATGAGCGAATGTACTCGTTACTCGAGATTTCCTGAGCACGCTCGGGTGTCCTCCGAGTATTTTTAGTGCTCGGAGATTTAGATTTCCTCGCCGCAGCTGGATGATTTACATCTCTTAGCCAGCTTAAGCACATGTGGGGATTCCCTAGCAACCAAGCAACCCCCACATGTACTCAGCCTGGCTAACAGATGTAAATCATTCAGCTGCGGCAAGAAAAACTAAAACTCCGAGCACTAAAACATACTCAGAGGACCCCCGAGTGTGCTCAGGAAATCTCGAGTAACGAGTATATTCGCTCATCACTACTAATAACCTCTAAGAGGTCTGTCTGGGTTCCATTATGTGATCTATTTTTGTAACATTGTAATACCCATAAAATAGCTCTGTGTTAACAAACACAAAAGGAATCAACGATAAATGCACCAGACACTGACTGAGAAGAATCTGTAACTTCTCTGAGTTTAGTGGTCACTACTCACCTGTGCAGTTATTTGTAGGAATCTCCTCTTTACACCACTCATCACCCCTCACATATGTCCCTGCAGTATTAATAAGAATCAGAGCTTCACCCTGAAACAAATATAGTAAAAGTCACAGATAAACATAGAGGTTGCAAGAAGAGTAAAGATCATAAATAAATATGATGACCAAAAATGACAGCAATCGTTATCATATAGCTGCAGGTCTCCTGTATAAATCCAACCTGTTGGCTCCTAATTCTAACCACCAGTCTCCATAACCAGAAAATTGCGAGAAGATCCAGACAACATCTAATGTTCAGACAACATTCAATGACAAGTTCTAAGCATACCACTGACATCTCCACCGGTATAAAACATATAATATTAGTGGCAGTGGCGTAACTTGAAACTCATTGGCCTCGATGCGAAAGCTCCAACGGGGCCCCCAAATATTTTAAATCTTTAATAGCAATAGTCTTTTTCTATAGGCCAAAGGGACTTTTAGGGCCCCCTAGGCTCCAGGGTCCGGGTGCGATTAAAACCCCTGCACCTGTTGTAGTTACACCCCTGATTGGTGAATACAACAAGACTTAACACAAGACCTTCACTGCCTTCTGTACAATCATAGGAGAGATTTCATGACACCTTCTCTCCATCTACCTGATGATCCTGAGGAACATCGAGATCTTCTTGTTTACAGTCCTGTGGAAGAAGAGGATTGGGACATCTCTCTGGTGTTGTCCTCTCACTGGATAGAACTGGAAGAAACACATACAGGGACTGAATTCAGTCTTTACATACAGATAATTATAGGCCGTGTGTATTTAGTCCTCTCTATTACCTGGTGATGTGAGGGGCTGGGGAACCTCCATCATGACGTCCTTGTACAGATCTTTGTGTCCTTCTAAATACTCCCACTCCTCCATGGAGAAATAGACGGCGACATCCTGACATTTTATAGGAACCTGACACATACAATGATACAGTCATCCCCTGATCCCTCCATAGCGTTACTGTATAATGTCCCAGCATTCCCAGCAGTGTCACCTCTCCAGTCAGCAGCTCAATTATCTTGTAGGTGAGTTCTAGGATCTTCTGGGCATTCATGTCCTCATGTATCAGGGGGTGAGGTGGAGGCCCCGTGATTGGGCTCAGGGGTCTTCCCCATCCCTCAGACACAGGGGCCTGACAGCGCTCACTAGAGGTCTTCTTCACTACTGTGTAATCCTGGTTATGGAGAGACACATTAATAAACCTCACTACAGACATTCCCAGAGTCCTCACCTCTCCAGTTCTGTCCATCTGATATTCCCATAGATAAGAATGATGTAATGTGACGTCATCAGAATCTCTCACCTCTCCAGTAAGCCGGAAGAGGATCTCTAGGGTGAGGTGTAATATCCTCTCCGCCATGTTGTCCTTGCCCCTATCCATCCTTGTAGGGTCACTCAGGAGAATTCTCTTATATAGAAGATCTCCACTGAGAGGATCCGATATTGTGGGGACCTGAATGGGGAGAAGATGACGATGTAACATCATAAAGATCCCATGTAAGAAACCTCCGGAGCTGTTACCGGCGTCACATGATCACTACATCCAGTCATGGCCCCGTCCTGCCCCCGGTATAACACACAGTCCCATTATAGTCACATACAGAGATTTACCACAGGCTCAGCACTGAGGGGGTTAATGGGGAATCTCCAGCACCTACCTCCACCTGCAGAGCCGCACACCACATATATGGCTGTTCTGTGCGCACAGGACCTGGGATGAGGTCACAGTCATGTGATCAGTCATGGAGGGGAGGACTTCAAGTGTTTCCCTTTGAGGAAGTGGGAGTGCCCAATGTGGGAGAAGATGCTGGAAGACATCTGCGCTGCTGATAGGTAGAGGGAGCAGGGGATGTATGTGAGAAGGGTAAATGGCTGAATCCTAGTGGACAAAAAGACCGATCTTTCTGACCACTAGAACATACAGTGGTGCTTCAAGGGTTGTGAACCCTTCAAAATTTTTAATTTTTCTGAATTAATTTGATGTAAAACTACATCAAATTTTCCCAAAAAATAAACAGAAACCAAATAAAAGATATAAGTAAAACAATTTTGACTTTGTAATTTTTTTTATTTAGGGAAATTATCCAAAATCACATGTCTGTGAGTGGTAAAAGTGTGTGACCCCCTTGTGCAGCAATAAGTGCACCTGGACTTATAGGGTAATTGTTGATTAGTCCTTGTCAACGATGTAAGAAGAGTAAAACTAATCCCAAACTGTTCTTCATCTATATCAATAGTAAAAGAATCATAAGTGAAAGTGTAGGCCCCTTAAAAAATTGTGAGGAAAGAATGGTTGTAGATGACGAGGAAAAAGCTAATATATTAAGCGCAGTGGTTAGCACAGCAGCCTTGCAGCACTAGAGTCCTGGGTTCTAATCCCACCTTGGACAACATCTGCAAAGAGTTTGTATGTTCTCTCCGTGTTTGCGTGGGTTTCCTCCGGGCACTCCGGTTTCCTCCCACATTCCAAAGACATACTGATAGGGAATTTAGATTGTGAGCCCCATCGGGCACAGCGATGAAAATGTGTACAAACTGTAAAGCGCTGTGTAATATGTTAGCGCTATATAAAAATAAAGATTATTATTATTATTATTATTATTATTATTATTATTATTAAACACCACCTTCTCCATGGTATTCATGGTGGAAAATGAAATGCTAGGTGAAATGCTGAGAGACAAAGCAAACCCTATATTAAGGGTCACCAACCTAACCCAAGAAGAGGTGCGAAACTGGCTAATTAAGATTAAAACAGATAAATCTCTGGGTCCAGATGGCATACACCCACGAGTACTAAGAGAACTAAGTAATGTTATAGACAAGCCATTATTTCATATATTTAGGGACTCTATAGCGATGAGGTCTGTTCTACAGGACTGGCGCACAGCAAATGTGGTGCCAATATTCAAAAAGGGCTCTAAAAGTGAACCTGGAAATTATAGGCCAGTAAGTCTAACCTCTATTGTTGGTAAAATATTTGAAGGGATTCTGAAGGATGTTATTCTGGATTGTCTCAATGAGAAAGCATGGGTTTATGAGGAACCGCTCCTGTCAAATTAATCTGATCAGTTTTTATGAAGAGGTAAGCTATAGACTGGACCAAGGTGATTCATTGGACGTGGTATATCTTGATTTTTCCAAAGCGTTTGATACCGTGCCACACAAAAGGTTGGTACACAAAATGAGAATACTGGGTCTAGGGGAAAATGTGAAAGCAGGTGGTGGTTATAAATGGTACATTCTCTAACTGGGTCGCTGTGACCAGTGGGGTACCGCAGGGGTCGGTGTTGGGACTTATTCTCTTAACCCCTTAAGCCCCGAGGGTGGTTTGCACGTTAATGACCGGGCCAATTTTTACAATTCTGACCACTGTCCATTTATGAGGTAATAACTCTGGAACGCTTCAACGGATCTTGGCGATTCTGACATTGTTTTCTCGTGACATATTGTACTTCATGATAGTGGTAAAATTTCTTTGATATTACCTGCGTTTATTTGCAAAAAAAATGGAAATTTGGCGAAAATTTTGAAAATTTTGCAATTTTCCAACTTTGAATTTTTATGCCCTTAAATCACAGAGATATGTCACAAAAAATACTTAATAAGTAACATTTCCCACATGTCTACTTTACATCAGCACAATTTTGGAAACAAATTTTTTTTTTGTTAGGGAGTTATAAGGGTTAAAAGTTGACCAGCAATTTCTCATTTTTACAACAAAATTTACAAAACCATTTTTTTTAGGGACCACCTCACATTTGAAGTCACATTTAGGGGTCTATATAGCAAAAAATACCCAAAAGTGACACCATTCTAAAAACTGCACCCCTCAAGCTGATCAAAACCACATCCAAGAAGTTTATTAACCCTTCTGGTGCTTCATGAGAGCTAAAGCAATGTTGAAGGAAAAAATGAAAATTTAACTTTTTAGTCATGAAAACGATCTTTTAGCAACATTTTTTTTATTTTCCCAAAGGTAACAGGAGAAATTCGACTGCAAAAGTTGTTGTCCAATTTGTCCTGAGTACGCTGATACCCCATATGTGGGGGGGTACCACTGTTTGGGCTCATGGCAGGGCTCAGAAGGGAAGGAGCGCCATTTGACTTCTTCAAGCTAAAATTAGCTGGAATTGAGATCGGACGCCATGTCGTGTTTGGTGAGCCCCTGATGTGCCTAAACAGTGGAAACCCCCCACAAGTGACCCCATTTTGGAAACTAGACCCCCTAAGGAACTTATCTAGATGTGTGGTGAGCACTTTTATCCCCCAAGTGCTTCACAGAAGTTTATACCGCCCGTACGTGAAAATAAAAAAACGTATTTTTTCCACAAACATGATGGTTTAGTCCTCAATTTTTAATTTTCACAAGGGTAACTGAAGAAATTGGACCACAAAAGTTGTAGTCCAATTTGTCCTGAGTACGCCAATACCCCATATGTGGGGCGGAACCACTGTTTGGGCGCATGGCAGGGCTCAGAAGGGAAGGAGCGCCATAAGACTTTTTCAAGCTAAAATTAGCTGGAATTGAGATTGGACGCCATGTCGCGTTTGGTGAGCCCCTGATGTGCCTAAACAGTGGAAACCCCCCACAAGTGACCCCATTTTGGAAACTAGACCCCCTAAGGAACTTATCTAGATGTGTGGTGAGCACTTTTATCCCCCAAGTGCTTCACAGAAGTTTATACCGCCCGTACGTGAAAATAAAAAAACGTATTTTTTCCACAAACATGATGGTTTAGTCCCCAATTTTTTATTTTCACAAGGGTAACTGAAGAAATTGGACCACAAAAGTTGTAGTCCAATTTGTCCTGAGTACGCCAATACCCCATATGTGGGGCGGAACCACTGTTTAGGCGCATGGCAGGGCTCAGAAGGGAAGGAGCGCCATAAGACTTTTTCAAGCTAAAATTAGCTGGAATTGAGATTGGACGCCATGTCGCGTTTGGTGAGCCCCTGATGTGCCTAAACAGTGGAAACCCCCCACAAGTGACCCCATTTTGGAAACTAGACCCCCTAAGGAACTTATCTAGATGTGTGGTGAGCACTTTTATCCCCCAAGTGCTTCACAGAAGTTTATACCGCCCGTACGTGAAAATAAAAAAAACGATTTTTTCCACAAACATGATGGTTTAGTCCCCAATTTTTAATTTTCACAAGGGTAACTGAAGAAATTGGACCACAAAAGTTGTAGTCCAATTTGTCCTGAGTACGCCAATACCCCATATGTGGGGCGGAACCACTGTTTGGGCGCATGGCAGGGCTCAGAAGGGAAGGAGCGCCATAAGACTTTTTCAAGCTAAAATTAGCTGGAATTGAGATTGGACGCCATGTCGCGTTTGGTGAGCCCCTGATGTGCCTAAACAGTGGAAACCCCCCACAAGTGACCCCATTTTGGAAACTAGACCCCCTAAGGAACTTATCTAGATGTGTGGTGAGCACTTTTATCCCCCAAGTGCTTCACAGAAGTTTATACCGCCCGTACGTGAAAATAAAAAAACGTATTTTTTCCACAAACATGATGGTTTAGTCCCCAATTTTTAATTTTCACAAGGGTAACTGAAGAAATTGGACCACAAAAGTTGTAGTCCAATTTGTCCTGAGTACGCCAATACCCCATATGTGGGGCGGAACCACTGTTTGGGCGCATGGCAGGGCTCAGAAGGGAAGGAGCGCCATAAGACTTTTTCAAGCTAAAATTAGCTGGAATTGAGATTGGACGCCATGTCGCGTTTGGTGAGCCCCTGATGTGCCTAAACAGTGGAAACCCCCCACAAGTGACCCCATTTTGGAAACTAGACCCCCTAAGGAACTTATCTAGATGTGTGGTGAGCACTTTTATCCCCCAAGTGCTTCACAGAAGTTTATACCGCCCGTACGTGAAAATAAAAAAACGTATTTTTTCCACAAACATGATGGTTTAGTCCCCAATTTTTAATTTTCACAAGGGTAACTGAAGAAATTGGACCACAAAAGTTGTAGTCCAATTTGTCCTGAGTACGCCAATACCCCATATGTGGGGCGGAACCACTGTTCGGGCGCATGGCAGGGCTCAGAAGGGAAGGAGCGCCATAAGACTTTCTCAAGCTAAAATTAGCTGGAATTGAGATTGGACGCCATGTCGCGTTTGGTGAGCCCCTGATGTGCCTAAACAGTGGAAACCCCGCACAAGTGACCCCATTTTGGAAACTAGACCCCCTAAGGAACTTATCTAGATGTGTGGTGAGCACTTTTATCCCCCAAGTGCTTCACCAAAGTTTATACCGCCCGTGCGTGAAAATAAAAAATCCTATTTTTTCCACAAACATGATGGTTTAGTCCCCAATTTTTTATTTTCACAAGGGTAACTGAAGAAATTGGACGACAAAAGTTGTAGTCCAATTTGTCCTGAGTACGCCAATACCCCATATGTGGGGGGGAACCACTGTTTAGGCGCATGGCAGGGCTCAGAAGGGAAGGAGCGCCATAAGACTTTCTCAAGCTAAAATTAGCTGGAATTGAGATTGGACGCCATGTCGCGTTTGGTGAGCCCCTGATGTGCCTAAACAGTGGAAACCCCCCACTAGTGACCCCATTTTGGAAACTAGATCCCCTAAGGAACTTATCTAGATGTGTGGTGAGCACTTTTATCCCCCAAGTGCTTCACAGAAGTTTATACCGCCCGTGTGGGAAAATAAAAAATCCTATTTTTTGCCCACAAAAATGATCTTTTAGTCCCCAATTTTTTAATTTCCCAAGGGTAACAGGAGAAATTGGACCACAAAAGTTGTTGTCCAATTTGCCCTGAGTACGCTGGTACCCCACATGTGGGAGAAAACTACTGTTTGGGCACACGTCAGGGCTCGGAAGGGAAGTAGTGACGTTTTGGAACGCAGGCTTTGATGGAATCTTCTGCGGCCGTCACGTTCCATTTGACGAGCCCCTGATGTGCCTAAAAAGTGGAAATCCCCCACAAGTGACCCCAATTTGGAAACTAGACCTCCTAAGGAACTTGTCTAGATGTGTGGTGAGAACTTTAAACCCCCAAGTGTTTCACTAAAGTTTATACCGCCCGTGCGGGAAAATAAAAAATCCTATTTTTTGCCCACAAAAATGATCTTTTAGTCCCCAATTTTTTAATTTCCCAAGGGTAAAAGGAGAAATTGGACCACAAAAGTTGTTGTCCAATTTGCCCTGAGTACGCTGGTACCCCACATGTGGGAAAAAACTGTTTGGGCACACGTTGGGGCTCGAAAGGGAAGTACTGACGTTTTTGAATGCAGACTTTGATGGAATCGTCTGCGGGCGTCATGTTCCGTTTGCAGAGCCCCTGATGTGCCTAAACAGGAAAAAAACCCACAAGTGACAACATTTTGGAAAGTAGACCCCCAGAGAACTTACCTAGATGTGCCAACTTTGGAATTATTCTGTAAAGTAAATTAGTAGTGCATGGAGGTGTGGTACAATTTAAAGCAATCCTTCATACACAGGCCAGGTTTGTCGGGGCAGGTGTCGCATTGATAGATGGTGTCACTTCGAATTCCTCTTTTGTAGCACACTCGGCACCTTTTTTGCGGCTTACCTTTTTTTTCAGTTGGCGGGACCACCCCAGGAAAATGCTGGCCTGGTACGACACGTGCACCTTCAGTTCCAGAAGTACTGGAGCCCGCTCCTTCCCTCGTGCCAAACATCAGGGCCTTAACCACTACCTCCTGGAAATGAAGGTACGACGTATCGGTGTTGCGTGCACATCGTGACAGCAGGAAAGCGTTGAGCATTGCCATTTGTACGATGTGCACGGACAGCTTTTTGTACCACACCCTGGCCTTTCTCAAAGCACTGTATGGTTGGAGGAGTTGATCGGAGAGATCAACGCCCCCCATGTTTTTGTTGTACCCCAGTACACAGTCGGGTTTGCAGACCTGTGCAGAGGTACCCCGTACAGTGCTGAGGGCGCTGCCATCACCGTGTATGGTGGTCAACAGAAGGACATCCCTTTTGTCCTTGTACTTGACAACCAGCAGGTGGTCGCTACATTGGGCTTTGCTCTCGCCTTTTCTGAGAATCTGCCCAAGTAGCGTCTTCGGGAGGCCTCTCTGATTTTTGCGGACAGTACCGCAAGCTGCGGTACCTCGCGCAAAGAGAGATTTGTAGAGTGGGATGCTGGAATAAAAGTTATCGGTATAGAGGTGATAACCTTTATCCAGCAGTGGGTGCACCAAATCCCACACAATTTTCCCACTCACTCCCAGGATAGAAGGACACTCAGGCGGTTCAATCCTGCTGTCCTTCCCTTCGTAGACTCTAAAGCTGTGGGTGTACCGAGGTACTCTCACACAGCTTGTAGAGTTTGATTCCGTACCTGGCCCTCTTGCTGGGCAGGTATTGACGGAATCTAAGCCGCCCCTTAAAATGAATTAAGGACTCATCCACGCAGATGTCCCTTTGAGGCACGTACACTTCTGCAAACTTTTTGTTGAAGTGTTCGATGACCGGCCGAACTTTGAACAGACGGTCAAAGTTGGGGTCATCACGTGCGGGACACCGTGCATTATCGTTGTAATGCAGGAACTTATGGATGGCCTCAAAGCGCGTCCGGGTCATGACCATTCGGAATACTGGAGTGTTATATAAAATATCCACACTCCAATATTGCCGAAGTTCAGGCTTCTTCAGGATCCCCATGTGGAGGACCAGGCCCCAAAACTGCATCATTTCAACTGCGTCTACAGGAGACCAGTTAGAATATGATGAACCCGAGTTTTGGTCCAAAAATTGCCGAGCATACAGATTAGTTTGCTCCACCATGAGGTTGACGAAAGCCTCAGAGAAAAAGACTTTGAAAAAGTCTAGTTCTGTGAGGCCGGTGGTGTCAAACTTGATTCCTGATTCTGCCACAAAATCAGGAATCAGTGGCTCGTAATTTTCAGGTGGCGAGGTCCATATGGGGTCCGCAGTGGGGTGCGCTGGTTCGTCTTCAGCAATGGTGGGCGCTTCATCTTCATCTTCATCAACGATGGGCCTAGCCTCATCTTCTGTCCTGCGGCGTCTGCGTGGCGGTTCCGCAGGGCCGGAGGAGGAAGATGAGGAGTGGGAAGAGGATGAGGAAGAATCAGAAAAATAAAGAAAAGTGGGATCCTCTCCCTCGCTATCAGTGTCGGAGGCAAGGAAAGAATATGCCTCCTCCGCTGAATAGCACTGTTGGGACGAACGAGATGAGCGGGACATTTTTTTTGTAAGTGTGGTGCTTGGGTGCACTTTATTGGTAACTGTGTAAGTGTGGGGGGATAGTGTTTGGTGCAAACTACTCTGAAAAGAAAAAGCTAAAGGAAAAAAAAAAAAAATACCTGTGAAAGAAAAGTATAAAACAGCAGGCCCTAGCTCTGATAAGTGAACCGCGTCACTTATCAAAGTTTGGCGGCTGCTGGGTGTGTGAACGGGGATGTGAAAAAAAAAAAACGCAGGCACGAGAGCTCTGATAAATGAACCGCGTCACTTATCAAAGTTCAGTGGCTGCTGGGTGTGTGAACGGGGATGTGAAAAAAAAAAACGCAGGCACGAGAGCTCTGATAAATGAACCACGTCACTTATCAAAGTTCAGCGGCTGCTGGGTGCGTGCACAGGGATGTGAGAAAAAAAGAAAAAAAAGCACGGGTTAGACGCGGCGGGGTGAGCGCACGGAGATGTGGGGGAAAAAAAAAAGGAAAGCACGGGTTAGATGCGGCGGGGTGAGCGCACGGAGATGTGGGGAAAAAAAAAAAAAAAAGAAAAAGGAAAGCACGGGTTAGACGCGGCGGGGTGAGCGCACGGAGATGTGGGGAAAAAAAAAAAAGGAAAGCACGGGTTAGATGCGGCGGGGTGAGCGCACGGAGATGTGGGGAAAAAAAAAAGGAAAGCACGGGTTAGACGCGGCGGGGTGAGCGCCCGGAGATGTGATGAAAAAAAAAGAAAAGGAAGGCAAGGGAACTGCGTCACCAATCAACGCTCGGCGGCTGCTAAAAGTGCGCACGGCGGCGACGCAAAGAGGGACGGAGGGGGTAAAAAAGAGGGGGGAAGGGGGGGGAAGGGGGGAGGGGGGGATGGGTGGATGGAGGGGGGGATGGGGGGGTGGATGGAGGGGGGATGGGGGGGTGAAGTGAGACCGGGTAGGGGCTGTTAGCACTTACCTTTTGTAGTCTCTCTTCTTTCTTTGGTTTTCTTTCTTCTTTCTTTCGCTTTTTTTGTATCGCAGGGGATTGTGGTGTTACAGGCTTCTGTAGCACCACAAGGCCCAGCAAGACAGGATCTGGCTGTGTGACCGCTCAGCAGGAGTCCCTCAGCTAGAGTGAGGACCCCTGCAGAGCGGTCACACAGGTCACCTGCAGGTGACAGACAGGTCACAGAGCGGTCACACCGCTGCTGTGAGCTGTCATTGGTGGGATCGAATGATAACATCGATCCCACCAATCCCTGCAGGGCTTGGTGACCATGGCAACTGCCTTGGATCTCTCCTATCCTAGGCAGGTCACTGCCAGGTCACCAGCAGGGCACACACAGCGGTCACAACGTGACCGCCGCTGTGCCCTGTGATTGGCGCGATCGTCGATCGCATCGATCGCGCCAATCAGCACCTGCAGGCCCTGCTGGGCCTGCACTAATCACTGGCCTGTGATCGGTGCCATTGCAGCACCGATCCAGGCCGCTACACCGGGGGACAGCAGGGAGCAGGGCGTACGGTACAGAAGGGCACAGCGGCGGTATTACCGCCGCTGTGCCCTGTGATTGGCGCGATCGTCGATCGCATTGATCGCGCCAATCAGCTCCTGCAGGCCCTGCTGGGCCTGCACTAGGCTCTGGCCTACGATCGGTGCTATTGCAGCACCGATCCAGGCCAGTACAGCAGGGCACAGCGGCGGTAATACCGCCGCTGTGCCTTGCGATTGGCGCGATCGATACGATCGGCGATCGCGCCAATCCGGGGGGGTTGTGCCGGTGCCTGGCGTTGCCAGGCACCGGCCCTAGGATCGAGTACATCGGTACTCGATCCTAGCCTGCGACCTCATTGTTTCAGCCGCTCCGATTGGATGAAACAATGAGGAACGCTGTGATTGGCTGTTCAGAATTGAATAGCCAATCACAGCGATCCAGAGGCCTGGGGGGCGGAGCCAGGCCCGGGGATGTCGGCGCCATCTTCATCCAGGTAAGATGGCACCGGCAATTTAATGCGATCACCGCGACTTAAGTCGCGATGTCGCATTAAACAGTATGACGTACTATACCGTCGGTGGGAATTAAGGCCCACCCCACCTCGACGGTAGAGTACGTCAGATGGGATTAAGGGGTTAAACATATTTATTAACGCTCTGGTAGATGGTTTACACAGTAAAATATCGATACTTGCAGATGACACAAAACTATGTAAAGCAGTCAATACAAGAGAAAATAGTATAGTGCTACACATGGATCTGGATAAATTGGAAACTTGGTCCGAGAGGTGGCAGATGCGGTTTAACAATGATAAATGTAAGGTTATACACATGGGAAGAAGGAATCAATATCACCATTACACACTGAAAGGGAAACCATTGGGTAAATCTGACATGGAGAAGGACTTGGGGATCCTAGTTAATGATAAACTTACCTGGAGCAGCCAGTGCCAGGCAGCAGCTGCCAAGGCAAACAGGATCATGGGGTGCATTAAAAGAGGTCTGGATACACATGATGAGAGCATTATACTGCCTCTGTACAAATCCCAGGTTAGACCGCATATGGAGTTGTGTACAGTTCTGGGCACCGGATATAATGGAACTAGAGCGAGTACAAAGGAGGGCAACAAAATTAATAAAGGGGTTGTGGGAACTACAGTACTCAGTGAGATTAGCAAAATTAGGATTATTTAGTCTAGAAAAAAGACGACTGAGGGGCGATCTAATAACCATGTATAAGTATATGAGGAGACAATACAAATATCTCTCTGAGGATCTGTTTATACCAAGGAAGGTGACGATCACAAGGGGGCATTCCCTGAGTCTGGAGGAGAGAAGGTTTTTCCACCAACATTGAAGAGGATTCTTTACTGTTAGGGCAATGAGAATCTGGAATTGCTTGCCTGAGGAGGTGGTGATGGCGAACTCAGTTGAGGGGTTCAAGAGAGGCCTGGATGTCTTCCTGGAGCGTAACAATATTGTATCTTACAGTTATTAGGTTCTTTAGAAGGACGTAGATCTGGGAATTTATTCTGATGGAATATAGGCTGAACTGGATGGACAAATGTCTTTTTTCGGCCTTGCTAACTATGTATGTCACTATGCATCTATAAAGCCGTCTCTGGAGAGGGGCCGTATCACTTTCACATCGAACATATTGGATAATTATAACTGCTTAAGTGGAAAAGAGAGGGCACTTCGATGCCTATTGAACTAGGACCTCCTGCTGTGAATAGGTAATTACAGCAGTATATCTGCTGGGGGGCAGGCATAGTTTAGGATCCCTATGTTCAAGAGGCAGAGAAGTACAAACATAACACCTTCACAGGTAAAGACTTCCTTTGTTCAAAGCAACATTGAACAATTACAACCAATATTCATTACAAAAGTGTCCTGTAATAAATATTGTTTTTTGTGCTCTATAGTTAACCAGCAGAAATATTTTCGATGTCATGAAGAAGTGGTGAACATAACGCATTGACTTACATCACTGGGCAGTCTCTAAATTAAAATCTGACAGATGACAAAATATATGCCATGTTTCCTATTGATGGAAAGCTAAAATCATGACTGGAAATATGGTACTAACATCTCTGTCCTGGGACCTTCAGGGGTGAAGATATCCTGAAACTTGGGGATCCCATAATTTTCTAAAGACCTAGCCACATCCCATGATCAGCCCCCATATAGGTCACCGAAGGGAGGTATGTGGGAGTGACCTTTATTTAATAAATGCAAATACCGAATTATAATCAGTGTTCATTTCTGGAAGACACAGTTCGCTATGAGAGTGTTCCATTCCCCTAATTGGAGCACTTTCCTCCATAAAGAAACGTCATTCCTGCCACCATGGATTTAGTGCATTTCTTTTTTTAATCTTTCTTATTTTATGTTAATTGTATATTCTGTATTGTTTTGTTCCAATTTTGTAAAATCTTTTGTATATATTTTTTTTATGAACACTGCCTATTTTTCAGATAATATAAAATGTAATAACTTCTTTCCTTTTACTCTATAAACCGCATCCGAGTGTCCAATCGGCCTTTTGATACCAGCAGTTCTTAATCTTTGCATATCTTCCTGAACAAAAAACAACCTTAGGGTACTGTTGTGAAATTGGATTTTGGGCTCCCCCGGTGGCCACTGGTGGAATTGAACTGGTGTGCATCATCCCCTCTGTTCACCTGTTTCCATCAGGATGTGGGAGTCGCTATTTAACCTTGCTCCTCTGTCACTTCCATGCCGGTCAACATTGTAATCAGAAGCCTTTCTGTGCATGTTCCTGCTGCTAGACAACTCCCAGCTAAGTTGGACTTTAGTCCTCGTTTGTTTTTGCATTTTGTTCCAGTTCACTGCTGTAGTTTCGTTTCTGTGTCTGGAAAGCTCTTGTGATCTGAAATTGCCACTCTGATGTTATGAGTTAATACTAGAGTCTTAAAGTAATTTCAGGATGGTATTTTGATAGGGTTTTCAGCTGACCATGAAAGTGCCCTTTCTGTCTTCCTGCTATCTAGTAAGCGGACCTCAATTTTGCTAAACCTATTTTCATACTACGTTTGTCATTTCATCTAAAATCACCGCCAATATATGTGGGGGCCTCTGTCTGCCTATCGGGGAAACTTCTCTAGAGGTGAGCCAGGACTATATTTTCCTCTGCCAGGATTAGTTAGTCCTCCGGCCGGCGCTGGGCGTCTAGGGATAAAAAACGTAGGCAACGCTACCCGGCTACTGTTAGTTGTGCAGCAGGTTTAGTTCATGGTCAGTTTAGTTTCCATCCTTCCAAGAGCTAGTACTTATGTTTGCTGGGCTATGTTCTCTTGCCATTGAGAACCATAACAGTTTGACCGGCCCAAAAAAGGGTTAAATTAATTGACAGAGAAAGGAGAGAAAAGAGAAGTCTGCTGAAGATTTTTTTTTTTTTTTTTTTTCCCTTCCCTTCAGTTCTGAGTGTGCTTGTAATTGAATCTCTTGCAAGTCTGCCTATATTGCAGCCTTTCTCTCTCTCTCTCTCCTTCTAATCCTGGAATGGCTCTGTGTTCACCTGTTTAAAATGGATATTCAGAGTTTAGCTGCAGGTTTGAATAATCTCACCACGAAAGTTCAAAATTTACAAGATTTTGTTGTTCATGTTCCTATATCTGAACCTAGAATTCCTTTGCCTGAATTTTTCTCGGGGAATAGATCTTGCTTTCAAAATTTCCAAAATAATTGCAAGTTGTTTTTGTCCCTGAAATCTCGCTCTGCTGGAGATCCTGCTCAGCAGGTCAGGATTGTGATTTCCTTGCTCCGGGGCGACCCTCAGGATTGGGCTTTTGCATTGGCTCCAGGGGATCCTGCGTTGCTCAATGTGGATGCGTTTTTTCTGGCCTTGGGGTTGCTTTATGAGGAACCTCAGTTAGAGCTTCAGGCGGAAAAGGCCTTGATGTCCCTATCTCAGGGGCAAGACGAAGCTGAAATATACTGCCAGAAATTCCGTAAATGGGCTGTGCTTACTCAGTGGAATGAGTGCGCCCTGGCGGCGAATTTCAGAGAGGGTCTCTCTGATGCCATTAAGGATGTTATGGTGGGGTTCCCTGTGCCTGCGGGTCTGAATGAGTCCATGACAATGGCTATCCAGATCGATAGGCGTCTGCGGGAGCGCAAACCTGTGCACCATTTGGCGGTGTCTACTGAGAAGACGCCAGAGAATATGCAATGTGATAGAATTCTGTCCAGAAGTGAACGGCAGAATTTAAGACGAAAAAATGGGTTGTGCTTCTATTGCGGTGATTCAACTCATGTTATATCAGCATGCTCTAAGCGTACTAAGAAGCTTGATAAGTCTGTTTCAATTGGCACTTTACAGTCTAAGTTTATTCTATCTGTGACCCTGATTTGTTCTTTATCATCTATTACCGCGGATGCCTATGTCGACTCTGGCGCCGCTTTGAGTCTTATGGATTGGTCCTTTGCCAAACGCTGTGGGTATGATTTGGAGCCTCTTGAAACTCCTATACCCCTGAAGGGGATTGACTCCACCCCATTGGCTAGTAATAAACCACAATACTGGACACAAGTAACTATGCGGATTAATCCGGATCATCAGGAGATTATTCGCTTTCTTGTGCTGTATAACCTACATGATGTGTTGGTGCTTGGATTGCCATGGCTGCAATCTCATAACCCAGTCCTTGACTGGAAAGCTATGTCTGTGTTAAGCTGGGGATGTAAGGGGAAGCATGGGGACGTACCTGTGGTTTCCATTTCATCATCTATTCCCTCTGAGATTCCTGAATTCTTGACTGAATATCGTGACGTTTTTGAAGAACCTAAGCTTGGTTCATTACCTCCGCACCGGGAGTGCGATTGTGCCATAGATTTGATTCCGGGTAGTAAATACCCTAAGGGTCGTTTATTTAATCTGTCTGTGCCTGAACATGCTGCTATGCGAGAATATATAAAGGAGTCCTTGGAAAAGGGACATATTCGTCCTTCGTCATCTCCCTTAGGAGCCGGTTTTTTCTTTGTGGCTAAGAAAGATGGCTCTTTGAGACCGTGTATTGATTATCGGCTTTTGAATAAAATCACGGTTAAATATCAATATCCGTTGCCACTGCTGACTGATTTGTTTGCTCGCATAAAGGGGGCCAAGTGGTTCTCTAAGATAGATCTCCGTGGGGCGTATAATTTGGTGCGAATTAAGCAGGGGGATGAGTGGAAGACCGCATTTAATACGCCCGAGGGCCACTTTGAGTATTTGGTGATGCCTTTTGGTCTTTCAAATGCCCCTTCAGTCTTTCAGTCCTTTATGCATGACATTTTCCGTGATTATTTGGATAAATTTATGATTGTGTATCTGGATGATATTTTGATTTTTTCGGATGACTGGGACTCTCATGTCCAGCAGGTCAGGAGGGTTTTTCAGGTTTTGCGGTCTAATTCCTTGTGTGTGAAGGGTTCTAAGTGCGTTTTTGGGGTTCAAAAGATTTCCTTTTTGGGATATATTTTTTCCCCCTCTTCCATCGAGATGGATCCTGTCAAGGTTCAGGCTATTTGTGATTGGACGCAACCCTCTTCTCTTAAGAGTCTTCAGAAATTTTTGGCCTTTGCTAACTTTTATCGTCGATTTATTGCTGGTTTTTCTGATGTTGTTAAACCATTGACTGATTTGACTAAGAAGGGTGCTGATGTTGCTGATTGGTCCCCTGCTGCTGTGGAGGCCTTTCGGGAGCTTAAGCGCCGCTTTTCTTCCGCCCCTGTGTTGCGTCAGCCTGATGTTGCTCTTCCTTTTCAGGTTGAGGTCGACGCTTCTGAAATCGGAGCTGGGGCAGTTTTGTCGCAGAGAAGTTCCGATTGTTCCGTGATGAGACCTTGTGCCTTTTTCTCGCGTAAATTTTCGCCCGCCGAGCGGAATTATGATGTTGGGAATCGGGAGCTTTTGGCCATGAAGTGGGCTTTTGAGGAGTGGCGTCATTGGCTTGAGGGGGCTAGACATCAGGTGGTGGTATTGACTGACCACAAAAATCTAATTTATCTTGAGTCCGCCAGACGCCTGAATCCTAGACAGGCGCGCTGGTCGTTGTTTTTCTCTCGGTTTAATTTTGTGGTGTCCTACCTGCCGGGTTCTAAGAATGTTAAGGCGGATGCCCTTTCTAGGAGTTTTGAGCCTGACTCCCCTGGTAACTCTGAACCTACAGGTATCCTTAAGGATGGAGTGATATTGTCTGCCGTTTCTCCAGACCTGCGGCGGGCCTTGCAGGAGTTTCAGGCGGATAGACCTGATCGTTGCCCACCTGGTAGACTGTTTGTTCCTGATGATTGGACCAGTAAAGTCATTTCTGAGGTTCATTCTTCTGCGTTGACAGGTCATCCTGGAATCTTTGGTACCAGGGATTTGGTGGCAAGGTCCTTCTGGTGGCCTTCCCTGTCTCGAGATGTGCGAGACTTTATGCAGTCTTGTGACGTTTGTGCTCGGGCCAAGCCTTGTTGTTCTCGGGCTAGTGGATTGTTGTTGCCCTTGCCTATCCCGAAGAGGCCCTGGACGCACATCTCGATGGATTTTATTTCGGATCTTCCTGTTTCTCAGAAGATGTCTGTCATCTGGGTGGTGTGTGACCGTTTCTCTAAGATGGTCCATTTGGTTCCCCTGCCTAAGTTGCCTTCTTCTTCCGAGTTGGTTCCTCTGTTTTTTCAAAATGTGGTCCGTTTGCATGGTATTCCGGAGAATATCGTTTCTGACAGAGGAACCCAATTCGTGTCTAGATTTTGGCGAGCATTCTATGCTAGGATGGGCATAGATTTGTCTTTCTCGTCTGCTTTCCATCCTCAGACTAATGGCCAGACCGAGCGGACGAATCAGACCTTGGAGACATATTTGAGGTGTTTTGTGTCTGCAGATCAGGATGATTGGGTTGCTTTTTTGCCTTTAGCGGAGTTTGCCCTCAATAATCGGGCCAGCTCTGCCACCTTGGTGTCTCCTTTTTTCTGTAATTTGGGGTTTCATCCTCGATTTTCTTCTGGTCAGGTGGAATCTTCAGATTGTCCTGGAGTGGATGCTGTGGTGGAGAGGTTGCATCAGATTTGGGGGCAGGTAGTGGACAATTTGAAGTTGTCCACTACCTCAGCTTTTTGCCAACCGCCGGCGTCGGGTTGGTCCTCGGCTTTGTGTTGGGGACTTGGTGTGGTTGTCTTCTCGTTTTGTCCCTATGAGGGTTTCTTCTCCTAAGTTTAAGCCTCGGTTCATCGGCCCGTACAAGATATTGGAGATTCTTAACCCTGTGTCCTTCCGTTTGGACCTCCCTGCATCTTTTTCTATTCATAATGTTTTTCATCGGTCATTGTTGCGCAGGTATGAGGTACCGGTTGTGCCTTCCGTTGAGCCTCCTGCTCCGGTGTTGGTTGAGGGCGAGTTGGAGTACGTTGTGGAAAAAATCTTGGACTCCCGTGTTTCCAGACGGAAACTCCAGTATCTGGTCAAATGGAAGGGATACGGTCAGGAGGATAATTCTTGGGTGACTGCCTCTGATGTTCATGCCTCCGATCTGGTCCGTGCCTTTCATAGGGCTCATCCTGATCGCCCTGGTGGTTCTGGTGAGGGTTCGGTGCCCCCTCCTTGAGGGGGGGGTACTGTTGTGAAATTGGATTTTGGGCTCCCCCGGTGGCCACTGGTGGAATTGAACTGGTGTGCATCATCCCCTCTGTTCACCTGTTTCCATCAGGATGTGGGAGTCGCTATTTAACCTTGCTCCTCTGTCACTTCCATGCCGGTCAACATTGTAATCAGAAGCCTTTCTGTGCATGTTCCTGCTGCTAGACAACTCCCAGCTAAGTTGGACTTTAGTCCTCGTTTGTTTTTGCATTTTGTTCCAGTTCACTGCTGTAGTTTCGTTTCTGTGTCTGGAAAGCTCTTGTGATCTGAAATTGCCACTCTGATGTTATGAGTTAATACTAGAGTCTTAAAGTAATTTCAGGATGGTATTTTGATAGGGTTTTCAGCTGACCATGAAAGTGCCCTTTCTGTCTTCCTGCTATCTAGTAAGCGGACCTCAATTTTGCTAAACCTATTTTCATACTACGTTTGTCATTTCATCTAAAATCACCGCCAATATATGTGGGGGCCTCTGTCTGCCTATCGGGGAAACTTCTCTAGAGGTGAGCCAGGACTATATTTTCCTCTGCCAGGATTAGTTAGTCCTCCGGCCGGCGCTGGGCGTCTAGGGATAAAAAACGTAGACAACGCTACCCGGCTACTGTTAGTTGTGCGGCAGGTTTAGTTCATGGTCAGTTTAGTTTCCATCCTTCCAAGAGCTAGTACTTATGTTTGCTGGGCTATGTTCTCTTGCCATTGAGAACCATAACAGGGTACGTGTCCACGTTCAGGATGGCCGGCGGTTTGGACGGAGCGGCAAACCCACTCCGCCCCCTTCTGAGACATGATGATGCAGGATGTGTTCATTGCACACATCTGGCATCATCGCACCCCACACATAGGGCCCTGTGTTTTACCTTGCGGCGGCGCAGCATCGCCGCAAGGTAAACGGCCATGCTGCGATCTTAAAAGACGCACCGCATGTCCGGAATCGCAGGGCTCTGCGCAGCATCAAACACGCAGCGTTTCCTGAACGTGGAAACATACCCTTATATACCACCACATCTTACCCTAGTTATGTGATTGTTATCACATAATCACTAATGGTATGCTTCACCCGTTGAGAAATATCCATTATTTAGTTAACTCACAATATAAGCTAAATAAAAAAATAATTAAAACACACATACACGATAGACATGAAAAAAAAATTAAAGGCTGCAATAAATTCAGAAATGTATACATATTGATATGTCAAATCCTGTTTAATATTCATCTCTGAAGGTGCAACATATAGATCTGCCACGATTCCCTATTTAAAAGTTTTCTATGGTGGTCCCCTCCTCAACAGGCTTTAGAGTGTATACGTATGTGTGTTTTATATTATTTTTTTTATTTAACTTATATTGTAAGTGAACGCTTCCCACATTAGGGGCTTGGGACTTCTATGCTGAATGGATTACTTATTTTAAAGAATTTTTGTAATACAATTTGAAAGTTTAAGAGACTGCCTGATCTGGATTACCTATTGGACGGATTGAATTTTTTCTGGGGTTACTAGTAAGCCCTGTCAGTGACCATACCAGAATATATACATATATTCCATGAGTTGGAATCTGATGTGTATATATTGTACGCTCACTGTGCTTTCCCTAATATTCGGCCTAGTAGCAAAAGCACTCACGGCCTCGTTCATCAATCATCAGCCAATAGTTATTGCGTAATTGTCTTGACAATTAGATGCGGCGGAGCGTTTGTCCGTGATTACCTGGTAACACAGGGGAGAGACCTGCGGGATCTCCCAGTTGATCACTGACAGTTCTACGCATCGACTTGGAGGAATTTCAGTCAAATCCTCCCTGAAAACAGCTTTGTCTCTGTTATTTTGGTGTATTTCTCCCATGAATCACTAGCTTAACTTCCTTCTACATCATTTCTATAGGATTCAGATCTGATCTTTCACTTTGCCATTCCAAATCTTTATCTTTACTCTTCTTTAACCATTCCTTTGTAGAAAGAGTTGTGTTCTTTGGATTGTTGTCTTGCTGCATGACCCACATTTTCTTCAAATTCAGTTTCTGGACATACGTCGTGACATTTTCATTTAGAATTTATTGATAAAATAATTCAGGATTCATTGTTCCATCAATGATGACAAGTAGTCATGAGCGAGCATGCTCGGCACTACTCAATTCAGCATCAGTGAGCTCTGACAAGGTGATTTTCTGGATTTCTTTTCTCATTTTGACTCTCAGGGTATGTGCACACGTTGCGGATTCGCAGCAGTTTTCCATTCGGTTTACAGTACCATGTAAACCTATGGAAAACAAAATCCGCAGTGCCCATGGTGCGGAAAATACTGCATGGAAACGCTGCGCTGTCTGTTCCGCAGCATGTCAATCCTTTGTGCGGATTCCGCAGCGTTTTACACCTATTCCTTTATAGGAATCCGCAGGTGTAAAACCGCAGGTGAAATCCGCACAAAAAAAAAAGCAGGAAATCCGTGGTAAATCCGCGGGTAGTCCGCACGTAACACGTGGTGCGTTTTACCTGTGGATTTTAAAAAAACGGTCCGCACACGAATCCGCAACATGTGCACATAGCCTCATAGTTGTGGTCTACCTATGATGTCAATTACAGGCTTCGCTCATATTTTTAAGTGAGAGAACTTGCACAATTGGTCGCTGACTAAATCCTTTTTTCCCCACCGTACCTGTCCATTCACCATATACCCTTTCTGAAGAAGCCATTGTGCAAAACGCGTGTCACGGGGTCCGCTGTTAACTATTATGTGCTTATTTTACCTTTGAAGTGTTACTTCCTGCATATGATTATACTGCCCACTTTTCTTTCAGTACTTGCCTGCCTGCCTGTCCAAGTGCTTGCTTCACTTACCTTGTACCACTTTGGTTAACTATTATGTGCTTATTTTTCCTCTGAAGTGTTATCCCTCGCATATGATTATACTGCCTACTATGATTTCAGTACTTGCTTCATTTATCTTGCACCACTTTAGTAATAATTCAGAGAACTTTGCACTTTATTCATAGACCTGTACTGTACATACATCTATGAAGCAATCTAGTTGCTGCACTCAAATACTGTAGTTGGACTAGTAACTAAAACTTTTTTTGCACTTTACTATTGCAACTTATTTGACCATTTTCTATTCCTGCAACTATACGTGTTTGGTGTATATATACTGTACATATATATATATATATATATATATATATATATATATATAATCACCTGACAGTGTCTGCTGATAAACCTATGAAGCTTCATTCTCAGTCCGAGGCTCCATAAGTTTTGGACGACGTGGGACCCCATGGCAATCCATGGACTACGGCGGACATGCGTGGGAGGTTTTTTCTTTTTCTTTAATAAATTGGTGAAAGAGGGCAATTGATGGGATCGTTTTTTGTTTCAAATTCTATTTACTACTAGGTTAGTAATGGGGGTGTCTGACTGACATGTCTCCATTACTAACCCCAGGGCCTAATATCAGCCAGCTGCTGAAATCAACTCCAAAAACATTACCTCTATTGCCACCGCGCCAGGACAATCAGGAAGAACCAAGGCAAAGTACCAGAATCGGCTCATGTGATTCAACAATTCTGGGATGGCTGCGGGTTGGTAGTTTTAGACTGGGAAAGGGGCAATAATCAAGGACTTTCCCAGCCTGATAATACCAGCCCGCAGAAGTCTGCTTTACCTTTGCTGGTTATCAAAAATAGGGGGGGAACGCCACGCCATTTTTTAAATTTATTTAATCAAAGTAAGCTGCCGGATAAGTTCCACACACAGACACTAAAGGATGCAATGTTATAATGTGTCTAGAAATTATCTTTCTATTTGTGTATCTATTTATGAGGTTTTTTTGCTGTGTTTTTTTTAATGCAAATTAAGGTTACGTTTCCACGTTTAGTGTTTGTTCAGAATTTCACGCAGCTGAAATTCTGTATGAATTCCGCACCTCAGCCAACTGTGCATTTTTCCCTTGCGTTTTTGTACGTGTTTTTGCATGCATTTTTGTCTCCCTTTGGTATGTTACTAGATGTGCAAATAGATCGGCACCCCAGCCCACTACAGAAATAAGGGGACCTTTGGGTCCCTGGGTGTGTGTGTGTAGTGCAGTGTTTCAGTAGGTAGATTTTCATACTCACTTTTGATTTACCTACCTCTGCGCCAATTCTTTTGTTCTTGAGAGTGAGACAGCCACACCAGCCTTTACTTTCAAAGTCCTCTTTACTTATCAACACATTCAGACACAGGGAGCGCCACGTAACATGTTTTCCTTGATGTTATTTCACAGGCAAAGGCACTTCCACGGTGATGATGGACACGGACACGTTTACACTACAGATACTTGCAGAGTGTTTCCTCCCTAAGGGTAGCTCAGTTTCCTTGGAAACTGGATGTAAGGGAGCTCCTGCTCAAGACTTCTGTTCCCGCTACCTGGCTATCCTGGATCCACCCTCTAGACAAGACTTTGTGTTCAACTGGGTCCCCTCTTAATAATGGACCAAGTTCCAACAAACAATAAAATAGAAAAGGAGTACTATTCCATTATCCCTAGCTGGAGTATTCAGGAGTGGTTGCCTGCTTTGAACAATATTTTTTTTCAAGTTAAACACTTTGGGCCCCCGGGACACTTCGGCAACAACATTGGGAAGGCCTCCTAAGGCAAAGGAACCGGGACTCCGGGTATCAAGCCTTGCGGCGTACCGTCAGCTCAATCCAACTTTATACTAACAGCAACATATAGAGTGTGGGGATGTGGGGGCCCTTTTACTTTGTGGGGGATCTGTGGGTGACATTATACTGTGTGGGAGCCCTAACACTGCCTGTGGGATCTGTAGGGGACATCATATTGTGTGTAGGTGTCGTCATGTTTAGTGGAGGACTGAGGGAGCACTAATACTGCATGTTGTGGTTGTAGAAGACATCATATTGTGTGGGGAGCCCTCATACTTTGTTCGGTTTGTGTGTGTGACATTCTATTGTGTGTGGGGGCCCTCACACTGGCTGCGAGATCTGTGGTGGAATTCATAATGTATATGGATGCCTTCTTACTGGGCGTGGGTGCTGTGGGGTTCCTCATATTGCATGTGGAATACATTGTACGGTGTTTGGCAATGTATGGGCCTTCGTACTCCTTGTGGGGACCATCATACTATGCATTGGAGGGCTGTGGAATCACAATATGTGGGGAGCACTGTGGTGTCATCATACTGTCAGTGGGGGCAACTGTGGGGTGAAATTGTAAGGGGAAATCACTGTGGGGGTATCATGTGTTATGGGTTATTCATTAGTTATGTTTATTTTGTCTGTAGTGTTTTTGGCTCCCTCTAGCGGCCAGTCATGTTTACAGTCCTATTTTCTAGTTCTTAGGTCTGATTCCCCTCCCCTTTGCAATGCATTATGGTAGCTCAGCCTCAATTTTCTTTCACCCTGCATTCAACAAATAACTCCATTACATTCCCCTTGCGATTGCATTGCCGGTATGTATTTATGCTTTATATACCGTATATACTAGAGTATAAGCTGACCCGAGTATAAGCCGAGGCACCTAAGTTTGCCATTGAAAACTGGGTAAGCTTATTGACTTGAGTATAAGCCTGTCTTGCATTGTCCCCTCATTCCTGTCCTGCTATGTGTGGCTCCCCCGTCCTGTCCTGTGTGGCTCCCCATTGTATGCATGGCTCCCCCGCTCCCCTCTTTGTATGCACGGCTTCGCTCCCCCGCTCCCCTCGTATGCATGGCTGCGCTCCCCCCTCCCATCGTTGTATGCATGGCTGGGCTCCCCCGTCCCATCCTTGTATGCATGGCTGGGCTCCCCCGTCCCATCCTTGTATGCATGGCTGGGCTCCCCCGTCCCATCCTTGTATGCATGGCTGGGCTCCCCCGTCCCATCCTTGAATGTATGGCTGGGCTCCCCGTCCCATCCTTGTATGCATGGCTGGGCTCCCCCATCCCATCCTTGTATGCATGGCTGGGCTCCCCCGTCCCATCCTTGTATGCATGGCTGGGCTCCCCTTCCCATCCTTGTATGCATGGCTGGGCTCCCCTGTCCATCCTTGTATGCATGGTTCAGCTCCCCCTGTCCTCCTCGTGCCATCGCTGCATGTCCCTGCATCTCCATTGTCCAGTTGAAGCAGCTCTTCCTGTGCTGAGAGGTCACATGGTACCGCTCATTAAGGGAATGAATATGCGCTCCACGCCTATGGGAGTGGAGATGCATGCATATTCATTACCTTAATGAGCGGTACCACGTGACCGCTCAGCACAGGAAGAGCTGCCGCAACTGGACAACGGAGATGCAGGGACATTCAGCGACAGCGCGAGGAGGGTGAGTATGATGTCACAGCAGCCGGCTCTTGCCGCTGCTCCCCTCCCCCTCCGGCTTTCTGGACAATGACTCTTGTATAAGCTGAGGGGGGCTTTTTCAGCACAAAAAAAAGTACTGAAAATCTCGGCTTATGCACGAGTATATACGGTAGTTAATTTCTGCTCTAATGTTAGCCTAGCTTAGTCAGTCGTACCCTTGGGTCAGTTACTAGTTTTGTAAACCTTCATGCACAATGTATAACATGTGTAATATGTATTTATTCTGTATCATGCACTGATTGTATGCATTATGATTATTTCTAGTTTCACCGTGTCAATATACTATCACATTCAATAAAAGCACAGACTCAACCACAGTCTCCTATAGTGGTTTATCTGCCTGTATAGCTACATGAGCTTGCCTCATTTAGTGAGGACAGAACAAGGACTTTTGCTATGGGGCTCCATGGTTTTTATATACACCACCTTCTGGAGAGGGTAATATTGGGTTTCAATTTCCATCTTTTACATAAAGTCTATGTGAATGTAGATTGGTGGTGTCTCAACTCTTTAGAGATAGATTTGTAACAACCTCATGACCATCAGCATCTCTTCCTCTGGGGTCCTCAGAAATATTTTTTGTTTGTGCTATGATACACTCCCAGAAAGGTGTTGTGTAGCTAAGACTTTGAGAGACTTTTTTTTTTTTAAATAAAACTGGTCCCTATCTTGATTCACTGTGAGGGCAGTCTACTGTACTGAGGGGCATCATAATGTATTGAAGAGAAAGGAGGAAGCCTCATACTGTATTGGGGTACTGTGGTGGTCTTACTTCATTGTGGCACTTCGTGAGTCTTACTGTATTGTGTGGCACTAGGGTGGCATGTTGTCGGGGGGTATCAAAATGTATGCAAGTGACACTGTGAGGCACCACAGTGTGTGAGGAGACTTTGGGGGCATTGATATGAAAATCTGTATTCCTAGCAAAGATCCAGACTTCACATGTGACTTGATTAGACCAAAATTTATTTAGAATAAAAGTTACAACTATAAAGGGAAACATATAAAAAAAGAGATCACAAAAATATGTGCGCAGGGAGACTCCATGGTGAAAGGTCTGACCTGTTAAGATTGCAGTATTTAAAGGTAAACTGTCACCAGGTTTTTGCCACCCAATCGGAGAGCAGCATGATGTAGGGAGAGAGACCCTGATTCTAGTAACGTAAAATTTCCTTTGATAGGTAGTGCAGTTTTGAGAAAATCACATTTATTTACAGCAGATCTGCCAGTTTTCTGAACGCTGAGCTCTGTATATAGTCACCCATATCCCAGTGCTGGGTTTCAGGCGGTTCCCCTGGTTTCTGTGGAACCGCTTGTTAAAATAAGCAGGGGTGTCCCAGAAAATGGAAAAGCCAGAGCCTCAGAGGTGGGATTCAGCCATTTGTAACTGAAATGTATTGTGGCACCAAAGCTATTTCCTGCACTGCAATATTTCAAATGACCTATCAGTGACACATCGCTGAAGAGGCGGAGCTGTACTGAAGCCCCACCCCTCCTGCTTAGAGCTTCCTGGTTCTATTACCATGGAGACTGAAGTCAGTGTGTGAGTGCTGCTGAGCTGAGTGTGAACAGTGGGGGCCGGTCATATAATGTGAGGTCTGCAAAGACAACACCCAGTGTGTGAGGAGTGGAGAGGTCACTGTTGCTGAGGGAGCTGCTTCTCTGCAGTGTCACCATTACATCCAGCTACATGACGTGTACTTCTACACAGTGAAAAGGAGTCTACCTTATACCTGTGTGTGCCAGTCCCAGATACCTCGTACCCGTATGTGCCATGCCAGATGCCCTTTACCCATATGTGCCTTTCCCAGATGCCCCATACCCAAATGTGCCAGATGCCCGGCCTTTTACCCATGTGCCAGCCCCAGATGCCCCACACGAGTGTGTGCCAGTTCCAGATGCCCCTATTCCCATGTGTGCCAGTTCCAGATGCCCCTATTCCCATGTGTGCCAGTCCCAGATGCCCCATACCCGTGTGTGCCAGTCCCAGATGCTCCACACCAGTGTGTGCCAGTTCCAGATGCCCCTATACCCATGTGTGCTAGTCCCAGATGCCCCATACCCATGTGTGCTAGTCCCAGATGCCCAATAACCATGTGTACAGGTCCCAGATACCCCATACCAGTATGTGCCAGTTCCAGATGCCCCTATACCCATGTGTGCCAGTCCTAGATGCTCCATACCTATGTGTGCCAGTTACAGATGCCTCATACCAGTGTGTGCCAGTCCCAGATGCTCCATAGCCATTTGTGCCAGTCCTAGATGCCTTATACCCAATGTGTGCTAGTCCCAGATGCCCCATACCCATGTGTGCCAGTCCCAGATGCCCCATAACCATGTGTACAGGTCCCAGATACCCCATACCAGTGTGTGCCAGTTCCAGATGCCCCTATACCCATGTGTGCCAGTCCTAGATGCCCCATACCTATGTGTGCCAGTTGCAGATGCCTCATACCAGTGTGTGCCAGTCCCAGATGTCCCATACCCATTTGAGCCAGTCCTAGATGAACCATAACCATGTGTGCCAGTCCCACATGCACCTATACTCATGTGTGCCAGTCACAGATGCCTCATACCCATGTGTGCCAGTTCCAAATTCCCCCATACCTGTGTGCCAGTCGCAGATGCCCCATACCCATTTGTACCAGTCCCAAAAACCCCATACCCATTTGTGCCAGTCCCAGATGCCCCTATACCTGTATGTGCCAGTCCAAGGTGCCCCATACCCATGTGTGCCAGCCCTAAATGCCCATACCATGCCAGTCCCAGATGCGCCCATACCCGTGTGCCAGTCCCAAATGCCCCATACCCATGTGCCAGTTGCAGATGTCCCCATTCCCATGTGTGCCAGTCGCAGATGCCCCATACCAGTGCATGCCAGTCCCAGATGCCCCATTCCTGTGTCAGTACCAGATGCCCCTATACCTCTGTGTGTGTAGTGTGAATATAAAAATGGCTATTTTGAGTCCATATTGAAATATACAGAATGCACTCAGACCATTACAGAGCAGCATTTCTGGTCATACATATACAGACAGACAGACACTGCTCATAGTGACACAATCTTAAGAACTGTTTACTTATTTTCTGAAGCCCTTTCACCTCACAAACAGTTCTATGTTTCTGTTTGCCATTGTAAAACATGAAAGTTTATGTTAACCTGGTCTGTGGTGGAGTTATCTAATCCTTGTAGCTTTTTATATTCTAAGGGTTTATTGCTCATTGTCTGATGTTTCCATGGTATCTCAGTTTCATCCTATCTTGAAGGCTGCCCACTTGAAGGGCAGGGTGAAACCTGAGTTACACATAGTGCAAATCTCTATAAGACCAGAGGAAAAATCACTAAGACAGAAGCATAAACTGGGGTCCTGTACTTACACATGTACAGTGTTGTGATACCTGCAAAAGTGGGGACGCGCGTGCAGTGTTGTGAATTTTGCAGGGGTTCTCTGTCTTGGTGTTGTTTCTCTGACATTCCAGAAAGATTATGTTTAAAAGCCCCTTGGTGATGATGTAAGTATATGTAGTTAATCTTTATAAGTACTTAACCTTGGTATGTTAAAATATACAAAAGTGTACACAATCATTCTAATCAATCATACTATTCCTTTAATTTTGTACTTTAAAATAAAATTGCGTTATATCGCAAGTAGTAGCTTTCTTTAAAGCCGTATCAGAACCTTAGTGCTAAAAACTTGGCAATACAGCGTCAGTCCCAGATGCCCCTATACCTGTGTGTGCTAGTCCCAGATGCCCCATACCCGTGTATGCCAGTCCCAGATGCTCAATACTCGTGTATGTCGTAACACCACACAATGAATGAACCAGGAAGGCGTCCAAAAGACAACTAATCCAAAGAGCAAAAAAACACTTAAAAATATGTTTTATTAATAATTAATAAAAAGAACAAGTGGTCAAAAAACAATCCAAGTGAGGGTAATGACAAGGAATCAGGGAAGAGGTCTGTCAGTACATATAATATTGGGTTAAAACTATCTTCTGTTATGATCCGGTGACCTTGGAGCCGCATGAGAGACTTTCTCAGGAGTAGGTGGTACCTGTACTGACTGCAAACCCTAAACTAACACCGCAACTAGAAGTAGCCGTGGGATGTACCTAACACGTCCTAGACACCTCGACACAGCCGGAGGACTAAATACCCCTATAGATGGAAATGGGAATTCTATCTTGCCTCAGAGCAGAACCCCAAAGGATAGGCAGCCCCCCACAAATATTGACTGTGAGTATAAGAGGAAAAACACACGCAGGCAGAAAAACAGGATTTAGCAAAAGAGGCACTTCTAGCTAAATAGAAAAGGATAGGACAGAATTCTAAGCGGTCAGTATTAAAATCCTAAAAATATCCACAGCAGATAATACAAATATTCTACATCTAACTAAAGACATAGAAAGTATATCTGCATCTCCTGAGAATCCAGCATGACTGAAAAATCCAAACAAAGTCTAAGCTGGACAAAAACACAATGAATTGCACTAAATTGCAAAGCACACTGCATGTGTGCACAGAAACAAAAAACCAGCAGCAGGGCATGAGGAGCCAGAGAGAGATGCAATCCCTCCAAGTACAATGGACAACTGGCACGGACTCATGGATCCTGCACACCTAAATACCTAATAGAGCTGCAATCAGCAGAAACACCTACCCTGGATTACAACCCCAAGACAACTGCACTACCACCAACAACCACCGGAGGGAGCCCAAGAGCAGAATTCACAACAATCTTCTCCCGGTAGGCCCTGAGATATGTTGGCCTACCTGTCAATGCGTTTTTCCCCCTTTTCCTTTGGGGTCATCAGGGGACTAGATGTTGAGGAGAACCTATATAGGTCCATGATCTGAATGAGGGTGTCAATCCACCCCTCCCAGATAGTCTCTGTGCCAAGGGTGTCAGGTCCCTGTACTTATTTATACCAGGTGTGAGGCTGTGGCCTCTGATACAGCTAGGGGGTGCTGTTTGTTCTCCCCAGAATGTGCATGCAGAAGGATAAAGTCCATGAGTGTGCATGAGAGTCACAGATTTCCGGTCCGGGTTTTCCAGGTGGCTGAGGGCCACAGGTTTGTGTGTTTAAAAACCCTGCAGTAAGGGGTTTGGGTGTGTCAGGTCAGGTGTGCGAGGTGCACGTCAGTGTCAGTCTGGTGTGTGCTGGTCTGCAGAGTGCATGGAGGCACAGGCCAGCAGAGCCAGCACCCAGGGCAGCTGAATAGCCTGGCACCCGCAGCGTACACAGAGATGCAAGCCATCCATGGTACTGGTCTCGGATGTGGACAGTCCTGTGCCCGGAGGTGGATGTCCTGTGCCCGAAAGAGGACTAGCATGTGCAACGATTGCAAACAGGTGGATATGGTGCCCGGCTGCTATCTGGAGGATATCCTGAACTGTGTACGACTGACAGTAAAGAGTCTGTAAAGAGACTGTGATACAGCGATGCAGGACACCCACGAGAACTAGTCAGAGGAGGGCTGGCGTGTGTAGTGACTGCAACATATGAGGCTGTGTGTATGGAGACTTCTAGAGACTGCGAGATGGCGTGCGGTCGCCCAGGGAAACTGGACAAGGGAAGTCTGGCCTGTTTAGGGTTCGCAAATCTAAAGCCATGTGATACGTATTGCTTTGAACTGGTGTAAACTGGTCACTGATAAAATCCACTGAAGTTTTGTAGAAAAAAAGCAGATCACAGACATGGCACAAAACTAAAGTCATTTCAAATGGCAACTTTCTGACATTAAGAAACACTAAAAGAAATCAAGAGCAAAAAATGTAGTAGTCAGTAATGGTTACTATTTTTAACCAAGCATAGGGGAAAAATTATGGAATCAACCTGTAAATTTTTATACCCAAAAATAACACTTGCATCAAATTAGATCTGCTCGTTAGTCTGCATCTAAAAAGGAGTCATCACACCTTGGAGAGCTGTTGCACCAAATGGACTGACATGAATCATGGCTCCAACACGAGAGATGTCAGTTGAAACAAAGGAGAGAATTATCAAACTCTTAAAACAGGGTAAATCATCACGCAATGTTGCAACATGGGAAGGTTGTTAAAGGCAAACATACTGGTAGACCAAGGAAGACATCAAAGCGTCAAGACCGGAAACTTAAAGCAATATGTCTCCAAAACAGGAAATGCACAACAAAACAAATGGGGAACGAATGGGTGGAAACTGGAGTCAACGTCTGTGACCGAACTGTAAGAAACCGCCTAAAGGAAATGGGATTTACATACAGAAAAGCTAAACAAAAGCCATCATTAACACCTAAACATAAAAAACAAGGTTACAATGGGCTAAGGAAAAGCAATCCTGGACTGTGGATTACTGGATGAAAGTCATATTCAGTGATGAATCACGAATCTGCATTGGGCAAGGTGATAATGCTGGAACTTTTGTTTGGTGCCATTTCAATGAGATTTATAAAGATGACTGCCTGAAGAGAACATGCAAATTTCCACAGTCATTGATGATATGGGGCTGCATGTCAGGTAAAGGCACTGGAGAGATGGCTGTCATTACATCTTCAATAAATGCACAAGTTTATGTCGATATTTTGGACACTTTTCTTATCCCAACAATTGAAAGGATGTTTGGGAATGATGAAATTATTTTTCAAGATGGTAATGCATCCTGCCATAGAACAAAAACTGTGAAAACATTCCTTGAAAAAAGACACATAAGGCCAATGTCATGGCCTGCAAATAGTCCGGATCTCAATCCAATTGAAAATCTTTGGTGGAAGTTGAAGAAAATGGTCCATGACAAGGCTCCAACCTGCAAAGCTGATATGGCAACAGCAATCAAAGAAAGTTCTAGCCAGATTGATGAATAGTACTGTTTGACACTTATTAAGTCCATGCCTCAGACACTGCAAGCTGTAATAAAAGCCAGAGGTGGTGCAACAAAATATTATGATGTGTTGGAGTGTTTTTTTGCTTGTTTGTTTTTCATGATTACATAATTTTTTCCTCAGAATTGAGTGATTCCATAATTTTTCCCCTATGCTTGGTTAAAAAAAGTAACCATTACTGACTACCACATTTTTTGTTCTTGAATTCTTTTAGTGTTTCTTAAAGCCAGAAAGTTGCCATTTTAAATGACTTTAGCTTTGTGCCATGTCTGTGATCTGCTTTTTTTCTACAAAATTAAACAACTGAATGAGCATCCTCCAAGGCCGGTGATTCCATAATTTTTGCCAGGGGTTGTAGTGTCCAATGGTATCCTTAGAGGATCCCTACTCCCACCTCAGGGTGTCATCTTCCCATGATTAAGGATGTTCTCAGGGGTTTATAGATCCTATCATTGTACTAATACTTAACCATCGTGGCTAAATGAAGCTTGAGAAGCTCAATTTTTCATTGAGCCCCCCCAGATACACTGTCATTAACCAGAAGATCCATCTACTTTCCCTTTGCAAGGTTTTCCTATCCCAGTCTCCTTGATGAATAGAGGGGGCAACCACCTCTAATGTCCTAAAGGTGATAGTTCCGGGGGCGTGTCCTGGCCATAATGGAGGAAGGCTGCTAATCCCTGAGCTCCTGCTTCCCCAGCCGAATAAAGCCCTGCAACAGCCCAGAAACTGACTTTACCGGAGTCTATGCCTGCTAAACGGAAGCCTGCACGCCCCAACACCCCTTCTGGACCCCCTGTGGAGTTCTCTGCAAGTATATCTCGCTTTTTAAGAAGCTCTGGGAAGGGGCCTTGGAGATGCACTGATCCTAAGATGGCTGATCCCTCCCCCAAGCCCTGCAGCACTACACATGAGGCAAAAAACAAACAGAGAGAGAAGGAGACACTGCAGGCCTGCACTGAGGTTTCCAGAGCGTCTGTCACCAGACTGTTTACTCAGTAGAGGCCCCTGGAGGCTCCCCTGCAGGGGGTCTCAAATGAAGGTACCGCAGGGGAGAGGGAGGATGGTGGGGGCTCGGATCATGGAACTGTACAAACAGGGAGAAGCGGTGAGGTCCTGGACACAGAGAGCTGATCTCTACCCCTCCCAAACTGAGTGGCCTGTGCTGCAGGAGACTCAGCTGCCTCCTAGCCTGTCACCTCGGCCACTTACACCTGCACAGGGGGTGCTTCAACAACTCTCTATTCAGAAACCGGGCTGTGGAGCAGGTTATCTCCCCCCTCTACTAAATCACCCCACAGAAGCCACAGGGGGTGAGCGACGAGTGGAGCCGACCATCAGTGGAGGCCCCAGTGGTTCCCCTATTTTACCAAATACGCGGCCACAAGATAGCCCTGACCCAGACATGTGGGAAGCTTTTAAGGCCCGTATAAGCAACGTTCCAACTAAAGACGAACTTGAGGGCTTTATCTCCAGGGTGGAGAACTCCTTTAAAGCTGAAACAATGGCCCTGAGAGGGGACGTCTCAGCTCTAGCGGGCAGAGTCACACTTACTGACACTACTGTGGAAAATCTCTCCAGCAAGATCCTAGCCCTTGAGGATAAACTGTCAGCCCAGACGTCCACCTTTGAGAGCTTTCTAGACCACATGGAGGACTTGGAGAATCGGGAGAGAAGGCAAAATCTGAGAGTGAGGGGTCTACCGGAATCAGTCCAAGCCAGTGACCTAACTGCGACTCTTCAAGCTTTGTTCAACTCCGTTAGGAACACTGCCCCAGAGTTGGGTATTGAATTTGACAGAGCTCATAGGTCGCTGGGTCCTCCCCCTGAGGATGGAGGTCTGCCTAGAGACGTGATTTGTCGTTTTCATAGGTACCAAGTGAAGGAAGAAATCCTCAACTGTTCCAGAAAGACCCAGGAGATCCGTTTCCAACATTGCCAATTACAGTTCCTCTCGGATCTGTCACGGAGAACCCTCCAAAAGAGGAGAGCTCTGCGACCTCTACTTAACCTCCTTCGCCAGAGCCAGATCCCCTATTCTTGGGGATATCCGTTCCGCCTTCAGGTTCGGCAGGGAACCCAGATGGTGTCCTTATCTCACCCCAGGGAGCATCGTTCATTTCTCTCCCTTCTGAACCTCGAGGATCCGGGCCTACAATTCCCTGACTGGCCTTATCCCGTTGGTCAGGATATGGGCCCTATGCCACAGGGGAACATGGTGTGTTATACAGTTATATTGTTTATCGAATCCGTCGGTATATGATTTATTTTGTTATACATTGTTTTGACTTTCTTCCTTTCTTCAGTGGAAAGGACACGACCCATTAAGGGGTTATACGGTTGGTCCAAACCGTGATATTCGTGAAACGACTATACCCCATATCTTAAGTAAGAGTTTTTAATTTTCAGCTCCCTCAGGGGTACAATTTACTGCTACATTCCTTTTTTCTTCTATATTTGCCTACTCTTTTTCTCTTCTTTTTCTTCTAATTTGCTGCGTCTTGTTTTCTGCTCTAATCTCTCAGGTGGCAGGATAACCCCCTTTTGGGGCCTAAAGGTTGGGTACTCGACGTTCTATTGAAAAATGGGTTCCTTAAAATTTGGTTCCCTAAATGTACGGGGATTCAATACTCCCCAAAAACGAAGCCACGTACTTTCAGATATGCACAAGCTAGGGGTTCAGATACTTTTTCTTCAAGAAACTCATTTTAGAGCTGACCGGATACCAGTTGTCGGGGGTAAACTTTATGATAGATGGTCCCATAGTTCCAACCCCGAATCGAGGACAAAAGGTGTCTCAATAGCCTTTTGTAAGAATTTAAATATCATATTGATAGACAAGGTCATAGATGAAGGGGGACGCTATATTTTTATGAAAGTTAAAGTTGCTGAACGGATCCTGACCCTAGTTAACTGGTATCTCCGGAACCGTGAACAGCCTAAGGTCTGCAAGTCTCTATTGTTGAAACTGTCTTCATTTGCGGAGGGCCAGGTTGTGATAGGTGGTGATTTTAACTTTGTCTTTGATCCCAAACTAGATACCTCCTCTGGTCGGGGGGCGGTCCCATCGAGAAAGGTGAGAGCCCTACAAAAATTCTTACTTAAACTACATCTGATAGATGTTTGGAGAATCCTCAATCCTAGAGGTAAGGATTATACTTTCTATTCTACTCCACATAACTCCTACAGCAGAATTGACCTTTTTCTGGTCAGCAGGGGGGTCTTATCTTGGAGGCCTGATGCCAAGATTGGTAATATGGTTCAATCGGATCATTGCCCTATTTTTCTATCCTTGGAGATACCCGGGCTGGCTATGAAAAAATTCTCATGGAAATTGAATGGCAACCTTTTACGAGACACCACCTGTTTGAGTGATTTGAAATCTGACATTGCAGCGTTCGCCCATACTCATGCGTCAGATCCCACACCTCAGGCAATTAAATGGGAAGCACTGAAGTGCATCATGAGAGGCACCTTAATCAAACATGGGGCTAGAATCAAAAAACTTCAGACTGCGGAAATAGACGCTTTGCTGTCACAAATTCAGACCCTGGAAAGCAGGCATAAGAATTCGAGGTCCTCTGAGACTTTGGTCGAGCTCACTACAAAAAGGCTTGAACTTAAAGGCCTGCTGGATAGACGGTTTATGGGTGACAAGGAAAGAACTAAAGGGTTTTTCTACAAAAGAGCTAATGTTTGTGGGCGCCCTCTAGCACGACTGCTTCATCCCAGATCGGGTCCCACCCTTATCTCATCACTCAAAAATGATAAGGGCCAACTGGTCCATAGTAATGAGGAGATCCTAGAGGTCTTTCAAAAGTTCTATAAATCCCTGTACAACATTAGGGGCAGGTACGCTGACTTGGATCCCACCACGTTGAAAAATAAAATGAACTCTTATATGAATAGGATCAAGGTCCCGTCCCTCCCTGAGGCGGATTTGGCGGTCCTGGAAAAGGACGTAACCCCAGAGGAGCTGTCAGAAGCTGTTAAATCCACGTCCACCTCTAAATGTCCTGGGCCGGATGGGTTCACTCCCTTATTCTATAAATCCCTTCTATCTGACTTGCTTCCCCAAATGGTCCTCACCTTTAATGCGATTTCTGAGGAGAATAGCTTTACCCCCCAGTCCCTAGAGGCTCATATTTCTGTTCTGCCAAAGCCTAATAAAGATCCCCTGCTGGCCGGGAGTTATAGGCCAATCTCCCTGATCAACGTTGATGTAAAATTATTTGCCAAGGTATTGGCTGACAGATTGTCGGGACTTCTCCCATCTATTATTGACCTTGATCAGGTGGGCTTTGTCAAGGGCCGGGAGGCGCGGGACAGCATTATCAGGTCTCTTCTCCTTATTGAGAGAACCAAGATGCAAAAGTGCCCTCTTTGTCTTCTGTCTATTGACGCGGAAAAGGCCTTTGATAGAGTCCATTGGGACTTTCTACGGGAGACCCTGACCCATATTGGCTTACAATCCAATTTCCTGGGGAAAATTATGTCATTATATTCAAAACCCTCAGCTTGTGTTAGAGTCAATGCATCTTTGTCCGATCGTTTTTATATTCAGAACGGTACTAGACAAGGCTGCCCGTTGTCGCCCCTATTATATGTTTTAGTTATTGAGCATTTGGCTAAGGCTATCCGAGTTAATGACAGTATCTCAGGGATTCAGGTTGGAAACTCTAACCATAAAACGGCCCTATTTGCCGACGACATCCTCCTCTTCGTCTCTAACCCAGTCGTCTCTTTTCCAGTGCTTATGAAGGAGTTCGAATCCTTCGGGGATTTAAGTAACTTCAAGATTAATTACTCCAAAACTGAGGTCCTAAACATTTCTCTATCTTCTTCCGTGGTGGCTTCCTTGAAGCGGGCCTTCCCCTTTAGATGGCAACAGGATCAGATTTCATATCTCGGGGTGAACCTCACCTCGAATCCTCTTCAATTATTTTCTTTGAACCATCAGGTCATTTTGAACTCCTTCTGGAGTCTTACTGCCCATTGAGGCTGTCGTGGCTCGGTAGGATTCAGGTGGTTAAGATGGATATCCTGCCGAGATTTCTTTATATCTTTCAGGCGATTCCCATTTGGCCACATAAATCGTTTTTTATTAAAATACAGTCCTTGATTTCCCGTTTTATCTGGAAGGGGAAAACACCGAGGGTGAGTTACAAGGTTTTATCTAAGCCACGCCAGTTTGGTGGGGTGGGTCTACCCAACCTCCGAAACTATTGCAGGGCGGCCATATTAGTTCGCCTCTTGGACTGGAAATATAAAATTAAATTTAAAAAATGGGTAGAGTTGGAACAAGAATGGTCCGATTTGCCTCTTCATTATCTTCAGTGGATCCCAAAGCAATATGCTCTTCAATGGGGGAGATTTTCCTTCCTAACCTCAGAGGCTATGAGGGCATGGCACTGCAGTGGTGTGAAGGGGTCCGCTCCTCTTGGGGCCAGCCTTCTTACACCTATTTTTTGCAACCCGGCATTTCCTCCGGGCATTCACAGAAAAGCCTTCATGGGATGGAAATACGAGGATGACATACGGGTTGGTGATATCTTACAGCGTGGCGAGATTCCCACCCTCTGTTCCCTCCAAACCCAATCTCCCTCCACTAAACTTCTTTGGTGGGAGTACTTGCAGGTCCGGTCCTTCCTGGCCTCTTTGAATTTGCCAAGGGGTTCGAACTGTAGACTCTCTCCCTTGGAACTGTTGTTTGCCGGTGGAGACGCCCCGAGCAGGGGAATCTCTTCCCTCTACTCAATTTTTTCAACACCTGACTCTGACGCAAGGCTCTATTTCCAGTCTGCTTGGGAGAAGGATTTAGGGCGGACTTTGTCGGATGAGGAATGGGAGCGTTGCTTCCTGATGAACCATAAACTCCCGAGTTCCAGTGAGGCCTCGGAGAAGGGGTATAAACTGCAATATAGGTGGTACCTCACACCTGACAGGTTACACAAATTTTCTCCCTCAATTTCAAACTGCTGCTGGAGGTGTGGAAATGGCATTGGGTCCCTTTTGCATATCTGGTGGGGCTGCTCCTTGATTAGAACATTCTGGGACCAAGTGTTCCGAAATTATGGTTTGATCACAGGCAAGCACATCACCAGTACTCCGGAGATGGCATTGCTCTCCATGATTCCCGGTTCGGTGGGATCCCAAAAAAAGGACATCCTTAAATTTTGCCTAGCGGCTGCTAGGATGCTAGGACGGTGATCCCCCGCCGATGGCGAGACCCGGTTCCCCCCGATGTTGTGGAGTGGTTTTCAGAATTTGAAACCATCTTTAGGATGGAGGAAATTGATGCAGACCTTTCACAGACAAGGGTCTCCTTTTTAGGTATCTGGACTGAATGGATTCTATTTAAAGATTCTGCTCGTTTCCCTGACCTGTTTACCTGAATACACCTGTCTATTCTACAGTCGATTACTAAGCTACTCTTCTTTTCTTTTCGTGTTCTCATTTTATATTTCTTTTCTTGAGCCCCACCTACGTGGGCTCTCCCCTCTATTTCCTCCTCTTTCTATCTCTCCCCTGGGTGAGCTGTTCACCTTCCACCAGCTCGGTGTGATAAGTCTGTACCATGATTTACCAGTTACTTTTATAATGTTACTATTTGCGTGCATGTCTCGCTCTAGGGGACATGGGCGAACTGATTTTAGGTATGCTTTCTTTTATTCACGGTAATGAAAGTCCTCGCTGATTGTCGTTCAGATTCTGGACAAAAATTGCAAGGAGTCATAACCTCCTGTTCAAAGGACGAGGATGTTATCTATGTAGCGACCCCAATATTGAATGTGGGGACATCCCCATCCTTAAAGACCTTTGTGTCTTCCCACCAGCCCAGAAGCAGATTGGCATAAGTGGGGGCACAGGTAGGCCAACAGATCTCCGGGCCTACCAGGAGGAGATAGATTTAACCCAATATTATATGTATGTACTGACAGACCTCTTCCCTGATTCGTTGTCATTACCCTCACTTGGATTGTTTTTTGAACACTTGTTTTTAATAATTATAATAAAATATATTTTTAAGGGTTTTTTGCACTTTGGTTTAGCTATCAATACCGGTGTATGCCATTCCCAAATTTCCCCATACCAGCGTGTGCCAGTCACAGAGTGGACCAGCACTAGGTTCTAGCCCCAGTGCGCCACACCATGATATGAGGTAATAATTAAAAGAATAAAACATTTAAGTGGTTTTCCGGGGTTGTCATACTGATGACTTAGATCATCAATATCGATGAAGGTGCCAGGAGCCGTCACTACTAACCAGAGTCGTACTGGCCCACTGGAGAATCCAGAGAACTGGAGGATTCTCCATTGGGCCCAGGCACTGACACCTGCTGGCATACAAGGCCGGCAACTGCCTAGGGCCCCCGCTGCCCCAAGAGCCCCCAGCCAGTGTCGTGTCGCTAATAGCGGCACACCATACAGCTGCTATAAGGCCCGTGAATCAGGGGGGCCCGCCCGGTGCCAGCAGAGCAGCAGTGAGAGACAGGAGGCAGAAGCCTTTCCCCGCTGCTAAAGAGAAATTAATATTCACTCTTGCCCACGCCCCTATGGGCATGTAGAGTGGTGAATATTCATTTCACTGTAATAGCTGGCAGTGCTATCCACAGGCTGTGGCTAACATACCACATGTGCAGCTGGTGGTGGCCCAGAGGTAGAGTGGGGCCCCTGCAGGTGGCCAACACTGAGGGCAATCTGGTCTGTTTATCTGGCCCCGAGGCTCTGGGGGATCCCTGGCCAGATTGCCATCATGTGTGGAGGGCAGGGAGCGATGCCTGCAGCTCCGCTGCCTACCAGTGAAAATGGCAGCGGAGCTGCAGGGATGATGTCATCATTCAGCGTGCGGCTGTGCCTGAGAGGAAGCTGCCGTCGACAAAGATGTTGCTGGGCAACGGACAGAGAGGCGAGTGGTGCTCTGTGTGTGTGTCTGCGGGGAAACATGCAGAGAGGTGCATGTGTAGGTGGGGGAGAGGGCAATGATGGAGGAGGTGGAAAGTGCAATGATGAGGGTGGTGGGGGAGAAAGCAATGAATGACAGAGGTGGTGGGGAGAAGGCAATGCTGGTGGTGGTAGTGGAAAAGACGATGGGGGTGGCGGGGAAGGAGGCAATGATGGAGGAGGTGGAATGGGTAAGGATGTTGGTAGAGGGGGAGAAAAAAATCAGAGGTGGTGGAATAGGCAATGATGGGGGTTGTGGGGGAGAAGGGAATGATGGAGGTTGTGCAATGGGCAATGATGTGGGTGGTGGGGGAGAAAACAATCAGAGGTGGTGGAAAGGGCAATGATGGGGGTGGGGGGGACAAGGCAATGATGGAGGAGATGGACAGGGCAATTATGGGAGTGGTGGGAAGAAAGCAATTAATAACATGTATTGAAAAAAGCTGCCTTAAAAGACCTGACTTTCCAGAAAAAGTCAGACCTGAATTTCCAGGTTGCAGGATCCCACAACCTTCCATGGCCCCCCTCAGAGAGAAAGCATGGGATATCATCTGTTATCATGGGATCTCATGCCTTCATCTAAACCAGCACTGCTGCATCCTTTACTAAGCAGTTACCCATCAGTAACCAATCTAATGATATTACCATTGAGTAACCGCTTCCTAAAGGATGTAGCAGAGCTGGTTTTGTTCGCATATTTTCACTGATAATATGGCAACAGACTGATGCAAGATTCCACTTTGCATGCTAGGGTCTCACAACTCAGAAGTTCAGGGCTGGCATTTGCTAGAAAGGTGGGTCCAGTCCCTTAGCACATCTTCCCGGAATTACCTGTACACTATTATACTATATACAGAGGTCCTGTCTATAATGTCACTTTCCTTTACACTGACAATATATACAGAGCTCTTGTGTATAATGTCACTGGCAAGGCAATCACAGTATTACCTGTACACTGGCAGTATATACAGACCTCCTGTGTATAATGTCACCGATGATCACTGTATTACCTGTACACTGACACTGTATACAGAGTTCCTGGGTATAATATCACTGATGCGTCAGTGTGTTATTATCTGTACTACACTATGTACTGCATACAAAGCTCCTGTGTAGAATGTCACCGATGATTCCTATTTTACTTGTACATTAAACACTGTTTACAGATTTCCTGTTTAATGTCACTATTGATCAATGTATTACCTGTACATCATGCACTATATACACAGATCCTGTGTATAGTCGCACCAGTGATCACTATATTACCTGTACATTATAAACTATATACTGAGCGTTTTAGAAAGTCACTGGGGATCATATTTTATTACCTGTACACTTGCACGATAGTACTATATACAGAGCTCCTGTGTAAAAAGTCACTGGAGGTAACATTAGTGTTCCTAGTTTTGTTGTTTTTACTAATGATTATTATTGTAGTATTTGGACACTCTGTGGTGGTAACATATGTTCTGTTCATGGTGTGGCAGTATTTCTCCCTTGCGTGTGGCACTGTTGTGAACTCCGTTTTCAGGCTCCCTCTTGTGGTCACAGATGGTATTGTGTGACTTTGGTTTTTTGGCTCCCCCTGGTGGTTTGGTTTATTATCCTGCGGGTCTGCTGGATCAGCTGCCTCGTTATTCACCAGGGAGGCTCCTATTTAGCTCTGCGTCTCTTCCACTTGTTGCCGGCTGTCAATGTATTCAGTGCTATTCTGATTACTCCTGATTATCTCGTTTTCCGCCTCTTCAGGATAAGCTAAGTTCTGTTTGAATATTTTTTGCTCATCTGCCTGCAATATGATTTCTGTGTATGATGAGTCTAGTCCAGCTTGCTAACATGTGATTTCTTTTTGCTGGTAAGCTCTGGGGTACGGAGTTGCTTCCCCCGCACCGTTAGTTGGTGCAGGGGCTCGAGCAATCTCTGCGTGGATATTTTGAATAGGGTTTTTTATTGACCGCACAGTTTCCTTCCTATTTTCTGCTATCTAGTATTAGCGGGCCTCATTTGCTAAATCTGATTTCATCTCTGCGTTTGTGCTTTCCCCTTAACTCACCGTTAATATTTGTGGGGGGCTATTCTATATCTTTGGGGTCTTCCACTGAGGCAAGTGAGGACTTACTTTCCCTCCAGGAATAGTCAGTTTCTCAGGCCGTGATGAGACGTCTAGGATTTTTTAGGTACGTTCCACGGCTGCCTATAGTTGTTTGCGGATAGGATCAGGTTGCGGTCAATCTAGTTACCACTTCCCCAGAGCTAGTAGTCTGTTCAGTTACTTAGCTAGTCCGACCTGCGATCCTTGCCACTAGGATCATAACAGTACAGCCGGCCTATAAAGTGTTAATTGCATGGCAGAAGCAGGAGAAAAGAAGCTTGGAGATATATTTTTTTTTTTTGCTGCCGTGTGTCTAGCTGCTGTGTGTCTGGCTTTTCTCCTCCTCTTAATCTTTGTGTGGCTCTGAGTTCAGCTGCTGATATGGATATCCAGAGTTTAGCCTCCAGTGTAGATCATCTTGCTGCAAGGGTACAAAGTATTCAGGATTTTGTTGTGCACAGTCCTATGTCAGAGCCTAGAATACCTATTCCGGAGTTGTTTTCTGGAGATAGATCTAGGTTCCTGAATTTTAAGAACAATTGCAAGTTGTTTCTTTCTTTGAAACCTCGTTCCTCTGGGGATTCTGTTCAGCAAGTTAAGATTATTATTTCTTTCTTGCGTGGCGATCCTCAAGATTGGGCTTTTGCATTGGCTCCAGGGGATCCTGCGTTGCTCAGTGTGGATGCGTTTTTTCTGGCCCTTGGATTGCTCTATGAGGAACCTAATCTTGAGAACCAGGCTGAAAAAGCGTTGTTGGCCCTCTCTCGGGGGCAAGATGATGCAGAGGTGTACTGCCAGAAATTTCGGAAATGGTCGGTGCTTACTCAATGGAATGAGTGTGCCCTGGCTGCAAATTTCAGAAAAGGTCTTTCTGAAGCCATTAAGAATGTCATAGTGGGGTTCCCTACGCCTGCAGGTCTGAATGAGTCAATGACTCTGGCCATTCAGATTGATCGGCGTCTGCGGGAGCGCAAACCTGCGCACCATTTGGCGGTGTCTTCTGAACAGACACCTGAGTCTATGCAATGTGATAGAATTCTGACCAGAAGTGAACGGCAAAATTATAGACGGCAAAATGGGTTGTGCTTTTACTGTGGTGACTCAGCTCATGTTATCTCAGCATGCTCTAAGCGCACAAAAAAGATTGATAAATCTGTCACCATCGGTACTTTACAGCCCAAGTTTATTTTGTCTGTTACCCTGATTTGTTCCCTGTCATCTTACCCGGTTATGGCTTTTGTGGATTCAGGTGCTGCCCTGAGTCTTATGGATCTGTCATTTGCCAGGCGCTGTGGTTTTGTTTTGGAGCCTTTAAAATTCCCTATTCCACTAAGGGGAATTGATTCTACACCATTGGCTACGAATAAACCTCAGTACTGGACACAAGTGACCATGTGCATGACTCCTGTTCATCAGGAGGTGATTCGCTTTCTTGTATTGCATAATTTGCATGATGTTGTCGTGTTGGGCCTGCCATGGTTGCAGACTCATAATCCAGTCCTGGATTGGAAAGCAATGTCTGTGTCAAGTTGGGGTTGTCAGGGAATTAATGGCGACGCTCCTGTGGTGTCAATTGCTTCATCCACTCCTTCTGAGGTCCCTGCGTTTTTGTCAGATTACCAGGATGTATTTGATGAGCCCAAACTCCGTTCTCTACCTCCTCATAGGGATTGTGATTGTGCTATAAATTTGATTCCTGGTAGTAAGTTTCCTAAGGGACGACTTTTCAATTTGTCAGTGCCGGAGCATGCTGCTATGCGGAGTTATATAAAGGAGTCTTTGGAGAAAGGACTTATTCGCCCCTCCTCCTCCCCTCTTGGTGCGGGGTTCTTTTTTGTGGCTAAGAAGGATGGTTCCTTGAGACCTTGTATTGATTATCGCCTTCTAAACAAAATCACGGTCAAATTTCAGTATCCTTTGCCATTGTTATCTGATCTGTTTGCTCGCATTTTGTCCCCTTCTTATGATGTCTTAGGATTTGAGTTATTATGTTCCACCACTTCCTCACCTTCTGTTTTTGAGACTTTGGTGTGGATATTTGTCCTCACCGGTGACTTTTATTTTTTATTTTTTGGCTTTTCCTCTTCCCCATGTCTCTCCTCTATATCTTTGTTTTTAATGATTTTTAATATTCGTTGTTCTTTGTTTTAGCTATCTTTATTATATGGGGCTACAATATCGGGCCTTGGCCCTTGGCCGTGTTTCTACCTGCCGGACTACAGAGGTTAACATCTCATGTTTTTCTTATGGACGAAGGAGACTCCACTTCCTATTGCGTCATCACTCGCGTTATTTGTTACGTTTTGCTTAATAATTTTCCTGTGTGTATGCACTTTATTGTATTTTCGTATTCAATATGGTATTTTGACTAATTGTCCTTACATCAGTGTCATTGTGCCATTCGCATCATTATCACTGTTGTTCACTGTAGTGGCACTATAGTGCTACATCATGTTGTTTCTGTAATATCCATGGTAAAATGGTGACTTATGTGGCCTTCGGTAATATGGCCGTTGGCCGTATGCACATATATGTGGGGTTTTTATTACCAATGCACTATATTTAGGTGTTGTATTCTATATTGTGCTGTTTCAATATTGTATCGCACCAGCGCTAAATTTTGCACTATAATTCAATTCACGCTGGCACTATGATGTTTGCATATATGTTTTTTATGTTGTCCCCTTAAAAATATCTTTAGCAAGATGGCGACCTCTGTGGTCTTCGGTAATATGGCCACCGGCTGTGCGCACGCGCATTCCGAATCTTTACCTCCCTCCTCCTGTGGGGCTATCTGATACAGCTGCGCGCGCATACAATGTGACGTCAATGGGCGGACTTCCGCCCTATGCGCGTGCAGCAATGACGGCTGCTAGGGAGATGTGAGCCAGATTTCGAGTGCGCGTGCGCCGATGCGCCAGGTACACTTCCGGTTTATTCCCCATTTAAACTCACAAGAGCGACCAATAGACATACCCCTTTTGAAAAAGCAGACCGCGAAACGTGCGTCAGGGGGCCGCTTGTGGAACTTGAGGGAACCATCCATTTGCATGGGTAAGCCGCTTGGTTTTTGTTAGCGTTCATGTTCATTTGCATTTCGGCACTTTATATTTATATTGTCATGGACAAGTTACTGAGGTATCTGGGACTATGGAATGATTCCATAAGTCCTTAATGTGATTATAATATCGTTTTTGGCAAAACCCGGGATGTAAACTTCTTTGCTCCCTCATATTCCCTAAGCATACCATATGTTTCCTCTACACCCCATTTTTGGCTACGTGCCTATTTTGTATTTTGATATAACTTGTTATTATTGGTCAAAATAAAATTTATATTATTTTATGAATGATTTTGGGGATTTCATTACTCCGTTCTCTTGTGCTATATGTATTTTGGAGTTCCCTGAACTGTTCCATAGATTTGGACATTGTTACTGGGGGAGGTATACAATTGCACTCCTGGCCACAAAACTATTGTATGGTTTTTGAGTTTTGTGCTAGTTCACAGCCATGAAGCTTCTGAACACACTCCAAATAAAATAATTTTGCACATTAACAACAATAAAAACAATGAAGAGATGCATAAGTAATTATAAGTTTTCATTTTATGCTTAATACATCAAAACACTGTTCTCATGTCTCATCTGTCAGTTCTCTAAATACTGAGCTTTGTGTATCCCCCCCACACGTTATTGACAGCTTTCTGTTTACACTGTGCATAGGCAGAGAGCTGCCAATCAGAGTTCTGGAATATGAATGACTACTTGGTGTAATGTCAGTGCCGGCATCCCTGCACGATCTCCCTTCCTCCTCCCGGAAGGGATGCAGACATGCTCACTGCCACGGCCATACCTATAGGGAGGTGCATGAGCAACAATAGTACATTGCATGTGTGCATTGCTTCACTGTTGTTAGGTTCTCTATATCAGTTCTACGTGAGCCTGAATCTGTTTGCCCTGTCTGTACCTGATCCTGATACTCAAACCCACTAGGTCCTTACCGCTCCTTCACCTGCCCTGTCTGAACCAGTACATGTGTTCCTGTACCTAAGTCAGTCCTCTGTCCCTTCAGTGAAGTACACCTGAACACTGAAGGACACCTTCAGTGAAGTACTCCTGAACTTGTTGTAGTAGCCTTCAAATCACCCTGTGAACCAGCTCCACTCCTACCAGCTACCCCGAGTCCGAACCTCTGTCCCTGTCCCCTTGGGGTCAGCTGCTACTGTACTGGGGCCTGTACTAGAGTGGTACCTGGCACCACCTACAGCTCAAGTCTAACCACATCATCAGGGCTCTAGTGAAGAACCAGGTGGTCACTTACAGGTTACAGGTCACAGCAGGTTTACTGGTCTTCTAATGAAAACCTCCTGCTAATAAAACTATGATTTTATAAAATCTAGAGCAATTAGTGCCGTAATTCACACATCTCTTGAATCAGTGTCTTTGTCTCTATTCTGCTCTCAGAATTTTTACACAATGGCTTCTTCCTTGTGTGAATTCTCTGATGTGAATTTAGATTTGTTTTTCAATTAAAACATTTCCCACATTCTAAACATAAAAATTATTACTCCCCTATGTGAATATTCTGATGTCTAACAAGACTTCCTTTCCAATTAAAATGTTTCCCACATTCCGAACATGAAAATGACTTTTCTCTGGTGTGAATTTTCTGATGTCTAACAAGCTTGGATTTCTCTCTATAACATTTCCCACATTCTGAACATGAAAACGGCTTTATCCCTGTGTGAATTGTTTGATGCACAACAAGACCCTCTTTCCTATAAAAACATTTCCCACAATCTGTACATGAAAATGGCATCTCTCCTGTATGACTTCTCTGATGTGTAACAAGATTTGTTTTACAATTAAAACTTTTCCCACATTGCAAACATGAATATGGCTTCTCCCCAGTGTGAATTCTCTGATGTGTAACAAGAACTGATTTTGTATTAAAACACTTCCCACATTCTGAACATGAAAATGGCTTCTCCCCTGTATGACTTCTCTGATGTTCAACAAGAAGTGTTTTTGTATTAAAACACTTCCCACATTCTGAACATGAAAATGGCTTCTCCCCTGTATGAGTTCTCTGATGTGCAACAAGAAGTGTTTTTGTATTAAAACACTTTCCACATTCTGAACATGAAAATGGCTTCTCCCCTGTATGAGTTCTCTGATGTATAACAAGACTTGAATTACAATTACACGATATCCCACATTCTAAACATGAAAATAGCTTCTCCCCTGTGTGAATTCTCTGATGTGCAACAAGATGTGCATTCCAAAAAAAACATTTCCCACATTCTGAACAAGAAAATGGCTTCTCCCCTGTGTGACTTTTCTGATGCTGAACAAGATTTTTTCTGCTATTAAAACATTTTCCACATTCCAAACATGAAAAAGGTTTCTCCCCTGTGTGAATTCTTTGATGTATAACAAGCTGTGCTTTCCTATTAAAACACTTCCCACATTCCGAACATGAAAATGGCTTCTCCCCTGTATGAGTTCTCTGATGTATAACAAGACTTGAATTACAATTACATGATATCCCACATTCTAAACATGAAAATAGCTTCTCCCCTGTGTGAATTCTCTGATGTGCAACAAGATGTGCATTCCAAAAAAAACATTTCCCACATTCTGAACAAGAAAATGGCTTCTCCCCTGTGTGACTTTTCTGATGCTGAACAAGATTTTTTCTGCAATTAAAACATTTTCCACATTCCAAACATGAAAAAGGTTTCTCCCCTGTGTGAATTCTTTGATGTATAACAAGATGTGCTTTCCTATTAAAACACTTCCCACATTCCGAACATGAAAATTGCTTCTCCCTTGTATGAGTTCTCTGATGTCTAACAAGACTTGAATTATAATTAAACCATATCCCACATTCTAAACATGAAAATGGCTTTTCCCCTGTGTGAGTTCTCTGATGTGTAACAAGTAGTGATTTAGCTGTAAAACATTTCCCACATTCTAAACATGAAAAAGGCTTCTCCCCTGTGTGAGTTCTCTGATGTGTAACAAGTCGTGATTTAGCTGTAAAACATTTCCCACATTCTAAACATGAAAATGGCTTCTCCTCTGTGTGAATTCTGTGATGTGTAACAAAATTTGTTTTTTGACTAAAACATTTCCCACATTCTAAACATGAAAATGGCTTCTCCCCTGTGTGAATTCTTTGATGTGTAACAAAATTTGATTTTTGACTAAAACATTTCCCACATTCTAAACATGAAAATGGCTTCTCCCCTGTGTGAATTCTCTGATGTGCAACAAAATTTGTTTTTTTACTAAAACATTTCCCACATTCTGAACATGTAAATGGCTTTTCCCTTGTGTGACGTCTCTGATCTGTAGCAAGATGTGATTTCTCTGTAAAACGTTTCCCACCTTTTGACAATATAAACGTTTTCTCCTCTATTTGAGCCATTTGTTGTTTAACAAATTTTCTGCGACTTTTCTTTTCCTTAATGGCCTTTGATGAAGCAGAAGAATTGACCCATTGAATAGGATCTGATGATAGAGCTTTGCTGTGAAGAGCTGGATTTATATCTAGGATCATTGCATGTTCTTTACATGTATCTGGTTTAATAAGATGATCATCTGCTATAAAATCTGAAAATATCAGATTTCCCTCTGAACTCCTGGTACAGTCATCTGTCAAGAATAAGATTGATTTTATTATTTTTTATTAAAAGTGCATTTAAACTATAATAATTATATTATATATTTTAAAACTTCTCCTTGCAAACATCCTGGTTGTTTCCTTTCACTGCTGAAGTTGTCTAATCCATATGTTCATATTTTAACCCCTTCATGACCTTGGGATTTTCCGTTTTTCCGTGTTTGTTTTTCACTCCCCTCCTTCCCAGAGCCATAACTTTTTTTATTTTTCCGTCAATTTGGCCGTGTTATTTTTTGCGGGACGAGTTGTACTTTTGAACTACATCATTGGTTTTACCATGTCTTGTACTAGAAAACGGGAAAAAAATTCCAAGTGCGGTGAAATTGCAAAAAAAGTGCAGTCCCACACTTGTTTTTTGTTTGGCTTTTTTGCTAGCTTCACTAAATGCTAAAACTGACCTGCCATTATGATTCTCCAGGTCAGTACGAGTTCGTTCATAGACACCTAACATGACTAGGTTATTTTTTATCTAAGTGGTGAAAAAAAATCCAAACGTTGTTAAAAAAAAATAAAAAAAATAAAATTGCGCCATTTTTCGATACTCGTAGTGTCTCCATTTTTCGTGATCTGGGGTCAGTTGAGGGCTTATTTTTTGCGTGCCTAGCTGGCGTTTTTAATGATACCATTTCAGTACAGATACGTTCTTTTGATCGCCCGTTATTGCATTTTAATGCAATGTCGCGGAGACCAAAAAAACGTAATTCTGGCATTTCGAATTTTTTTCTCACTACGCCGTTTAGCGATCAGGTTAATGCTTTTTTTTATTGATAGATCGGGCGATTCTGAACACGGCGATACCAAATATGTGTAGGTTTGATTTTTTATTTTTTTTATTTATTTTGATTGGGGCGAAAGGGGGGTGATTTAAACTTTTATATTTTTTTTTATTTTTTTCTTACTTTTTTTTTTTTACTTTTGCCATACTGCTATAGCCTCCATGGGAGGCTAGAAGCTGGCACCACTCGATCGGCTCTGCTACATAGCAGCGATCTGATTTTCGCTGCTATGTAGCAGAAATGCAGGTGTGCTATGAGCGCCGACCACAGGGTGGCGCTCACAGCTACCGTGGATCAGTAACCATAGAGGTCTCAAGGACCTCTATGGTTACAATGCTGAAGCATCGCTGACCTCGGATCATGTGACGGGGGTCGGCGATGCGATCCGGGCGGCCGGAAGCGGTAGTTAAATACCGCTGTCTGCGTTTGACAGCGGCATTTAACTAGTTAATAGGTGCGGGCAGATCGTGATTCTGCCCGCGCCTATTACGGGCACATGTCAGCTGTTCAAAACAGCTGACATGTCCTGGCTTTGATGCGGGCTCACCGCCGGAGCCCGCATCAAAGCGGGGCTTCTGACCTCGGACCTACTATCCCGTCCGAGGTCAGAAAGGGGTTAATGTGCCCCTCACCAATCTTTTCCAGTTACATGTTCAGTAGTGTCTCATAATGGAGGCCGTAGGCCTCAATCACACATACATTTTTTTAGTCATAACTGAGAAAAATGACTTTTTCCTATGAGTCAATGACCATGTGCCAGTTTTTGCAATCTGGGTATCATCTGTTTTTTTCTTGTAAAAATAAAAAAAAATATGTCTTTTAAAACTTCTTATATCAACTGCTGAGTGAAGATGATGCGTACAGCATGGGAGTCGTATCTGTTTTTTTTTTTTTTTTTCAGAGATCCATTGGTAAAAATGGGTGAGTTTGATTTGTAAATCTGATCACAAACTGTCATGTCTACTTACCTTATACTGGTCAATCATAGGCTGGCTTCACACTTGTGTTCTAAAGTTTAACTCATCTGTTCTAGTTTAGAAACATAATTTATGCCCAAAACTGATCTGATGTACAATTGATGCAAATTGAACCAAGAGTGATCTCTAGGATCATTATGGGGTTGGTCTAGGTTCGATCATGTTTCCTCTTTGAAAATTAATAACAAAGTTCTGCATGATGCATTTAAAAAAAAAAACACTGTTGAAAAAGCTATATGGATAAAAACAATTTCACCAATTACAGTTGTCCAAAAATATGATAACTGTATTGAACTGGGAATGTCCTGTGATATCCCACTCTCATCATGGGGGACTTTAACATCCCCATTGGTGAACCCCTCTCACGTCTGCATCCCACTTTTTATCGCTAACATTCTCCTTCAGCCTTGCACCGCTTACTAACTCTCCTATGCTTGAAGACTGAAATACGCTGGACCTCATCTTCTCCCAGATCTGCTCAGTGCATTACTTTACTAACTCCCCTCTCCTGCTCTCTGACCAAAACCTTCTTTCATGCTCTGTCAAGAACTGTCACCCAGCTCCGGACACCCCCAATTTCCACAATATATGCGCTATGAACAACACAGAAATGCATAAAGAATTTGAAGTCATCATTGGCTCCAATCCTCTTCCTCTCATGTCCTGACTATGAATCTGTCAAAAACTGAACTACCGTATATACTCGAGTATAAGCCGACCTGAGTATAAGCCGACCCCCTAATTTTGCCACAAAAAACTGGGAAAACTTATTGACTTGATTATAAGCCTAGGGTGGAAAATGCAGCAGCTACCGGTAAATGTCAAAAATAAAAATAGATACCAATAAAAGTAAAATTAATTGAGACATCAGTAGGTAAAGGCTATGTTCACCCGATGCGGTTTTTGCTGCGGATCCGCAGCGGATTTGCAGCTGCGGATCCGCAGACGTTTTCCATGCAGGGTACAGTACAATGTTACCCTATGGAAAACCAAAACTGCTGTGCCCACTTTCCTTTTTTCGGCTTGAAAATCCGCGCTGATTTTCTGCAGAAAAAAAGTAGCATGTCAATTCTTTCCACCTGCACCAATAGGAAAGTGCAGCTGGAAACCCGCAGTGGAATCCGCAGTAGAAAAAGGACAGAAAACCGCAGAGAAAACCACCGCGGTTTTGCACTGCGGTTTTTTCAAATCAGGACCTGAAAAATCCGCAGCAAAAAAAGGATAGTGTGAACAAGGCCTAAGTGTTTTTGAATATCCATATTGAACCAGGAGCCCCATATAATGCTCCATACAGTCCATGATGGCTCCATAAGATGCTCCATACAAAATACGCCCCATATAATGCTCCATACAGTTTATGATAGGCCCCATAAGATGCTCCATATTAAAATACTCCCCATATAATGCTGCACAAAGGTTAATAATGGCCCCATGAGATGCTCCATAGAAACATTTGCCCCATACAATGCTGCATAACGGTTGATGGCCCCATAAGATGCTCCACACATTATGGCCCAATAAGATGCTCCACACATTATGGCCCCATAAGATGCTCCATACATTGTGGCCCCATAAGATGCTCCATACATTGTGGCCCCATAAGATGCTCCATACATTGTGGCCCCATAAGATGCTCCATACATAGTGGCCCCATAAGCTGCTCCACACATTTGCCCCATATGCTGTTGCTGAGATTAAAATTAAAAAAAATCACACTCACCTCTCTTCGCTCAGACCCCCGGCACTTGCGATAGTCACCTTCCTCGTTCCACGCGCCGCTCTGTCTTTCATGCTCTGCACTGACTATTCAGGCAGAGGGCAGCGCGCACTAGTCGCGTTATCGCGCCCTCTGACCTGAACAGTAAGTGCAGAGGATGGAAAACAGAGCAGTGCGTGGAACGAGGAAGGTGACTATCGCGCAATGCTCCCCCGATATACTCATTTGCTCCCGACGCGGTCCCTGGCAGCGTCTCACTGTCAGATGGTCTCCGGGAGTCGGTGGCATCTTCCTGTGTTCAACGGTCACGTACCGCTCATTATAGTAATGAATATGCGTCCATATTCATTACTTTAATGAGCGGTACCACGTGACCGCTGAACACAGGAAGAGCTGCCCGGAGACCATGGGACATGCAGGGACAGCGCCAGGGGCAGGTGAGTATGTGACAGCCGCCGCTCCCGCTCACCTGCCCATCTACCCCGCCGACTCTGACTCGAGTATAAGCCGAGAGGGTCACTTTCAGCCCAAAAAAGTGGGCTGAAAATCTCGGCTTATACTCGAGTATATACGGTACTTGAGTATACTCCCTACATTAACCTACCTAAGCCTGATATTGCCATTTCCATGTGTGGATACACCAGTACTCCCAAGCAACATTCTGCTGTCTTGGGATCACATTCGACCCAGATCTTTCCTTAGCTTCCAAAATTTGATCACTCACCCGCTTATGTTTGCTCATTTGATACAGAGTTTAATATAAAGTTATCTCTCTCATCCACAAAGCTCTCCATGGTTTAGCCCCACCCTACATCTCCCCCCTCGTCTCAGTCTACCACCCTACCTGTGCCCCCTGTTTAGTTAATTATTTAAAACTAAAATCCTTGAGTTTGTAGCGACTTCCTGGTTCAAGCCCTGGCTATACAGGAGTGAGAAGTGAGAGCTCCGCACAGCCCCGGCAGATTTCACCCCCTCAGAGCATTAAAAATTGATAAGAAAACCAAGAATCAAAAGCACAGAGCAGTGAGAAGCAGATTAGCCATCCCATTGAACCCTATCTCCTTCGCAGTGGCAGTAAAACCTCCATGAGAGGCATGACATGTGAGATGCATGATATCCAAAATGTCCACCTGAAGATTCTCAGTGTGCCTTCCAGCCATCAGCTATAGCTGAGGGAGGATGAAATCTCTGCAAACATCCAACAGGAGAAGTTCGTGAGAGATGAGGACAAAGCACCAAGAGAAGCTGGCCAGCTGATGGGAGACACAGGCAGGCTTCAGCAATCAGCAATATAAACTACAAAGAACAGACTGAAAATCAGACACCTCACGCCAGAGATCCAGGATCTCCCTAGAAAATGCAGGCATTGATGGATCATAAAGATGACATCTCACAACATGAAGTGAGAATAGAGGAAGTAGAGTGCAGAATAGCAAGGCTGGAGGATATACAGTGGGGCAAAAAAGTATTTAGTCAGTCAGCAATAGTGCAAGTTCCACCACTTAAAAAGATGAGAGGCGTCTGTAATTTACATCATAGGTAGACCTCAACTATGGGAGACAAACTGAGAAAAAAAAATCCAGAAAATCACATTGTCTGTTTTTTTATCATTTTATTTGCATATTATGGTGGAAAATAAGTATTTGGTCAGAAACAAACAATCAAGATTTCTGGCTCTCACAGACCTGTAACTTCTTCTTTAACAGTCTCCTCTTTCCTCCACTCATTACCTGTAGTAATGGCACCTGTTTAAACTTGTTATCAGTATAAAAAGACACCTGTGCACACCCTCAAACAGTCTGACTCCAAACTCCACTATGGTGAAGACCAAATTGCTGTCAAAGGACACCAGAAACAAAATTGTAGCCCTGCACCAGGCTAGGAAGACTGAATCTGCAATAGCCAACCAGCTTGGAGTGAAGAAATCAACAGTGGGAGCAATAATTATAAAATGGAAGACATTCAAGACCACTGATAATCTCCCTCGATCTGGGGCTCCACGCAAAATCCCACCCTGTGGGGTCAGAATGATCACAAGAACGGTGAGCAAAAATCCCAGAACCACGCGGGGGGACCTAGTGAATGAACTGCAGAGAGCTGGGACCAATGTAACAAGGCCTACCATAAGTAACACACTACGCCACCATGGACTCAGATCCTGCAGTGCCAGACGTGTCCCACTGCTTAAGCCAGTACATGTCTGGGCCCGTCTGAAGTTTGCTAGAGAGCATTTGGATGATCCAGAGGAGTTTTGGGAGAATGTCCTATGGTCTGATGAAACCAAACTGGAACTTTTTGGTAGAAACACAACTTGTCGTGTTTGGAGGAAAAAGAATACTGAGTTGCATCCATCAAACACCATACCTACTGTAAAGCATGGTGGTGGAAACATCATGCTTTGGGGCTGTTTCTCTGCAAAGGGGCCAGGACGACTGATCCGGGTACATGAAAGAATGAATGGGGCCATGTATCGTGAGATTTTGAGTGCAAACCTCCTTCCATCAGCAAGGGCATTGAAGATGAAACGTGGCTGGGTCTTTCAACATGACAATGATCCAAAGCACACCGCCAGGGCAACGAAGGAGTGGCTTCGTAAGAAGCATTTCAAGGTCCTGGAGTGGCCTAGCCAGTCTCCAGATCTCAACCCTATAGAAAACCTTTGGAGGGAGTTGAAAGTCCGTGTTGCCAAGCGAAAAGCCAAAAACATCACTGCTCTAGAGGAGATCTGCATGGAGGAATGGGCCAACATACCAACAACAGTGTGTGGCAACCTTGTGAAGACTTACAGAAAACGTTTGACCTCTGTCATTGCCAACAAAGGATATTTTACAAAGTATTGAGATGAAATTTTGTTTCTGACCAAATACTTATTTTCCACCATAATATGCAAATAAAATGATAAAAAAACAGACAATGTGATTTTCTGGAATTTTTTTTCTCAGTTTGTCTCCCATAGTTGAGGTCTACCTATGGTGTAAATTACAGACGCCTCTCATCTTTTTAAGTGGTGGAACTTGCACTATTGCTGACTGACTAAATACTTTTTTGGCCCACTGTAAATGAACAAGCTGATAAAGACATCAGTTTACTGCAGAAGCAAGTCCATATTCTGATAGATCGGATTTAAGACCTGCAAAACAGGTCGCGCAGAAACAACTTAAGGGTAGTTGGACTCCCAGAAACTATCAAGCCCAGACAACTTCAGAGAATATTTGAAGATGATCTACCAGAGGCTCTGGGAATAGCTTCTCAAAGAAGGGTAGAAAGGGCAGATAAAATAGGCCCGCAAAGATCGAACAATACGCCAGAGACAAACCAGAGACCAAGGCAAGCAATAGCCAAGTACTTGGACTTAAAGGATAAGGAGAACATACTGCGAGCGTTCAGGCGCCACAGAGAGCCGTTAACTTTTCAAGGGCACAAAATTATCATTTTCAATGACTATTCCATAGAGGTTAATAAAATATTCAGTGAATGTTGTTCCAGACTATTTAAAAACCATATACAGTTCCAGTTACTGTACCCAGCCATATTGAAAGTACAACAAACAGATGGCTCAACAAAAAAAAACTTCAAAAATCCGAAAGACGTAGAAGAATACGAACTGATGCTGCTGGGGAAAAATGGGCATGATGAAACAGAAGCCAGGAAATCACCGCAACTGGGGAGAAGAGACCAAAGTACAGAGAGAGAAGAGGAATCCAAAAACAGGAGGATGAGCCCACAGACCCAAAGACAAAGATCGCTCCAGTATCATAGGAAACTCCAGGAAGTGGACATTGAAGCAGATAAGTAATGTACTCTGGAGGGAATAAATCAGGGAGAAGGACACTTTAATGAGTCTGGAGGCCCAAGGGCTCACCTACAGTGGGGCAAAAAAGTATTTAGTCAGTCAGCAATAGTGCAAGTTCCACCACTTAAAAAGATGAGAGGCGTCTGTAATTTACATCATAGGTAGACCTCAACTATGGGAGACAAACTGAGAAAAAAAATCCAGAAAATCACATTGTCTGTTTTTTTATCATTTTATTTGCATTTTATGGTGGAAAATAAGTATTTGGTCAGAAACAAACAATCAAGATTTCTGGCTCTCACAGACCTGTAACTTCTTCTTTAAGAGTCTCCTCTTTCCTCCACTCATTACCTGTAGTAATGGCACCTGTTTAAACTTGTTGTCAGTATAAAAAGACACCTGTGCACACCCTCAAACAGTCTGACTCCAAACTCCACTATGGTGAAGACCAAAGAGCTGTCAAAGGACACCAGAAACAAAATTGTAGCCCTGCACCAGGCTGGGAAGACTGAATCTGCAATAGCCAACCAGCTTGGAGTGAAGAAATCAACAGTGGGAGCAATAATTAGAAAATGGAAGACATACAAGACCACTGATAATCTCCCTCGATCTGGGGCTCCACGCAAAATCCCACCCCGTGGGGTCAGAATGATCACAAGAACGGTGAGCAAAAATCCCAGAACCACGCGGGGGGACCTAGTGAATGAACTGCAGAGAGCTGGGACCAATGTAACAAGGCCTACAATAAGTAACACACTACGCCACCATGGACTCAGATCCTGCATTGCCAGACGTGTCCCACTGCTTAAGCCAGTACATGTCCGGGCCCGTCTGAAGTTTGCTAGAGAGCATTTGGATGATCCAGAGGAGTTTTGGGAGAATGTCCTATGGTCTGATGAAACCAAACTGGAACTGTTTGGTAGAAACACAACTTGTCGTGTTTGGAGGAAAAAGAATACTGAGTTGCATCCATCAAACACCATACCTACTGTAAAGCATGGTGGTGGAAACATCATGCTTTGGGGCTGTTTCTCAGCAAAGGGGCCAGGATGACTGATCCGGGTACATGAAAGAATGAATAGGGCCATGTATCGTAAGATTTTGAGTGCAAACCTCCTTCCATCAGCAAGGGCATTGAAGATGAAACGTGGCTGGGTCTTTCAACATGACAATGATCCAAAGCACACTGCCAGGGCAACGAAGGAGTGGCTTCGTAAGAAGCATTTCAAGGTCCTGGAGTGGCCTAGCCAGTCTCCAGATCTCAACCCTATAGAAAACCTTTGGGGGGAGTTGAAAGTCAGTGTTGCCAAGCGAAAAGCCAAAAACATCACTGCTCTAGAGGAGATCTGCATGGAGGAATGGGCCAACATACCAACAACAGTGTGTGGCAACCTTGTGAAGACTTACAGAAAACGTTTGACCTCTGTCATTGCCAACAAAGGATATATTACAAAGTATTGAGATGAAATTTTGTTTCTGACCAAATACTTATTTTCCACCATAAAATGCAAATAAAATGATAAAAAAACAGACAATGTGATTTTCTGGATTTTTTTTTCTCAGTTTGTCTCCCATAGTTGAGGTCTACCTATGATGTAAATTACAGACGCCTCTCATCTTTTTAAGTGGTGGAACTTGCACTATTGCTGACTGACTAAATACTTTTTTGCCCCACTGTATTTGGATTCACTTGAGGGGGTGATGACTTAAAGAACATAGAGGTTGTTTAATGAAACAAGTATTGCCGGGGGAGGAGCTTGTGGGGAGAATAAGCCAGAAAAAAGGAAGTCGCAGAAGAGAGGATGCTATTGTTTGTTGTTGGATGTTGGTTGTTAATTTATTTTTTGTTCAAAGTGGAGACATGAAGGAACACAATGTAAGACAGAAAGAAATTGTGAGCATTTGGTGTGAGCACCTAACATACAATCCAAAAAGGAAAATATCATAATTTGCACATTGTATCCTGGAATGTAAAGGGGCTTAGAGCCCCGACTAAAAGAATGATGGTTCTGCGGCACTTAAAGAAACTAAAAGAAGATTTTGCATTATTGCTGGAAACACATCTGAGAAATGAAGATATGTTTAGGATTAGTGATGAGCAAATATACTCGTTGCTCGGGTGGTTTCCGAGTCTTTGTCAGTGTTCGGAGATTTAGTTTTCCTTGCCTCAGCTAGATGATTTGCGAGCTTGATTACATGTGGGGATTCCCTAGCAACCAGGCAACCCCCACATGTACTTAGGCAGGCTAGTAGCTGTAAATCAAGCAGCTGAATCAACATACACTAAATCTCTGAACACCAACAAATACTCGGAGACCACCCGAGCGTGCTCAGGAAAACTCGAGCATCGAGTATACTCGCTCATCACTATTTAGGATGAAAAAAAATGTGGGTGGGAGAGGTGCATGGATCACAGGGGGAGGGAAGAAAGTAATCAATATATATGCGCCCAACAAGGACCAAAAACCATTTCTTTATCGCTTCATTGGGGGACACAGGACAGCCGTGGGTGTATGCTGCTGCTGCTAGGAGGCTGACACTATGCAAAAAAAGGAAAAGGCGTAGCTCCTCCCTGGCAGTATACACCCACCGACAGGCACCAAGCACCTCAGTTTGTGCTTAGTGTCTGTAGGAGGCGGACCTGGATCTTCAGATCCGCTGCTAACCTTGAATTCCTTTACAGGTTTTGTTGTTTTTATTAACGATTTTGGCTTTCTTTTTCAGATACAGCAATCAGGGATTCAGGGTGCAATCTCCCACCCTGCCTCCCCAGGAGGGTGGCTGAGCGAGCAGTGTGGTGTCGTCCGCATCGCAGCTCTCAGACCGCCGGTAGGACATTATCCCCTGTCACCCTCCCAGGTGCTCCAGGGCTTTTATGGTGGCGGTGCTTGCCAAAACAGTCCCCCTCACCCCTCTCCTCGGAGAGGGCTGAGAGGAATACGGTGGTTACCAGCGGTGACCCACCCCCTTGTCTTTGGGGTCGAGACCGTCTTCTGGACGAAGGATTCCATATCCAGCTACCCCTCTCTCAACGGGCCCCTGGACGATCCTCTCTCCCCACTACCTGTGGAACCGGACATGCAGGTACCAGCGCTTCAGCGGCAGCCGCTTTACCGCAGCAGTATCCTCCCCCTCCCCCTACTAGATTGCAGCGCTCTCACCCTTACACAGAGTCCCGGCTTTTTTACTTTCATTTTCACCTCTGCGGCCGGCCACGCCCGATAGGCCACGCCCCCTCCTCGGGCGCGCTTTTTCGGTGCTCTTTCCCTCCTCCACTCAGGATGGCTCTTACATCTCGGGCACACCTTTCCCTTTTGGTGCGGCCCTATCAGGAGCCTTGGCTTATTCCTCACAGCACAGCTCCGCCCCTTCTTCACCGCTGGCACTTCCTGCCTCTACAGCTCCGTGCACAGGAGACATCGTGTGTTGGGGGACACATAACTCTGCTCTGCGGTAGGATTGCGACGCTATATTGGCCCCTCCCTTGGTATTATCAATACCACTGTAGGTCCCTTAGTCTTTTTTGTAGTATAGCGCTGCAGAATCTCCTTATGTCCAACTCTTCTGGAGCCTTCCTTACCAAACCTACCATAACTCACTACGCCTGTGCTCGTTGCAAGATAAAGTGGTCAGTAGGCCAATCATCGCCTCTCTGCCAGGCCTGCAGTCCTCCTGCCATGTCTACCCCGCAGGAAGCCTGTGACTCTCGGGATGGGGGCACTCCCCCTCCCCGAGTGGGCCATTACTATCTCGCAGTCGGTCTCTGATTTGAGTAAGGTGTCTCAGTCCCTGGTCCAGGCGCTTGAACGTCTTCCACAGCTTCCTACAGCCACCATTGCTCCAACCGTCTCCCATGGTGAGTCGGTCGCACCTGACCCTGAACCACAGGGAGACAAATCAGCCAGCCGTTCTAGAAAGAGGACTTTTTCTGGCTCTTCGTCTAGTTCTCCGGATCCCTCCGTAGCGCTCAAACTGCCCTCCTCCTCCCAATTCCCCTCTTCGGAGGAGGACATTGGGTCCGATGTGGATTCCCAGTCCGGTTCTGACTATGATTCAGACCAGGCTTCTAGCATGCAGGCTGTCGTAGATAGCCTTATTTCGGCTATCTCGCAAACCCTCAAACTAAAACAAGACGAGGCTCCCTCCCAGGATTCCTCTGTCTCTTTTAAGCGGGTGAAGCGTCCCTCTCGCTCCTTTCCTACCCATGATGAGTTTGAGTCTACCCTGTCTAAACACTGGGAACATCCCGAAAAGCGTTTTTCGGGTAGAAAACATCTGGATGTGCTCTATCCCTTTAGTGCCGATCTTCTTTCTAAGTGGGCTGAGTCTCCCAAGGTCGATCCGCCAATCTCCCGTCTTTCTTCTAAGACGGTTCTCTCCTTACCGGATGGCGCGTCCCTTAAGGACGCATTGGACAGACAAATTCAGGCACTGGCCAAGTCAGCTTTCGAGGCAACGGGCGCTTCCCTCTGTCCCAGCTTTGCTTTCACCTGGGTGGCTAAGGCCATCTCTGCCTGGGCCAAGATCCTCCATTGGGGCATTTTGGCTACGGCCTCCCCTACCGAGCTGGCTGACTTCGCAGACCAGATTAACCACGCAGGGAAATACCTTCTCGCTGCCTCCCTAGATGCAGCAGCCTGTTCGGCCAGGGCAAGCAGCAACATTGTCGCTATTCGCCGCATTCTTTGGCTGAAAGCAAGGAATGCAGATGCTACTTCCAAAAAGTCTCTCGCCAACTTGGCGTTTCAAGGTTCCAGCCTTTTTGGTGTTTGTCTGGACCAAATTATCTCAGACGCGACTGGGGGCAAGAGTACCTCTCTCCCCCAGTCCAAGCCAAAACGCTTCTTTAACCCAAAGGGTCCTCAAACATTTCGGCCCTTTCGTCCATTTGCAGCCTCGGATTCCTCATCGCAACATGAGCGACCCGCTACTACGGGTGAACGCAGAAAACCCTCTTACAAGCCAGCTCCCATGTGGAGATCCAGGGCTCCACCTCCCAGACCTTTCGGTCCTCGTTCCAACAGATACCATTCCAAGTGACGGGTCGCCCCCACCTGGGAGCCTTTCCAGGGTGGGAGGCAGGCTTCTTCTCTTCAAAGACACCTGGCTGTCAGTGATCAGCGACGCCTTGGGTCAGAGAGATTATTACCTCCGGGTACAAGATCTAATTTTCTACCCTCCCGGAAAATCGCTTCTTTCTCTCTCCTCCCCCAAAGCAACTGTCCCATTTACCTGGGTTGCTTCAAGCCGTAACGTCTCTGGTTGCCGCCGGAGTCGTAGTTCACATTCCTTCCGACGAACGTTTTTCCGGGTTCTACTCGAACCTTTTTGTAGTCCCAAAGAAGGACGGGTCTCTTCGCCCTATCCTGGATTTGAAGCTTCTGAACCGCCACGTCCGACCTTGCCACTTAAGAATGGAATCCCTTCGGTCAGTGATCGCCGCCATGGAACCCGGGGAGTTCCTCTGCTCGGTCGACATTCAAGATGCACACCTTCATGTCCCCATCTGCGTACTGCATCAGAGATTCCTTCGGTTTGCAATCGAAGACCATCACTACCAATTCACGGCCCTTCCTTTCGGTTTAGCGTCTGCCCCCAGGGTCTTCACCAAAATCATGGCCCTCCTTCGTTCCAGGGGGATCCTCGTTATCCCCTACCTGGATGATTTGTTGATCAAAGGGTCCTCTCGTCTAGACTGTGCTCACAGTCTCCAGGTCTCTCTGGACACCCAGATCCGTCTCGGCTGGATTATCAACCGGACCAAGTTCTCTCTGATTCCGTCCCAACGACTGTCCTTCCTGGGCATGGTGTTCGACACGAACCTAGCTCGGGTCTTCCTCCCAGAGGACAAGTTCTCAGTTCTCCTCAAGGCGGTCCGTCTTCTCAAACGCCCAGCTCCCCGGTCGCTTCGGTCATCACCACCGATGTCAGCCTACTTGGGTGGGGAGCAGTCTTCCGTCATCACAGGGCTCAGGGCCATTGGTCCACCCAGGAAGCTCTCCTTCCCATCACTCTTCTGGAGATCAGGGCAATCTTCCTTGCGTTAATCCACTGGCAGTCTTCTTCTTTCGGCCATATAAGCCGTTCATATCCCCGGGGTCGAAAACTGGGCAGCCGACTTCCTCAGTCACCAGAGTCTAGCAGCGGGCGAGTGGTCTCTCCACCCCGCAGTCTTCGACCAAGTTTGCCTTCGCTGGGGTATGCCGGACGTCGACCTTATGGCGTCCCGGATGAACCACAAGGTCCCTCAGTTTGTCGCCAGATCCCGGGACCCTCTTGCTGTCGGCCACGACGCTCTGGTAATTCCTTGGTCCCAGTTTCAGTTTCCCTACCTGTTCCCTCCCCTCCCCTTGATTCCAAGGGTGGTAAAGAAGATCAAGTTGGAAGGGATTCCAGTCATACTGATAGCGCAGGACTGGACAAGGTGGCCGTGGTACGCTGAGCTCGTAAACATGCTTGCCGATACTCCTTGGAGACTCCCGGATCGGCCAGACCTCCTCTCGCAGGGACCTCTCTACCACCAGAGTTCTCAGTCGCTGAGTTTAATGGCATGGCCGTTGAGGCCGCAGTCTTGAAGAACTCTGGTCTCTCTCCCCAGGTCATACAGACCATGATTGGAGCCAGAAAACTGGCATCTTCCCATATCTACCATAGGTACTGGAAAGCGCTCTTCCGGTGGTGTGAAACTAATGAAGTTTTTCCAATGTCCTTTTCTCTTCCGAATTTTCTCGGTTTCCTCCAGGCTGGTCTCGATTCGGGCTTATCCCTCAGCACACTCAAGGGACAAGTGTCCGCTCTGTCGATCCTCTTCCAGAGTGACCTTTCCTCCATATCGCCCCTCCCTTCCGTCCTCCTTTGGAACCTTGGGACCTTAACCTGGTCCTTGGTGCTCTTCAGGCTGCTCCCTTTGAACCTCTTCAGGACGTGCCCTTTTCCGTTCTCTCTTGGAAGGTCGCCTTCCTCATTGCCATTACATCTATTAGGAGGGTCTCCGAGTTGGCAGCCCTATCCTGCCGTTCCCCCTTCCTGATTCTTCATCAGGATAAGGTCGCTCTTAGACCGGTTCCCGAATTCCTTCCCAAGGTGGTCTCGGCTTTCCACATCAACGAGGACATAGTCCTTCCATCATTTTGCCCTTCTCCGGTTCATCCCTTGGAGAAGTCCCTTCACAAGCTTGACATGGTCAGGGCCATCCGGGTCTATTTTTCTAGAACCGCTCCCTTCCGTCAATCAGATTCTCTCCTTGTCGTTTCTGAAGGTCGTCGGAAGGGCCTTCAAGGGTCTAAATCCACTATCTCGCGCTGGATTCGCTCGGCAATTTCAGAATCGTACCGTGTTCATGAGGCACGTCCTCCTCCGGGGGTGCGAGCTCACTCCACCAGAGCTGTCGGAGCTTCTTGGGCTGTTCACCACCAGGCTTCCGCCTTGCAAGTTTGCAATTCCGCAACCTGGTCGTCTTTGCACACGTTTACGAGGTTCTATCGGGTTCATACCCAAGCCTCATCCGATGCAGCTCTTGGTAGGAAGGTACTGCAGGCGGCGGTCGCACACCGGCCGACCTGAGACCTTTTCTCATTTCCTTTCAACCCACCCTTTTCTGGGACTGCTTTTGGATGTCCCACGGTTGTCCTGTGTCCCCCAATGAAGCGATAAAGAAAGAGGGATTTTTGGTACTTACCGTAAAATTTCTTTCTTGGAGCCTTAATTGGGGGACACAGCACCCTCCCTACTTGTTTGTACCGTGTTTTGGGGCCTGGAGGCCCTGGTTGAGTTGGTACTTGTACTATTATGAGTTCTGTCGCTTCTCCTACTGCTTTTTGCACTAACTGAGGTGCTTGGTGCCTGTCGGTGGGTGTATACTGCCAGGGAGGAGCTACGCCTTTTTTCTTTTTTTACATAGTGCCAGCCTCCTAGCAGCAGCAGCATACACCCACGGATGTCCTGTGTCCCCCAATGAAGGCTCCAAGAAATAGATTTTACGGTAAGTACCAAAAATCCCTCTTTTGTGAGCAATTAGGTTCTAACATACTGCAAAACACAACACAGAAAATGATATGTGGAGGAGATTACAGCAACACACACACCATAGAGGAAGATGCATTGAGCCACGTGAAGACAAGAGGGAAAAACTAGTGGGAAACCACCTCTATTGCCAGAGTTAATAAACGACACATATCTGTCAGATGTTTGAAGAATGGAATCACCGAATGAACGAGAATTTACGCACTTTTCCCACCCACATCAAACTTGGTCAAGAATGGACTATATATTGGTGAGTAGAGGGCTACTAGACAGATGCAAAAAAACCAAAATTGAGGAAATGGTTATTTTGGATCATGAGCCGATATCTCTAAATTTACATGAGCAATTTCCAAAGGGAACAGATTACATGAGATGATGGGAATCTTCATTCCTTAGAGACTAGCAATTTAAAGTGATATTGCAACAAAGGTGGGAGGAGTATTCTTACCACAATTCGACGGTTGATCTGAAATCACAGACATACTGGGAAGCAGGAAAGGCGGTCTTGAGAGGGAAACTAATAGCAAATGTGCATACATTAAAAAAATAAATACTAAATATGAGGAATTTAGTAGGCAATTAAGGAAGAAGTCCTTGCACTTTTAACAACAAAAAACAACAGAAGCTAGATAAGAATGGAGGGAGGCCAAAAGAGGTTTTGAGAAATGGGCGGAAAAAAGAGAATTATTTAGAATGACGCAAATGGAAATTGAGTTGAGAACATATGGAGATAAGGCAGGAAAGCTATTAGCAAACTTGGCAAAGGGTAGGAAGGGAAATAGGGATTTTTGTGTTACTCACCGTAAAATCCTTTTCTCCGAGACGCTCATTGGGGGACACAGGACTGTGGGTGTATGCTACTGCCGCCAGGAGGCTGACACTAAGTAAACATAAAAAAAGTTTAGCTCCTCCTCCGCAGTATACACCTTGACACTGGCCGCAGGCGAACCCAGTTTGGTGCAAAAGCAGTAGGAGAAAAAAAGGAAACATATCAGCATTAATACAGAAACAACATGTCTAGAAATAACCCCACTGACTGAAAAAGTCAGACAAAAATGAAACAAAAAAAGAGACATCTGGCTATCAGGGAGGGAGCTGTGCCCCCAATGAGCGTCTCGGAGAAAAGGATTTTACGGTGAGTAACACAAAAATCCCTATTTCTCTTTTGCCTCATTGGGGGACACAGGACTGTGGGATGTCCTAAAGCAGTCCCTGGGTGGGGAATTAACTCACCGGTATAACATCCAGGTATCTGCCGGCTATAAGTGAACTACCGCTGCCTGAAGAATCCTTCTACCCAGACTTGCGTCTGACGAAGTCTCAGTGTGGATATTGTACTGTTTGGAAAAGGTATGCAAACTAGACCAGCTTGCGGCCTTGCAAACCTGTTCTGCTGAAGCCTGGTGCCGAAGCGCTGGGTAGAAAACCAAAGTCAAAAGATAATTTAAACTTTCCTCCAGTTATCTCAAAAATCCAACAAGAATTAGAAAGGTGGCAAAATTTGCCTTTCAGTCTTTTGGGCAGGATTCACCTTTTAGTTTCTCAAAACTCGTGTATCCACTACAGGCCATCCTTGTTCTCCTAAACCATGTGGACGTGGGAAAAATATATTCGGCTATTAGGAAATTTATCTGGAAACGTAGAAGACCCCGTATAAAACTCAGTAAACTGATGGCATCCAAGGAAAAGGGGGAGGGAAACATATGGTAGACATAAGAGGATATAATCTAGCATGTATTTCCCGTCACATAGTAGATTGGTTAAAGACACTATTGGGTTTTCTGATACGACCCTGGAAAAATCGTATGCATACCCGTGGAACTTAGTCGCCTTAGTACACACCCTACAAAACCTATTGCCTAAACAAGTAAAAAATCCAATAGTGTACCGAGACACAATAGCCACATGGAAGGAATTTAGGAGAATTATAATGGAAAATCGAGAGATTTACCCATATAGGGAAATCCAGCATTGCAACAAATAGCAGAGAACAAACTATTTCATGAATGGAGGGTGAAAGGGATCCATAAAATTGTTAATCTACTGCACGAAGAAAAAAACAGGTGGCTAAGTAGGGAGGAGATAATATCAAAATTCAACCTAGTGAACAACGATTCCTACAATTTGGACAAATAAAAGGAACGATTATTACATATTTGATAAATGAGAGGGAAGAAACAAGAAGGATTCCAATGGATAATCTATTATTTGAAAAAGCAGGCACACACAATATATCCACAAAATACAGAGGTTTAAAAGACATCCTAGGGAAAATGGACATAGAGCAAACATTTAGATCTTGGGCAAAACAAATAGAAGGTGAGGAAATTAGAAGAAATAATACTAGCAGGTTGGCAGGCAGTGCGGAAAAATATTTTGAGTGAAGTTTGGAGAGACACACAATGTAGGATTATGCATAGAGCTATACTGGCCTTCAACACTCCAGTATCTAGAACAATGAGGGATCGCAGGGTACATTGTCCATAATGTAAACTTAGAGAGTCCGATTCACTACACAGACTCTGGGGCTGCCCTAAAGTACAAGAATTCTTGAAAGACAAAACAGATGATGGAAAATTTGGGCATTGGGAATATATCATTGCACCCGTTATCGTTCCTTTTCCATTACTGGAAAGGAGATGGAGCCACACAACAAAAAGGGAAGGAAACATTAGCTCCAGTGTTCCGCTTAATTTGTCTGATAAGATTGTCTTAAAGGATTGGTTGAATGATTCCTTTCCAAATCAGAAAGCTATAATAGTTCAAATAAATACATTATTTCACTAAGAATGGCTGCAAGCAGAACGTAAGAAGGAAGAGAGTATAAAATTATTCATGACAAAGTGGAAAAGCTTTTTACTTAAACACTATATAAACAAAGAACTTCAGGGAATTGTGAAACCCTTTGAACAGACCAGTTGGTACATATTGGAGGACATGGGTGAAACATTGGGGAAGTTGAAAATAGCTGATCTGAATGTTGATGGAATAAGTGGTAGGGACACTGGTTAAGAAGCAATATAAATTATGAATGCAAACTAAATATTCTATAATGGTTTTGGATTAAGAAGATGTACTTAAAGAAAGGAGAGGTGCACTCAAGAAAAATACAACTATTTCCTGCATGTCTGGGAAGAGGGAGAGTAGGGGGCAGTTTATGTGTTGTTTAGTCTGTATTTTGACTTTACAAATAAGTTGGAATCCCCACTACTAACAAGCTTCAAAAGTATATTTAGAGACATCTACTGAGTACAGAGTCCAGTTTTAAACAGTACTGTGAATACAGAAATATATACTTTGTAACAGCATAGAAGCCTGCTATGGCTGCGGAGGAGAGACGTCTGTGTAAAATAGTGTATTCTTTGAATAACTACTAAATCGTTACGTATGAAATCTAGATTAAAAACTCTGTGAACATACTCTAAACCATCTGCATATGATTCTACAACCAGTGAACGAGAAAAATCTGTAACTCTGCGTTTGGTGGTCACTACTCACCTGTGCCGTTATCTGTAGAAATCTCCACTGTAGACCGCTCATCACCCCTCACATGTGTCTCTGTAGTATTAATGCATTTCACATCTTTACCCTAAAACAAAAATTGCAAAATTCATAGACAGGTAAAAATGTTTGGTGAAATGATTTTGAAGAATATAAAAGATCAAATAGTTGTAGATCTACTGTATAAATACAACCTGCCTGCTCCTAATTGTAACAAGCTGGCTCCATAACCAGAAAATTGTGAGAAGATCCAGACAACTGTAGGGAGGTGGACCAGGCTAACGTTCCCTCTTGCGTGTCTGGGCTGGAACCGTTGGGACTGTCACCATTATTCCAGGGGGAAGAAATTTCTGACTGGAGCAGTTCAGGACACCTGACTGGTGGGGGTGGATCCGACATATATAACTCTGAGCGCGGGAAGATGGGACTTTTGGCGGGGAACCAGCATGTGAGTACAGAGATGGTTGACTCCCTCTCGACTGACCCACGTCAGCTATCCTTGCTGCTTGACCCAGGTAGCAAACTTATCCGTTGGACGTCACACAGTCAAGGGAAACTCCCTCACTGTACAGTGACCAGTACAGAGTGCTCATTATTGTTCCCCTGACTATCGTGAAGGCACCGCTCAGCAACATCCCTGCGGTGTCCGCTGAGAGCTGGACTGCGTCTGCGGCTGTGACCGCTGAACTGTGTACTTCTTCTATGGCCTCGACTACTCTTCTGCATTCGCTGAGCCACGGACCTGCACCCGTACAGCTTCTCGTGTCCAGACCTGGAGACCATGTGCTGAAGGACCCGGAGGATTCACCACCGCACAGAGACAGCGCATCACCTTTCTGCGCGACCGGAACGGAGACATCTTGTGCCGCTTGGGGCGCCACCTTCCTCCAAGGCCCAGAGACTGATAAGTTAAAATCTTTGTTTTCTTTAGTACTTTCATTCCCCTGCATCAGTGCATTCATATATTATCCCCCTGCTGTTATACTGTTGTTGATAAAAGAACCTGTTAACCCTTGCTCTGTCTCCTGTGTGTCACTGCATCCTACACACCATTTAATGTCTATGATCAGCTTTTTCCCTTCATCTCCACCAAGTTTAAAACATCTCATTTCCATTTAAAGAAGCTCCAATCAGAAAAGGACCAATGTTTCAAACAAATTGCCTGCTTAGTGTATAACTAACTGAGCACAAGACCTTCACAGCCTTCTACAAATCACTGGGGAGATTTCATGACACCTTTTCTCCATCTACCTGATGATCCTGAGGAACATTGGGATCTTCTTGTTTACAGTCTTGTAGAAGAAGAGGACGGGGACATCTCTCTGGTGTTGTCCTCTTACTGGATAGAACTGGAGGAAACACATACAGGGACTGAATTAATTCCTTACATGCAGATAATTATAGGCAGTGTGTATTTAGTCCTGTTTATTACCTGGTGATGTGAGGGGCTGGGTAACCTCCATCATGACGTCCTGGTACAGATCTTTGTGTCCTTCTAAATACAACCACTCCTCCATGGAGAAATAGACGGTTACATCCTGATACCTTATAGGAATCTGACACATACAAAGACACCGTCATCCCCCCGATCCCTTCATAGAATTACTGTATAATGTCCCAGCATTCCCAGCAGTGTCACCTCTCCAGTCAGCAGCTCAATCATCTTGTAGGTGAGTTCTAGGATCTTCTGGACATTGATGTCCTCATGTATCAGGAGGCGAGGTGGAGATCCCGTGATTGCTCTCAGGGGTCTTCCCCATCCCTCAGACACAGGGTCCTGACAGCGCTCACTAGAGGTCTTCTTCACTGCTGTGTAATCCTGGTTATGGAGAGACACATTAATAAATCTCACTACAGGCATTTCCAGAGTCCTCACCTCTCCAGTTCTGTTCATCTGTTATTCCCATAGATAAGAATGTAATGTGACGTCATCAGAATCTCTCACCTCTCTAGTAAGCCAGAAGAGGATCTCTAGGGTGAGGTGTAATATCCTCTCCGCCATCTTGTCCCTGTCCCTATCCATCCTTGTTGGATCAATCAGGAAAATTCTCTTATATGGAAGATTTCCACTGAGAGGATCCGATATTGTAGAGACCTAAATGAAGTGAAGATAAGCCGTTGTGAAATAATACAGAGCCCCATATAAACATTCTAATTACTGGAAATAATAAGGAGAAGCATGAAGGAGCATTGTCTTTTCCCATAAGGACTGGCTGTGGGCAGCACTGTGGCTCAGTGGTTAGCACTGCAGCCTTGCAGCGCTGGAGTCCTGGCTTCAAATCCCACCAAGGACAAAATCTGCAAGGAGTTTGTATGTTCTCCCCCTGTTGCGTGGGTTTCCTCTGGGTTTCTCCGGTTTCCTCCCACATTCCAAAGACATACTGATAGGGAGTTTAGATTGTGAGCCCCATAGGGGACAGTGCTGGTGATGTGTGCAAACTGTAAAGCGCTGAGGAATATGTTAGCACTATATAAAAGTACATTTTATTACTGTCTAGGCCACTAATTGGATATATGGATTATATATTAGATCAGGATGTAGAGCGACTGAGAAAGTACCAAGGTAGTATAGAAATGCTAGATGACATAGTTCTTCAATGTATTACTTTTTTTTTGCAGCATTCTGAAAGTTTTTTTTTACATTTACTTACAAAGCCTATTCAGTTATCACCCCACACATTAACAAGCAGTATTTTCCTTATGAGTCGGCAGCTGAATATGTTGCTGATAGATTCATCTTCCATAAACCTCATTGATGTCTAAGTAACTACTATGAACATCATTGAGGTAATCAATTTGCCACGAACGTCACTCGCTCGTGACACTCATTACTCGGATGTGATTGTGGGTTGCAAGCTCCAAAACTTCTCAAAAACTGAGAAGTGGGGCGTGCAATATTATTCGACCCCTCTAACTTAATACTTTGTTGCGCCACCTTTTACTGCGATTACAGCTGCAAGTCGCTTGGGGTATGTCGCTATCTGTTTTGTACATCGAGAGACTGAAATTCTTGTCCATTCTTCCTTGGCAAACAGCTCGAGCTCAGTGAGGTTTAATGTAAGTCGTTTGTGAACAGCTGTTTTCAGCTCTTTCCACAGATTCTCGATTGGATTGAGGTTTGGACTTTGACTTGGCCATAATAACACCTGGATACGTTAATTTGTGAACCATTCTATTGTAGATTTTGCTTTATGTTTTGGATCATTGTCTTGTTGGAAGACAAATCTCCGTCCCAGTCTCAGGTCTTTTGCAGACTCCAACAGGTTTTCTTCAAGAATGGTCCTGTATTTGGGTCCATCCATCTTCCCATCAATTTTAACCATCTTCCCTGTCCCTGCTGAAGAAAAGCAGGGCCAAACCATGATGCTGCCACAAACATGTTTGACAGTGGGGATGGTGTGTTCAGGGTGATGAGCTGTGTTGCCTTTACGCCAAACATTGTATGGCATTGTTGCCAAAAAGTTCGATTTTGGTTTCATCTGACCAGAGCACCTTCTTCCATATGTTTGGTGTGTCTCCCATGTGGCTTGTTGCAAACTTTAAACAACACTTTTTATGGATATCTTTATGAAATGGCTTTCTTCTTGCCACTCTTCCATAAAGGCCAGATGTGTGCAGTGTCTGACTGATTGTTGTCCTATGGATAGACTCTCCCACCTCAGCTTTAGATCTCTGCAGTTCATCCAGAGTGATCATGGGCCTCTTGGCTGCATCTCTGATCAGTCTTCTCCTTGTTTGAGATGAAAGTTTAGAGGGACGGCCGGGTTTTGGTAGATTTGCAGTGGTATGATAATCCTATTTCAATATGATTGCTTGCACAGTGCTCCTTGGGATGTTTAAAATTTTGGAACTCATTTTGTATATAAATCCACCTTTAATCTTCTCCAAAACAGTATCACAGACCTGCCTGATGTGTTCTTTGGTCTTCATGATGCTTTCTGTGCTTCAAACAGAACCCTGACACTATCACAGAGAAGGTGCATTTATACGGAGACTTGATTACACACAGGTGGATTATATTTATCATCATTAGGCATTTAGGACAACATTGGATCATTCAGAGATCCAGAATGAACTTCTGGAGTGATTTTGCTGCACTGAAAGTAAAGGGGCCGAATAATATTGCACGCCCCACTTTTCAGTTTTTGAATTTCAACAAAAATTTTAAATAACCAATAAAATTCATTCAACTTCAATCTACTATGTATATACACTCCATGTCAGCTCTTTGTCGGATAACCTGTTTCAATTAATTGTTCATAGCAGGGGATACAGGCAGTTATGCAATGCCTCCAGCCTTGGATCTGTATAACTAAAAACCCCGCTTCTGACGGTCACCCACATTGAATTTAGCATCATCAAGACTGAAGGTACCAGAGTCACAAATAACCACTATACGATGAGAATGAAATCTTCATTTCATGCTATAATTGTATATGTGAGGTCCCTTGAAGGGGGGGGGGGGTATGGTATAACAGCAGGGGACAAACAGAGATTCACGGCAGAATATATCATATTCATTTTGATATATTGCCTTGGATTAGAGCTCTTTTCAACCTGGAAGGTGAGTAGAAGAAAAGAATGATTGGCTGAGCAAGCTGTAGAAGAAGGGTGGATCTTGGTGGCCAAAGGATCGTTTGTGCTGAGAAATATATAGAAAATTTTTCCATCTCCGGCGTGAGGGATCTTGACCTTCTCCACCCATGATGTTTTATTTATAAGACTACCATTTTGTTGTTCACCCGACACATTCATCAAAAGTGGTGGCATACATTATGCCAGAATTGTCACTCAAGTCTACACTAATAAGATGCGCCAGTTAATCAATTCAGTTAATCTTATTCCTGGAGCCCCTCAATAAGACTAGCGTATAAATGGACAATCCTAATGAATCAGAACCTATGTTCCTTTCCCTTATGTGAGGAGACATTTCATATATGACTTTATAAAATACCCGAGGAGCAGGCTTGGACTGGCCCACTCTCTATTTGTGGGCAGTAGTTGGCACAATACACTTGATTCTCCCTGTACTGACTCATCTCATAATTCATTTCATAAACTACCCAATTTATTATTATATAGAAGCATAATTAAATTTATAACTGATGGGAATGTAATATTCGCATGTAACTGAAGAATGGACCCGTAGAGTCTATGATACTGTTTGGCCCTCAGCACCCCAGTCCAACAATACTGAGTAAAACACAAAAATCAAGCTTGGTTGAAGTTGGTATACATGCAGCAAATAAACGCATGTTCACATTGGCCATAAAGCATATAAAACCCATAAGAAGCAAAATGAACATAAACTCTGCTGCAACTAAATAAGTGAAAAGCAAAAGTGCATTTAAATAATCTACGGTTCTTAGTAACACTGTTTTTAATTAAAAATAGCATAAAAGCCATCCCACTATTGGCAAGGTGACCCTTATCAGGATGGTCCACATGGTAAGGTGTTTAATATTAGACAGTGTAGGACCATCCCGATCAGGGTCACCTTGCCGACGGTGGGATGGCTTTTATGCTATTTTTGATCAAAAACAGTGTTACTAAGAACCCTATGTTATGTAAATGCACATTTGATGTCAACAATGCTGAGTGGCCAAAGGGATTCCAAAGGGTAGCGACTGTACCTGGAAGTGGATAACAACCCCTCTGGTAAAACAGAAACCCTTGATAATCTATGAAGAGGCAAAAGTGACAATAGGTGTCTTTTAGGTCTACTACTGTTATGAAACAGTGCAGGTAAGGTAAAGCAGGTTTAAGGTTGATATTATGGATTGTATCTTGAATAATTTGAACTTCAGGAACTTGAATTTATTATAGTACGGTAGAAGGACTCTGGATTGTTAAACCTTCCTCTTGCATTGGCACTGGAAAAAGGACCCCAATTTTTACATGTTCTCACACCTCACCCTCCAGTGCTACCTATTCTCCAAGTGAATGTCAACTCAAAATTTTTTGGGGGAAATAGTGGGTAGGAATTCTAATTTCAATCCTTTCCCAAGATATCCAGAATCAAGCTGTTGGATTTTCCTCAAAGCAAGAAGAAAGAGATTTAATCTTCCCTCTACCTGGTATATGTTTTCATTGTAGGTAATGTTTCGTTTTTTTTTCTTTTTTGAAGGAAAGACGCTCGAAAATAAAGCCCCTATTCTTTTTCATTGGGGCTCCTCCAACTAATATATTTTCTTTTTTTATTTAAAAAATATTTTCTTTTGAGGACAAATGGAATTTTTTAAATTTTGTCCAAAAAAATCCTGAAGGAAATCCCTTCTTTTCATCCACCATTTTTGCTAAGAATTCGTAAAAGGCAGGACCCAAAAGAAACACTGCCTGACAAGATATAGAACACAGCTGATGATGTGGCAGCTAAGCATACTGTGTCTGCGGAGGCATCTGTCAGGAAATCATCTGCTTTTAAAGGGAACCTGTCACCCCCCCAGGCGTTTTTAACTAAAAGAGCCACCTTGTGAAGCACTAATGCTGCATTCTGTCAAGGGGGCTCTTTTAGTTGGGATCCCTTCCTACGCTAAAATATTTGTTTTTATAATTTGCCCCTCATACCTGTAAGTTTGTCCGGGGGGGGGGCATGTCTTTTCCCCCGGACACAAACGCCTCCCAGCCATCACTCAGGTCCTCCGTGTGCCGCCTCCACTTCCTCCATTAATGTTCCCGGTGCCTGCTCTGTAAGTTGAAGGAGTCGAAGGGCAAGGCAAACTGCGCATGCCCGAAAAAACACTTACAGCGCAGGTGTATAAAAACTATTATTTTAGCGTAGGAAGGGACCCCAACTAAAAGAGCCACCTTGACAGAATGCAGCATTAGTGCTACACAAGGTGGCTCTTTTAGTTAAAAACGCCTGGGGGGGTGGTGACAGGTTCCCTTTAAACTATATGGAGCTAGAACTTTAGAAAGGCATGGCTCACAACATCCTGCTTTTTTCACCATACAATAACTTAAAATAAACCTGTTTAAGGGTATGTTTCCACGGTCAGGAAACGCTGCTTTTTTGACGCTGCGCAGAGCTGCAGCGTCAAAAAAGCAGCGTCCAGATGTTCCAGCATAGTGGAGGGGATTTGATGAAATCCTGTCTCCACTATGCGTGGAAACCCGCACGCGGCGGCCCTGCGACTACGGACATGCTGCGCGTCTTTTCAGATCGCAGCATGCCCGTACACCTTGCGGGGACGCAACGTCCCCGCAAGGCATATCACAGGGCCCTATGGGAGAGAGCGATCATCCCGGATGTGAAGAGTTAACACATCCGGCATGATCGCGTCCCATTAAGGGGGCGGGGCTTAGCGCCGAGCGGCTTCGCCGCTGCGGCAAGACCGCCGCCCATCCGTACCGTGGAGACATAGCCTTAATCTCATCTTGAGACTGTGTATTGAGCTAGGACAGGGATTTCCAGTCCAAGATGGGTCATATGACCGAATCCCATTTTGCGTAGGGGTTTGGACGCAAGCCCCAATGGAACCACTGAACATGAGCAAGATCACAATATGAAAGTACCCTAAGAAAATATGTCATTTGAAAACACTGTAGCGAGAACAAAAAGCAATAAAAAGCAGTGAAAGCATCTTGTTCAACCAATAATAGTATCAGCAGAAACTACAGCTCACCACTTAAAAAAGGAACCCTTACATAGCTTCATCGACATAAAAATAAAACTATTAGGGTTCGCAGAATAAAGTGACACAAACAAATTTTTCTATTAAAAAAGTTCCCATTTTTTGCATCTATTAAATGGAATCTGATATCATGATTTAAAACTAAAAGCAGTGATTCATCAGCCTCCTAGCAATCTCTATAATGAGGCCTGTATTATCTCTAAATACTATATGTATTTGTTTAAAAACAACGGCATGTTGTTCCTCTTCTCCTTCACCCTGTGCTCGCTGGCATGTCAGTCGCACTGCTGTGGGTGTGCTCCCACCGCACAGTAGCATTGACTGACAGCAGTACTGCACTAGTTTGCTGAGTGTAGGAAGGGATAATTAAACATAATTTTTAATTGAAGACAAATATTTAGCATTTTGGGTAGAGGTGGACATATTACATGTGCAGCAGGTTCAGCTGCACATGGGCCCAGTAGCGTAGGGAGGCCCCAGAGGGTTGGGTGGCCCATTTTCACAACAGGTTGCTCAGATACTGTGTTTGTTCCACTTTCTACCCATGTAGATTTTCCTTCTTAAATATTGGGAGAACTCCTGTGTGTGTCTCTCTCTGGTTAATATATGCTTCAGCATATAGCTAATTATGGTTTTAAGTGGTGTCTGTTCTAACACTAGGATGCACAGCTTGATAAAAGGGGGGCTGACATAAGTCCTGCACAGGGGCCCTTCACAGTCAGTGTCCAATCCTGCGTTGAAGCACTGCACAATAGCAAGGTGAGAGTTAACAGACACCCTGCCTACAGAGAACGGATTAAAGAGTGTTACATAACTATAGATTAATTCCTGATATTTCACTCAACGAGTCATTCAGTGTATAATACTGGTTGACAAAACATAACTGAAGACAAGACATTATAATAAATATTCATACTACATACTTTGTCTTCTCAACTACGGAGGAAAATTTACATAAGGAAAAGACTGGTAGGATTAATAAATGTGCCTAATGTGGATTCACACTGAAAATAATCTTTTAGTTTTATGCTGCACTCCGGGGTCATTGGTCTAATTTCCAAACATAGAAGCTCCTAATAAGAAAGGGCTGGTGTCGCTATAAATTGGCCATTCGTTGTAGAATACTGGTGGATAAAACAAGAATGAACAGAAGACCTTTACAGCCTTCTACACATCATAGGGAAAAATTCATAAAACCTTCCCTTCATCTACCTCAGGGTCCTGAGGAACATTGGGATCTTCTTGTATACAGTCCCGTGGAAGAAGAGGACGGGGACATCTCTCTGGTGTTGTCCTCTTACTGCATGGAACTGGAGGAAACAAATACAGAGAGAGAACATATTTTTTTAAACAAAGATAATTATAGGAAGTATGTATTTAGTTCTGTCTATTACCTGGTGATGTGAGGGGCTGGGGAACCTCCATCATGACGTCCTTATACAGATCTTTGTGTCCTTCTACATACTCCCACTCCTCCATGGAGAAATAGATCGTGACATCCTGACACCTTATAGGAACCTGACACATACAATGATACTGTCAGCCCCCAATCCCACCATAGCGTTACTGTATAATGTCCCAGCATTCCCAGCAGTGTCACCTCTCCAGTCAGCAGCTCAATCATCTTGTAGGTGAGTTCTAGGATCTTCTGGTCATTGATGTCCTCATGTATCAGGGGGTGAGGTGGAGGCCCCGTGATTGGGCTCAGGGGTCTTCCCCATCCCTCAGACACAGGGGCCTGGCAGCGCTCACTAGAGGTCTTCTTCACTAGTGTGTAATCCTGGTTATGGAGAGACACATTAATAAATCTCACTACAGACATTCCCAGAGTCCTCACCTCTCCAGTTCTGTCCATCTGTTATTCCCATAGATAAGAATGATGTAATGTGACGTCATCAGAATCTCTCACCTCTCCAGTAAGCTGGAAAAGAATCTCTAAGGAGAGGTGTAATATCCTCTCCGCCATCTTGTCCCTGTCCATATTCTTCCTTGTAGGGTCACTCAGGAGAATTCTCTTATATAGAAGATCTCCACTGAGAGGATCCGATATTGTAGGGACCTGAATGGGAAGAAGATGACGATGTAACATCATAGAGATCATAAAGATTCAATGTAAAAATACAATTACTGGAGGTAATAAAATGAAGCATGAAGAATCATTCTCTCTTCTCGTAAGGACTCAGCCACAAATTGTCTGTATTGATGACATGTAAGAGTGAAAATTATAGAAACTGACGAAGGACCCAAGCAGCATTGGAATAGGAGCTGCAAGGGATCGTCAGTGTGAGCATCACTATATATATTATTTTACAGTATTCTGAGAGTTTTCCTGCATATTTATCTATAGATACAATACATATATTTTAGACCATATACAGTAGCAAGCAGTTTATTCATTGGAGTCGGCAGATGAATATGTTGTTCATAGACTCATCTTCCATAAAGCTCATTCAGGTTTCCGTCATCTACAATGAATTCAACATCACTAACACTACAGGTACCAGGTTCATAAATAACTAAATACACAATGAGGAGGACATCTTCCTTTATTACTACAGTTGTATATACATATTTGCCCATAGTCCTACATGGATGACATTACAAGGAGGGATCATACACTACATAATTACAAAATGATCAAAGACTTGTAATCGCTCTAATAAATATTGAGTAAAAGTAAGAAGTTTTATGTATAAGAAAATAAAATATACAGAAATCACAATTTAACTTATTTTTACCCAAGACTATTTTAAGCAAAAAAAAGTACATTAGAAATGCACAGAATTGCACTATCAATTTATTTATCCTACAAACTGAATGGCATAAAAAAGGAAAAAAAGAAAAACTATGCTTAATTTTTATTCTATAACCCCTACAGTGGAGCTGCCAGACTACAGCAGGCTGAACAGAGATGGTTATACCAGCAGATCGTACATAACTGGGGTCCCATCAGAAAACATTCAGTGGAGAGACAGCTTCTAATCTCAACCATCAACCCCGAGAAGTGAGACAGGAACAGAGAGGAGTCAGAGACGTGAGGAGAGAAGTCAGTCCTGTCAGGAAGATAATGGGAGAGAAAAGAGGATCCACTATAGTAGTCTGACCGAGAGTCTTCTGTTTTCAATAAGGAAAAAAGAAAATACTCCATTTCTGTGAGGCAGAGAACATCTTACACTTTATCAAGGGATTTTTAAAGAAAGCCTCATCCATTATATCTGAGGTCACTGACAGAAACAGAGCCTCCTCTAATATATCTGAGGTCACTGACATAGAGCCTCCCCCATTATATCTGAGATCACTGACAAAGATAATAATAATAATCTTTATTTATATAGCGCCAACATATTCCGCAGCGCTTTACAGTTTAACAGTTTTGAAAAACAATCATAGGTAACAATGTTAGCAATACAATAATAAAGCACAATAAGACGACCCTGCTCGTGAGAGCTTACAATCTACAATGAGGTGGGGGAGATGCAAAGTACAGGTGTGTATTTACAATGATATATTTACAATGATGGTCCAGCCATCTTCAGGGGGTGGGGAATAGATGGAGATAGTGAATGGGCTACACACACACACAAATATAAAATGACCTTGCTTAGTTAATGTGGTAGGCAGCTCTGAACAAATGTGTTTTGAGGGAGTGCCTAAAACTATGCAAGTTGTGGATGGTCCTACTATCTTGGGGTAGAGCATTCCAGAGGATTGGCGCAATCTTGGAGTCGGGAGTGGGAGGTACGGATTAGTGCAGAGGTTAGTCGAAAGTCATTTGCAGAGCGTAGCAGTCGGCTAGGCCGATAGACCGAAATGAGGGAGGAGATGTAAGGGGGGTGCCGCACTGTGGAGAGCTTTGAGGGTGAGAACAAGAACTTTGAATTGTATCCTGTAATGAATGGGCAGCCAGTGTAATGACTGGCGAAGAGCGGATGCATCTGAGTAACGATTAGCCAGATGGACAACCCTGGCTGCTGCATTAAGGATAGACTGGAGAGGGGAAAGTCGAGTAAGGGGGAGGCCAATTAATAGAGCGTTACAGTAGTCCAGGCGGGAGTGGATCAGGGCGACAGTAAGGGTTTTTGTTGTCTCCATGGTGAGAAAAGGGCGGATTCTAGAGATGTTCTTTAGGTGTAAGCGGCACAAGCGGGCAATAGATTGTATATGGGAGGTGAAGGAGAGATCGGAGTCAAACATAACACCCAGACAGCATGCCTGCTGCCGGGGTGTTATTATGGTGCCACCCACGGAGAGGGAAATGTCAGATTTAGGGAGGTTGGTAGAAGGCGGGAGCAGAAGAAGTTCAGTTTTGCAGAGGTTGAGTTTCAGATAGAAAGTGGACATGATATTGGAGACTGCAGACAGACACTCAGTGGCGTTCTGTAGTACAGCGGGGGTAAGGTCAGGGGATGACGTGTATAGTTGTGTGTCATCAGCATAAAGATGGTACTGAAAGCCAAATCTGCTGATGGTCTGTCCAATTGGGGCTGTGTAGAGGGAGAAGAGAAGGGGGCCAAGGACTGAGCCCTGAGGTACCCCAACAGTGAGAGGAAGAGGAGATGAAGAGGAACCAGAGAATAGAACACTGAAGGAGCATTCAGAAAGATAGGAGAACCAGGAGAGAGCAGTGTCTTTAATGCCAAGTGACTGGAGCCTAGAGAGTAGGAGAGGGTGGTCAACAGTGTCGAAAGCTGCAGAAAGGTCGAGAAGAATGAGCAGAGAGTGGTCACTGTTACATTTTGCTGTCAGAATGTCATTGGTCACCTTGAGTGCAGTTTCTGTCTAATGTAATGGGCAGAAACCGGACTGTGAAGGGTCTAGGAGGGAATGAGTGGAGAGGTAACGGGTAAGGCGGGAGTAGATCAGGCGCTCCAAGAGTTTCGAGATGAAGGGGAGGTTGGAGACCGTTCTGTAGTTGTTTGTGCAGGATGGGTCGAGGGTGGGTTTTTTTTAGTAATGGAGTAATGATAGAGTGTTTGAAGGAGGAGGGGAAAATGCCAGAGGAGAGGGAGAGCCTCCTTCATTATATGAGGTCTGAAGTCACTGACAGAGATAGAGCCTCCTACATTATACTGTATATGAAGACACTGACAGAGCCTCTTCCATTATATCTGAGGTCACTGACAAAGATAGAGACAACTCCATTATATCTGAGGTCACTGACAGAGATAGAGCCTCCTCCATTATATCTGAGGTCACTGACAGAGATAGAGCCTTCTCCATTATATCTGAGGTCACAGACAGAGATGGAGCCTCCTCCATTATATCTGAGGTCAGTGACAGAGATAGAGCCTCCTCCATTATATCTCAGGTCACAGACAGAGATGGAGCCTCCTCCATTATATCTGAGGTCACTGACAGAGACAGAGCCTCCTCCATTATATCTGAGGTCACTGACAGACACAGAGCATCCTCTATTATATCTGATTCAAGAAAAGCACATCCAGCCCATGAATGGCAGCGCTTTCCAGGACTCGCATCCAAAGATGATATTTTATATTTTTTTATTTCATAACTTAAAATAGAAGAGATACAACGCGTTTCGGATACAGTATATATCCTTCTTCAGGTATCATAAAAACACAGTACAAATCCTACTAGTATAAAATTCAATTACACTTATATATAGTATCAAACCTTTTATCCCAGCCTCAGAAACTTGATTTGGGGTGTGGACCAAGTTCAGGAAAACACCCACTGATTGATACAGCCTTGTTAACATTGATGCAAGAAAGAAAGAAAAGAAAAAAACAAACAAACAAAAAAAACCCTTTACACTCTCTCTATGATATCATTCAATCCATTTGGAAATAATGTTCCCAAACGATATATCCAAAACGTTTCTTTCCTATTTAACCCCTTTACCCCCAAGGGTGGTTTGCACGTTAATGACCGGGCCAATTTTTACAATTCTGACCACTGTCCCTTTATGAGGCTATAACTCTGGAACGCTTTGACGGATCTTGGCGATTCTGACATTGTTTTCTCGTGACATATTGTACTTCATGTTAGTGGTAAAATTTATTCGATATAACTTGCGTTTATTTGTGAAAAAAATGGAAATTTGGCGAAAATTTTGAAAATTTTGCAATTTTCCAACTTTGAATTTTTATGCCCTTAAATCACAGACATATGTCACGCAAAATACTTAATAGGTAACATTTCCCACATGTCTACTTTACATCAGTACAATTTTGGAACCAAAATTTTTTTTTGTGACGGAGTTATAAGGGTTAAAAGTTGACCAGCAATTTCTCATTTTTACAACACCATTTTTTTTTAGGGACCACATCTCATTTGAAGTCATTTTGAGGGGTCTATATGATAGAAAATACTCAAGTGTGACACCATTCTAAAAACTGCACCCCTCAAGGTGCTCAAAACCACATTCTAGAAGTTTATTAACCCTTCAGGTGTTTCACAGGAATTTTTGGAATGTTTAAATAAAAATGAACATTTAACTTTTTTTCACACAAAATTTATTTCAGCTCCAATTTGTTTTATTTTACCAAGGGTAACAGGAGAAAATGGACCCCCAAAGTTGTTGTACAATTTGTCCTGAGTACGCTGATACCCCATATGTGGGGGTAAACCACTGTTTGGGCGTATGGCAGAGCTCGGAAGGAAAGGAGCGCCATTTGACTTTTCAATGCAAAATTGACTGGAATTGAGATGGGACGCCATGTTGCGTTTGGAGAGCCCCTGATGTGCCTAAACACTGAAACCCCCTACAAGTGACACCATTTTGGAAAGTAGACCCCCTAAGGAACTTATCTTGATGTGTGGTGAGCACTTTGACCCACCAAGTGCTTCACAGAAGTTTATAATGCAGAGCCGTAAAAATAAAAAATCATATTTTTTCACAAAAATGATCTTTTCGCCCCCAATTTTTTATTTTCCCAAGGGTAAGAGAAGAAATTGGACCCCAAAAAATGTTGTGCAATTTGTCCTGAGTACGCTGATACCCCATATGTGGGTGTAAACCATTGTTTGGGCGCATGGCAGAGCTTGGAAGTGAAGGAGCGCCATTTGACTTTTCAATGCAAAATTGACTGGAATTGAGATGGGACGCCATGTTGCGTTTGGAGAGCTCCTGATGTGCCTAAACATTGAAACTCCCTACAAGTGACACCATTTTGGAAAGTAGACCCCCTAAGGAACTTATCTAGATGTGTGGTGAGCACTTTGACCCACCAAGTGCTTCACAGAAGTTTATAATGCAGAGCCGTAAAAATAAAAAATCATATTTTTTCACAAAAATGATCTTTTCGCCCCCAATTTTTTATTTTCCCAAAGGTAAGAGAAGAAATTGGACCCCAAAAAATGTTGTGCAATTTGTCCTGAGTACGCTGATACCCCATATGTGGGTGTAAACCATTGTTTGGGCGCATGGCAGAGCTTGGAAGGGAAGGAGCGCCATTTGACTTTTCAATGCAAAATTGACTGGAATTGAGATGGGACGCCATGTTGCGTTTGGAGAGCCCCTGATGTGCCTAAACATTGAAACTCCCTACAAGTGACACCATTTTGGAAAGTAGACCCCCTAAGGAACTTATCTAGATGTGTGGTGAGCACTTTGACCCACCAAGTGCTTCACAGAAGTTTATAATGCAGAGCCGTAAAAATAAAAAATCATATTTTTTCATAAAAATGATCTTTTTGCCCCCAATTTTTTATTTTCCCAAGGGTAAGAGAAGAAATTGGACCCCAAAAAATGTTGTGCAATTTGTCCTGAGTACGCTGATACCCCATATGTGGGTGTAAACCATTGTTTGGGCGCATGGCAGAGCTTGGAAGGGAAGGAGCGCCATTTGACTTTTCAATGCAAAATTGACTGGAATTGAGATGGGACGCCATGTTGCGTTTGGAGAGCCCCTGATGTGCCTAAACATTGAAACTCCCTACAAGTGACACCATTTTGGAAAGTAGACCCCCTAAGGAACTTATCTAGATGTGTTTTGAGAGCTTTGAACCCCCAAGTGTTTCACTACAGATTATAACGCAGAGCCGTGAAAATATATATATTTTTTTTCTCAAAAATGATTTTTTTAGCCCCCAGCTTTGTATTTTTACAAGGGTAACAGAATAAATTGGACCCCAAAATTTGTTGTCCAATTTGTCCTGAGTACGCTGATACCCCATATGTGGGGGGGAACCACTGTTTGGGCGCATGACAGAGCTCGGAAGGGAAGGAGCGCCATTTGGAATGCAGACTTAAATGGATTGGTCAGCAGCCGTCACGTTGCATTTGCAGAGCCCCTGATGTACCCAAACAGTACAAACCCCCCACAAGTGACCCCATATTGGAAACTAGACCTCCCAAGGAACTTATCTAGATGTGTTTTGAGAACTTTGAACCCCCAAGTGTTTCACTAAAGTTTATAGCGCAAATCCGTGAAAATAAAACATCTTTTTTTTCCCACAAAAATGATTTTTAGCCCCCCAAATTTTTATTTTCCTAAGGATAACAAGAGAGCTTGGACCCCAGAAGTTGTTGTTCAATTTGTCCCGAGTACGCTGATAACACATATGTTGGGGTAAACCCCTTTTTGGGCGCACGGGAGAGCTCGGAAGGGAAGGAGCACTGTTTTACTTTTTCAACGCAGAATTGGCTGGAATTGAGATTGGACGCCATGTCGCGCTTGGAGAGCCCCTGATGTGCCTGGACAGTGGAAACTCCCCAATTCTACCTGAAACCCTAACCCAAACACACCCCTAACCCTAATCCCAACGGTAACCCTAACCACACCCCTAGCCCTGACACACCCATAATTCTAATCCCAACCCTAATCCAAACGTAAATGTAATCCAAACCCTAACCCTAACTTTAGCCCCAACCCTAACTTTAGCCCCAACCCTAACTTTAGCCCCAACCCTAACTTTACCTCCAACCCTAGCCCTAACCCTACCCCTAACCCTAAACGTGACTGAAATACGTGGCACTGAAATACGTGGCACTGAAATACGTGGCACTGAAATACGTGGCACTGAAATACGTGGCACTTAAATATGTGATACGTGGCACTTAAATACGTGGCACTGAAACACGTGGCACTGAAATACGTGATACGTGGCACTGAAATACGTGGCACTGAAATACGTGGCACTGAAATACGTGGCACTGAAATACGTGGCACTTAAATATGTGATACGTGGCACTTAAATACGTGGCACTGAAACACGTGGCACTGAAATACGTGATACGTGGCACTGAAATACGTGGCACTGAAATACGTGGCACTGAAATACGTGGCACTGAAATACGTGGCACTGAAATACGTGGCACTGAAATACGTGGCACTTAAATATGTGATACGTGGCACTTAAATACGTGGCACTGAAATACGTGGCACTGAAATACGTGGCACTGAAATACGTGGCATTGAAATACGTGGCACTTAAATACGTGGCACTTAAATACGTGGCACTTAAATACGTGGCACTGAAATATGTGATACGTGGCACTTAAATACGTGGCACTGAAACACGTGGCACTGAAATACGTGGCACTGAAATACGTGGCACTGAAATACGTGGCACTGAAATACGTGGCACTGAAATACGTGGTACTAAAATATGTGGCACTGAAATACGTGATACGTGGCACTGAAATACGTGATACGTGGCACTGAAATACGTGGCACTGAAACACGTGGCACTGAAATACGTGGCACTGAAATACGTGGCACTGAAATACGTGGCACTGAAATACGTGGCACTATGACTGTCAGAAAATGTTCATTAAACGGTTAGGGGTGAGGTTAGGGGTAGAGTTAGGGTTAGGGTTTGGATCCCTTTATCACCTTGATGGTGGTGGGTGGCTTTTCAGTGTGTTTTCTGTTTTTTTTCGATAAAAATGCATGCGTTTTTAACGCAAACAAACGCATGTGCTTAAAAACACCAAGAAAATACTGCAGGTTGTATTTCTGAAAATTAACGCATGCAGAAAAAAACCGCATGCGTTTGAAAACGCGACCAAACGTGTACAAAAAAACCGCATGCGTTTTCAATGTTAAATATAGGGAAAAAACGCATGCGTTTTTTTGTGCAAAAAACGCTGCAGACAAAAACGCAAGTGTGAAACCAGCGACGCTTTTTATAGCAAAAAAGTTTTTGCGTCTCCACATTTTGAGAGCTATCATTTTTCCACATTTTGCTCCAGAGTCATGTGAGGTCTTGTTTTTTGCGGGACGAGTTGACGTTTTTATTGGTAACATTTTCGGACACGTGACCGTTTTTGATCGCTTTTTATTCCGATTTTTGTGAGGCAGAATGACCAAAAACCAGCAATTCCTGAATTTCTTTTGGGAGAGGCGTTTATACCGTTCCGCGTTTGGTAAAATTGATAAAGCAGTTTTATTCTTCGGGTCAGTACGATTACAGCGATATCTCATTTATATCATTTTTTTATGTTTTGGCGCTTTTATACGATAAAAACTATTTTATAGAAAAAATAATTATTTTGGTATCGCTTTTTTCTCAGGACTATAACTTTTTTATTTTTTTGCTGATGATGCTGTATGGCGGCTTGTTTTTTGCGGGACAAGATGACGTTTTCAGCGGTACCATGGATATTTATATCAGTCTTTTTGATCGCGTGTTATTCCACTTTTTGTTCGGCGGTATGGTAATAAAGCGTTGTTTTTTGCCTCGTTTTTTTTTTTTTTTCTTACGGTGTTTACTGAAGGGGTTAACTAGTGGGGCAGTTTTATAGGTGGGGTCGTTACGGACGCGGCGATACTAAATATGTGTACTTTTATTGTTTTGTTTTTTTTATTTAGATAAAGAAATGTATTTATGGGAATAATATATATATATATTTTTTCATTATTTTGGAATATTTTTTTTAATTTTTTTTACACATTTGGAAATTTTTTTTTTTACTTTTTTACTTTGCCCCAGGGGGGGACAATACAGATCGGTGATCTGCCAGTTTGCATAGCACTCTGACAGATCACCGATCTGCGAGAAGTACAGGCTGCTTCACAGTGCCTGCTCTGAGCAGGCGTCTGTGAAGCCACCTCCCTCCCTGCAGGACCCGGATCCGCGGCCATCTTGGATCCGGGTCTGGAGCAGGCAGGGAGGGAGGTAAGACCCTCGCAGCAACGCGATCACATCGCGTTGCTGCGGGGGGCTCAGGGAAGCCCGCAGGGAGCCCCCTCCCTGCGCGATGCTTCCCTGCACCGCCGGCACATCGCGATCATGTTTGATCGCGGTGTGCCGGGGGTTAATGTGCCGGGAGCGGTCCGTGACCGCTCCTGGCACATAGTGCCGGATGTCAGCTGCGATATGCAGCCGACACCCGGCCGCGATCGGCCGCGCTCCCCCCGTGAGCGCGGCCGATCGGCTATGACGTACTATCCCGTCGGCGGTCATACGGGCCCACCCCACCTCGACGGGATAGTACGTCGGATGTCAGGAAGGGGTTAAAAGAGCATTCCTGTTTGCAACTCCAGAGGGTATCTGCTCCACTGGAGTTACTTTTATGTTAAAAATTTTAGTATGTTTAAGTAGCAGATGCCTTGAGAGACTGTTGCACATGCAGTTGTGGTTTGGAATATGTGGGACGCACTGTACAGACACTGCGCTCCCGCATTAATGGCCACAGAAATACAGTAGAGCAAAAAACGGCTTTTTAAAACATAGTCTCTCAAGGCATCTGCTACTTAAACATAATAAAATTTTTAACATAAAAGTAACTCCAGTGGAGCAGATACCCTCTGGAGTTGCAAACAGGAATGCTCTTTTAAATAGGAAAGAAACGTTGGATATATCGTTTGGGAACATTATTTCCAAATGGATTGAATGATATCATAGAGAGAGTGTAAAGGTTGTTTGTTTTTTTTGTTTGTTTTTCTTTTCTTTCTTTCTTGCATCAATGTTAACAAGGCTGTATCAATCAGTGGGTGTTTTCCTGAACTTGGTCCACACCCCAAATCAAGTTTCTGAGGCTGGGATAAAAGGTTTGATACTATATATAAGGCCGGTTTCACACGTCAGTGGCTCCGGTACGTTAGGTGACAGTTTCCTCACGTACCGGAGACACTGACACACGTAGACCCATTAAAATCAATGCATCTGTGCAGATGTCATTGATTTTTTGCGGACTGTGTCTCCGTGTGCCAAACACGGAGACATGTCAGTGTTCGTGGGAGCGCACGTATTACACGGACCCATTAAAGTCAATGGGACCGTGTAAAACACGGACCGCACACGGACGTTCTCCGTGTGCAGTCCCTGTGGCGTGCAGGAGACAGGGCTACAGTAAGCGCTGTCCCCCCCACATGGTGCTGAAGCCGCCATTCATATCTTCCTTGCAGCAGCGTTTGTTGCATAGAAGATATGAATAATAGTGTTTAAAAGAAAGATCTATCTGTCCCCCGCCCTCCCACCCCCTGTGCGCCCCCCCGCTGTTCTGAAAATACTCACCCGCCTCCCTCGCATTGTCCTGTCCTGGCCGCACCTTCTACTGTATGTGGTCACGTGGGGCCTCCGATTAGAGTCATGAATATGTGGCTCCACCTCCCATAGGGGTGGAGCCGCCTATTCATGACTGTAAATGAGCGGCCCCACGTGACCGCATACAGTAGAAGGTGCGGCCAGGACAGGAAGCAGCGACAGCAAACGAGGGAAGCGGGTATTTTCAGAACAGCGGGGGGGCGCACAGGGGGTGGGAGGGCGGCGGACAGATAGATCTTTCTTTTAAACACTATTATTCATATCTTCTATGCAGCAAACGCTGCATAGAATATCCATTATATCTGAGGTCACTGACAGATAGAGCCTCCTCCATTATATCTGAGGTCACTGACAGAGACAGAGCCTCCTCCATTATATCTGAGGTCACTGACAGAGATAGAGCCTCCTCCATTATATCTGACAGGTGTTTGCTGAGAAAGTTCTCACCTGTGAAGGGAGTGAATAACTCCAGAATAACACAGGCGGGCTGTGCGGCAGGTAAAGCGGTGGTGGTGAGTTTGTAAGGGGAGGTCAGGGTGGGGTCAGATGGATCTAAGGAAGAGCTTATCACTTCTTGTACCCTGATGTACTGTGCTGTGTGATGGCCGTGAAAGGAATATTGTACCGAGAGGTGATATGTGTCGTATGTTACAATGTTCAGAGAGATAGTGAAAAAAAAAAGTTATTGATATTAGAATTTAGTGACCGAAATCAACCTAAAATAACTTGAGACTGAAAGGGGTTAAAGTCCCCCGCCCAGTAATGGGGAATCTCCAGCACCTACCTCCATCTGCAGAGCCCCACACCACATATTTGGCTGTTCTGTGCGCACAGGACCTGGGTGGATGAGGTCACAGGAGGGGAGGAGTCAGGGGTCACATGATACAGATCACATTTTAATAATGGCTCCTTCAAGAAAACAGTCACAAATTCACATGGACAAGATGTTACCACTTGAATTTCGTATCTACTGTGGAAATTAGGTGTTATCGGACACAGGCACCATTAACCTCTTCAGCACTGAAAATATTAAGGAGTTTTTTCTGTTGCTGTTTTCAGTAGACATAATAAGATTTTTGAGACTTTTTTTTGTTAGATTTGTTTTGTGTTTTTGGTGCTGGATTGGAGATATTCTGTGATAAATCTCTGTATGTGACTGTAATCGGACTGTGTGTTATACCGGGGGCAGGACGGGGCCATGACTGGATGCAGTGATCATGTGACGCCGGTAACAGCTCCGGAGGTTTCTTACATGGGATCTTTATGATGTTACATCGTCATCTTCTCCCCATTCAGGTCCCTACAATATCGGATCCTCTCAGTGGAGATCTTCTATATATGGGTTTACTGACACCTGCGTATAAAGTCGGTGAGTGCAGTGTGAGAAAGAATCGCATTGCACTTGTAACTGTTATTCAATCAGGCAATGTTCATCTGCGAGGTTTTTCTCTCGTGGAATTGGGGTGAGGAAAAAAAATCTCAGCATGCTGTGTATGGCTGCGTAAAATGGCCAAGACTCACCAATGCAAGTCAACAAGTGGAAGAAAAAAACTGCACAGCACAGAGACACAGTAAAATCACAGCATGAACCATCAGAATAGAATAGATATTCACGTGGTCAAAATTGTTGGTACCCCTTTTTTAATGACAGAAAAACCCACAATGGTCACAGAAATGGCTTGAAACTGACAAAAGTAATAATAAATAGAAGATCTATGAAAATGAACAAATGAAAGTCAGACATTGCTTTTCAACCATGATTCCACAGAATTTTTAAAAACATAAAACTCATGAAATAGGCCTGGATGGAAATGATGGTACCCCTGAAAATAATATATGACAAAAGGGACATGTTAAAGCAAAGTGAGTCCACTAATTAGCATCACTGGAGTCTACAATCTTGGAATCAGTGAGTGGGCCTGTACTGTATATAGGGCTACAGATACTCACTGTGCTGTTTGGTATCACACTCAACATGGACCAGAGGAAGCGAAGGAAAGAGTTGCCTCAGGAAATTTGAAAGAAAACTATAGACAAACATGTTAAGGTAGAAGTTATAAGACCAATTCCAAGCAGATTGATGTTCCTGTGACTACAGTTGCACATATTATTCAGACATTTAAGATCCATGGGACTGTAGCCAACCTCCCTAGACATGGCCGCAGGAGGAAAATTGATGACAAATCAAAGAGACGGATAATACAAATGATAAAATAGCCCAGAAAAACTTCTAAACAGATTAAAGGTGAACTTCAAACTCAAGGAACATCAGTGTCAGATCGCACCATCCGTCGTTGTATGAGCCAAATCAAGTGTATTGTGCCAACTACTGCCCACAAATAGAGATTGGGCCAGTCCAAGCCTGCTCCTCGGGTATTTTATAAAGTCATATATGAAATGTCTTCTCAAACAAGGGAAAGGATCATAGGTTCTGATTTATTAGGATTATCCATTTATACGCTAGTCTTATTGAGGGGCTGCAGGAATAAGATTAACTGAATTGATTAACTGGCGCATTAGTGTAGACTTGAGTGACAATTCTGGCATAATGTATGCCACCACTTTTGATGAATGTATCGGGTGGACAACAAAATGGTAGTCTCATAAATAAAACGTCACGGGTGGAGAAGGTCGAGACCCCTCATGCTGGAGATGGAAAAAATCTCTATATATTTCTCAGCACATCCTTTGGCCACCAAGATCCACCCTTCTTCTACAGCTTGCTCAGCCAATCATTCTTTTCTTCTACTCACCTTCCAGGTTGAAAAGAGCTCTAATCCAAGGCAATATATCAAAATGAATATGAAGTATTCTGCAGTGAATCTCTGTTTGTCCCCTGCTGTTATACCATACCCCCCCTTCAAGGGACTACACATATACAATACTAGCTTGAAATGAAGATTTCATTCTCATCATATAGTGGTTATTTGTGACTCTGGTACCTTCAGTCTTGATGATGCTAAATTCAATGTGGGTGACTGTCAGAAGTAGGGTTTTTAGTTATACAGATCCAAGGCTGGAGGCATTGGATAACTGCCTGTATCCCCTGCTATGAACAATTAATTGAAACAGGTTATCTGACAAAGAGCTGACATGGAGTGTATATACATATTAAATAACACATACAGTGCCTTGCGAAAGTATTCGGCTCCCTGGAACTTTTCAACCTTTTCCCACATATCATGCTTCAAACATAAAGATACCAAATGTAATTTTTTGGTGACGAATCAACAACAAGTGGAACACAATTGTGAAGTTGAACGAAATTTATTGGTTATTTTAAATTTTTGTCGAAAATCAAAAACTGAAAAGTTGGGAGTGCAATATTATTCGGCCCCTTTACTTTCAGTGCAGCAAACTCACTCCAGAAGTTCATTGTGGATCTCTGAATGATCAAATGTCCTAAATGCCTAATAATGATAAATATAATCCATCTGTGTGTTATCAAGTCTTCGTATAAATGCACCTGCTCTGTGATAGTGTCAGGGTTCTGTTTGAGAAACAAATCTCGTAGGCACAACTAATCAGTGGTGCTCAAGTATGTGCCGAAGCCGTATTCAGTAATAGATAAACTTGGCACACACAAATCACTAGGTGCAGTGAAGATTTAATGAAATAAAGTAAAGTAGTGAGCACGGAACTAGCAGTGGATACTGCGTCCGCTACCCACGAACCAACCAAGACTTTGTGCTAATTCCCGGCATACCCGGACAGTCCTTTACGGAGGGGAATCTCTATTCCCACTATATGACCCATATACTCTATAAGTACTCCATTGAGGTACATTGATGAAGGTCAAAACAGACCGAAAAGTCTACTGTATGTACTTTATTTCATTAAATCTTCACTGCACCTAGTGATTTGTGTGTGACAAGTTTATCTATTACTGAATAGGGTTCTGTTTGAAGCACAGAGAGCATCATGAAGACCAAGGAACACAACAGGCAGGTCTGTGATACTGTTGTGGAGAAATTTAACCCCTTTCTGTCATCGGACGTACTATTCCATCCATGTGGGGTGGACCCTACTTCCCAAGGACGGAATAGTACGTCCAGCGCGATCGGCGGCGCTCACGGCAGCGCCGATCGCGGCCGGGTGTCAGCTGACTATCGCAGCTGAGATCCGGCACTATGTGCCAGGAGCGGTCACGGAATGCCCCCGGCACACTGCGATCAAACATGATTGCAGTGTTCCGGCGGTACAGGAAAGCATCGCGCAGGGAGGGGGCTCCCTGCGTGCTTCCCTGAGACGATCGGTACAAGGCGATGTGCTCACCTTGTACCGAGCGTCTCCTCCCTGCAGTCCACGAATCCAAAATGGCCGCGGGGCTGCATCCGGGTCCTGCAGGGAGGTGGCTTCACAGCATCTGCTCAGAGCAGGCGCCGGGAAGCCTCCCTGCTGTGCTGTGAGATCGCCGATCTGACACAGTGCACAGCAAAGTGTCAGATCGGCGATCTGTCACTTTACTGTGATGCCCCCCCCCCCCCCCCCCCCGGGGCAAAGTAAAAATGTAAAAAAAAAAAAATCCTAAACAATTAATAATAAAAAAAATTGTTCCAATAAATACATTCCTTTAGCTAAATAAAAAAACAATAAAAGTACACATATTTAGTATCGCCACGTCCGTAACGACCCGACCTATAAAACTGTCCCACTAGTTAACCCCTTCAGTGAACATCGTAAAAAAAAAAAAAAAAGAGGCAAAAAACAACGCTTTATTATCATACCGCCGAACAAAAAGTGGAATAACATGTGATCAAAAAGGCGGAAATAAATAACCATGGTACGGCTGAAAACGTCATCTTGTCCCGCAAAAAACGAGCATCATCAGCGAAAAAATAAAAAAGTTATAGTCCTCAGAATAAAGCAATGCAAAAATAATCATTTTTTCTATAAAATAGATTTTATCGTATAAAAGCGTCAAAACATAAAAAATGATATGAATGAGGTATCGCTATAATCGTACTGACCCGAAGAATAAAACTGCATTATCCATTTTAACAAAATCGGAACGGTATAAGCGCCCCCCCCAAAAAAAAAAATAATTCATGAATAGCTGTTTTTTGGTCATTCTGCCTCACAAAAATCAGAATAAAAAGCGATCAAAAAATGTCATGTGCCCGAAAATGTTACCAATAAAAATGTCAACTCGTCCCGCAAAAAAAAAGACCTCACATGACTCTGAGGACCAAAATATAGAAAAATTATAGCACTCAAAATGTGGTAACGCAAAAAACATTTTTTGCAATAAAAAGCGTCTTTTAGTGTGTGACGGCTGCCAATCATAAAAATCTGCTAAAAAACCCGCTATAAATAGTAAATCAAACCCCCCCCTTCATCACCCCCTTAGTTACGAAAAATAAAAAAATTAAAAAAATGTATTTATTTCCATTTTCCCATTAGGGTTAGGGCTAGGGTTAGGGCTACAGTTAGGGTTAGGGTTGGGGCTAAAGTTAGGGTTGGGGCTAAAGTTAGGGTTAGTATTACATTTACAGTTGGGAATAGGGTTGGGATTAGGGTTAGGGGTGTGTCAGGGTTAGGGGTTTGGTTAGGGTTACAGTTGAGATTAGGGCTAGGGGTGTGTTTGGATTAGGGTTTCAGTTATAATTGGGGGGTTTCCACTGTTTAGGCACATCAGGGGCTCTCCAAATGCGACATTGCGTCCGATCTCAATTCCAGCCAATTAAAAAAGTAAAACAGTGCTCCTTCCCTTCCGAGCTCTCCCGTGCGCACAAACAGGGGTTTACCCCAACATATGGAGTATCAGCGTACTCAGGACACATTGGACAACACCTTTTGGGGTCCAATTCTCCTGTTACTCTTGGGAAAATACAAAACTGGGGGCTAAAAAATAATTTGTGTAAAAAAAATATTTTTTATTTTCACGGCTCTGCGTTATAAACTGTAGTGAAACACTTGGGGGTTCAAAGTTCTCACAACACATCTAGATAAGTTCCTTGGGGGGTCGTTTCCAATATGGGGTCACTTATGGGGGGTTTCTACGGTTTAGGTACATAAGGGGCTCTGCAAATGCAATGTGACGCCTGCAGACCATTTCATCTAAGTCTGCATTCCAAACGACGCTCCTTCCCTTCCGAGCTCTGCCATGCGCCCAAACGGTGGTTCCCCCCACATATTGGGTATCAGCGTACTCAGGACAAATTGGACAACAACTTTTGGGGTTCAATTTACACTGTTTCCCTTGGAAAAATACAAAACTGGGGGCTAAAAAATAATTTTTGTGGAAAAAAAAAGGATTTTTTATTTTCACGGCTCTGCGTTATAAACTGTAGTGAAACACTTGGGGGTTCAAAGTTCTCACAACACATCTAGATAAGTTCCTTGGGGGGTCTAGTTTCCAATATGGGGTCACTTGTGGGGGGTTTCTACGGTTTAGGTACATTAGGGGCTCTGCAAATGCAACGTGACGCCTGCAGACCATTCCATCTAAGTCTGCATTCCAAATGGGGCTCCTTCCCTTCCGAGCTCTGCCATGCGCCCAAACAGTGGTTTTTCCCCACATATGGGGTATCAGCGTACTCAGGACAACAACTTTTGGGGTCCAATTTCTCCTGTTACCCTTGGGAAAATACAAAACTGGGGGCTAAAAAATAATTTTTGTGGGGAAAAAAAAAAAAAATTTCGGCGTACTCAGGACAAATTGTACAACAACTTTTGGGGTCCATTTTCTCCTGTGACCCTTTGTAAAATATAACAAATTGGAGCTGAAGTAAATTTTTTGTGTAAAAAAAGTTAAATGTTCATTTTTATTTAAACATTCCAAACACTCCTGTGAAACACCTGAAGGGTTAATAAACTTCTTGAATGTGGTTTTGAGCACCTTGAGGGGTGCAGTTTTTAGAGTGGTGTCACACTTGGGTATTTTACATCATATAGACCCCTCAAAATGACTTCAAATGAGATGTGGTCCCTAAAAAAAAAATGGTGTTGTAAAAATGAGAAATTGCAGGTCAACTTTTAACCCTTATAACTCCCTAACAAAAAAAAAATGTTGGCTCCAAAATTGTGCTGATGTAAAGTAGATATGTGGGAAATGTTACTTATTAAGTATTTTGTGTGACATATCTCTGTAATTTAATTGTATAAAAATTCAAAGTTGGAAAATTGATACATTTTCAAAATTTTTGCCAAATTTCCGTTTTTTTTCACAAATAAACGCAGGTAATATTAAAGAAATGTTACCACTATAATGAAGTACAATATGTCACGAGAAAACAATGTCAGAATCCCCGGGATAAGATGAAGCGTTCCAGAGTTATAACCTCATAAAGGGACAGTGGTCAGAATTGTAAAAATTGGCCCGGTCATTAACGTGTAAACAACCCTTGGTGGTAAAGGGGTTAAAGCCGGATTTGGATATAAAATGAGTTCCAAAACTTTAAACATCCCAAGGAGTACTGTGCAAGCGATCATATTGGAAGGAGTGTCATACCACTGCAAATCTACCAAGACCCAGCCGTCCCTCTAAACTTTCATGTCAAACAAGGAGAAGACTGATCAGAGATGCAGCCAAGAGGCCCATGATCACTCTGGATGAAACGCAGAGATCTAAAGCTGAGGTGGGAGAGTCTGTCCATAGGACAACAATCAGTCGTACACTGCACAAATCTGGCCTTTATGGAAGAGTCTCAAGAAGAAAGCCATTTCATAAAGATATCCATAACAAGTGTTGTTTAAAGTTTGCAACAAGCCACCTGGGAGACACACCAAACATGTGGAAGAAGGTGCTCTTGTCAGATGAAACCAAAATCAAACTTTTTGGCAACAATGCCAAACAATATGTTTGGCGTAAAGGCAACACAGCTCATCACACTGAACACACCATTCCCACTGTCAAACATGGTGGTGGCAGCATCATGGTTTGGGCCTGCTTTTCTTCAGCAGGGACAGGGAAGATGGTTAAAATTGATGGGAAGATGGATGGAGACAAATACAGGACCATTCTTGAAGAAAACCTGTTGGAGTCTGCAATAGATCTGAGACTGGGACGGAGATTTGTCTTCCAACAAGACAATGATCCAAAACATAAAGCAAAATCTACAATGGAATGGCTCACAAATAAACGTATCCAGGTGTTCGAATGTCCAAGTCAAAGTACAGACCTCAATCCAATCGAGAATCTGTGGTAAGAGCTGAAAATTGCTATTCACAAACGATTTCCATCAAAACTCACTGAGCTCGAGCTCTTTGCCAAGGAAGAATGGGCAAGAATTTCAGTCTCTCGATGTACAAAACTGATAGAGACATACCCCAAGCGATGCCCCATACCCGTGTGTGCAGGTCCCAGATGCCCCATACCAGTGTGTGCAGGTCCCAGATGCACCATACCAGTGTGTGCCAGTTCTAGATGCCCCATACCCATGTGTGCAGGTCCCAGGTGCCCTATACCAGTGTGTGCAGGTCCCAGGTGCCCCATTTCCGTGTGTGCAGGTCCCAGATGCCCCATACCCGTGTATAGAGGTCCCAGATGTCCCATACGAGTGTGTGCAGGTCCCCGATGCCCCATACCAGTGTGTGCAGGTCATAGATGCCCCATATCAGTGTGTGCCAGTTCTAGATGCCCCATACCCATGTGTGCAAGTCCCAGATGCCCCATACAAATGTGTGCAGGTCCCAGAAGCCACATACCCGTGTATGCAGGTCCCAGATGCCCCATACCAGTGTGCGCAGGTCCCAGGTGCCCCATACCAGTGTGTGCAGGTCCCAGATGCCCCATACCCATGTGTGCAGGTACCAGATGCCCCATACCCATATGTGCTGGTCCCAGATGCCACATACCCGTGTATGCAGGTCCCAGATGCCCCATACCAGTGTGTGCAGGTCCCAGATGCCCCATACCAGTGTGTGAAGGTCCCAGGTGCACCATACCAGTGTGTGCAGGTCCCAGATGCCCCATACCCATGTGTGCAGGCCCCAGGTGCCCCATAACAGTGTGTGCAGGTCCCAGATGCCCCATACCAGTGTGTGCAGGTCCCAGATGCACCATACCAATGTGTGCAGGTCCCAGATGCGCCATACCAATGTGTGCAGGTCCCAGATGCACCATACCAGTGTGTGCAGGTCCCAGATGCCCCATACCAGTGTGTGCAGGTCCCAGGTGCCCCATACCCGTGTGTGCAGGTCCCAGATGCCCCATACCAGTGTGTGCAGGTCCCAGATGCCCCATACCCATGTGTGCAGGTCCCAGGTGCCCCATACCCATGTGTGCAGGTCCCAGAAGCCTCATACCCATGTGTGCAGGTCCCAGATGCCCAATACCAGTGTGTGCAGGTCCCAGATGCCCCATACTCGTATGTGCTGGTCCCAGATGCCACATACCCGTGTATGCAGGTCCCAGATGCCCCAAACCAGTGTGTGCAGGTCCCAGATGCCCCATACCAGTGTGTGAAGGTCCCAGGTGCCCCATACCAGTGTGTGCAGGTCCCAGATGCCCCATACCCATGTGTGCAGGTCCCAGGTGCCCCATAACAGTGTGTGCAGGTCCCAGATGCCCCATACCCATGTGCGCAGGTCCCAGAAGCCCCATACCAATGTGTGCAGGTCCCAGATGCACCATACCAGTTAGTGCAGGTCCCAGATGCCCCATACCAGTGTGTGCAGGTCCCAGGTGCCTCATGCCCGTTTGTGCAGGTCCCAGATGCCCCATACCAGTGTGTGCAGGTCCCAGATGCTCCATACCAGTGTGTGCAGGTCCCAGATGCCCCATACCCGTGTGTGCAGGTCCCAGAAGCCCCATACCCATGTGTGCAGGTCCCAGATGCCCCATACCCATGTGTGCAGGTCCCAGATGCCCAATACCAGTGTGTGCAGGTCCCAGATGCCCCATACTCGTATGTGCTGGTCCCAGATGCCACATACCCGTGTATGCAGGTCCCAGATGCCCCAAACCAGTGTGTGCAGGTCCCAGATGCCCCATAACAGTGTGTGCAGGTCCCAGATGCCCCATACTAGTGTGTGAAGGTCCCAGGTGCCCCATACCAGTGTGTGCAGGTCACAGATGCCCCATACCCATGTGTGCAGGTCCCAGGTGCCCCATAACAGTGTGTGCAGGTCCCAGATGCCCCATACCCATGTGTGCAGGTCCCAGAAGCCCCATACCAATGTGTGCAGGTCCCAGATGCACCATACCAGTGTGTGCAGGTCCCAGATGCCCCATACCAGTGTGTGCAGGTCCCAGGTGCCCCATACCCATTTGTGCAGGTCCCAGATGCCCCATACCAGTGTGTGAAGGTCCCAGGTGCACCATACCAGTGTGTGCAGGTCCCAGATGCCCCATACCCATGTGTGCAGGCCCCAGGTGCCCCATAACAGTGTGTGCAGGTCCCAGATGCCCCATACCAGTGTGTGCAGGTCCCAGATGCACCATACCAATGTGTGCAGGTCCCAGATGCACCATACCAATGTGTGCAGGTCCCAGATGCACCATACCAGTGTGTGCAGGTCCCAGATGCCCCATACCAGTGTGTGCAGGTCCCAGGTGCCCCATACCCGTGTGTGCAGGTCCCAGATGCCCCATACCAGTGTGTGCAGGTCCCAGATGCCCCATACCCATGTGTGCAGGTCCCAGGGGCCCCATACCCATGTGTGCAGGTCCCAGAAGCCTCATACCCATGTGTGCAAGTCCCAGATGCCCAATACCAGTGTGTGCAGGTCCCAGATGCCCCATACTCGTATGTGCTGGTCCCAGATGCCACATACCCGTGTATGCAGGTCCCAGATGCCCCAAACCAGTGTGTGCAGGTCCCAGATGCCCCATAACAGTGTGTGCAGGTCCCAGATGCCCCATACCAGTGTGTGAAGGTCCCAGGTGCCCCATACCAGTGTGTGCAGGTCCCAGATGCCCCATACCCATGTGTGCAGGTCCCAGGTGCCCCACAACAGTGTGTGCAGGTCCCAGATGCCCCATACCCATGTGTGCAGGTCCCAGAAGCCCCATACCAATGTGTGCAGGTCCCAGATGCACCATACCAGTGTGTGCAGGTCCCAGATGCCCCATACCAGTGTGTGCAGGTCCCAGGTGCCCCATACCCGTTTGTGCAGGTCCCAGATGCCCCATACCAGTGTGTGCAGGTCCCAGATGCTCCATACCGGTGTGTGCAGGTCCCAGATGCCCCATACCCGTGTGTGCAGGTCCCAGATGCCCCATACCCGTGTGTGCAGGTCCCAGAAGCCCCATACCCATGTGTGCAGGTCCCAGATGCCCTATAATCATGTGTGCAGGTCCCAGATGCCCAATACCAGTGTGTGCAGGTCTCTGGTGCCCCATATCAGTGTGTGCAGGTCCCAGATGCACCATTCCAGTGTGTGCAGGTCCCAGATGCCCCATACCAGTGTGTGGAGGTCCCAGATGCCCCATACCAGTATGTGCAGGTCCCAGATGCACCATACCAGTGTGTTCAGGTCCCAGGTGCTCCATACCCATGTGTGCAGCTCCCTGATGCACTATACCATTGTGTGCTGGTCCCAGATGCCCCATACCCATGTGTGCAGGTCCCAGATGCCCTATACCCATGTGTGCAGGTCCCAGATGCCCAATACCAGTGTGTGCAGGTCCCAGATGCCCAATACCAGTGTGTGCAGGTCCCAGATGCTCCATACCGGTGTGTGCAGGTCCCAGATGCCCCATACCCGTGTGTGCAGGTCCCAGATGCCCCATACCCGTGTGTGCAGGTCCCAGAAGCCCCATACCCATGTGTACAGGTCCCAGATGCCCAATACCAGTGTGTGCAGGTCCCAGAAGCCCCATACCCATGTGTGCAGGTCCCAGATGCCCTATACCCATGTGTGCAGGTCCCAGATGCCCCATACCAGTGTGTGCAGGTCTCAGGTGCCCCATACCAGTGTGTGCAGGTCCCAGATGCCCCATACCGTGTGTGCATGCCCCAGGTGCCCCATACCAGTGTGTGCAGGTCCCAGATGCACCATACCAGTGTGTGCAGGTCCCAGATGCCCCATACCAGTGTGTGCAGGTCCCAGATGCCCCATACCAGTGTGTGCAGGTCCCAGATGCACCATACCAGTGTGTTCAGGTCCCAGGTGCTCCATACCCATGTGTGCAGCTCCCAGATGCACTATACCAGTGTGTGCAGGTCCCAGATGCACCATTCCAGTGTGTGCACGTCCCAGATGCCCCATACCAGTGTGTGGAGGTCCCAGATGCCCCATACCAGTATGTGCAGGTCCCAGATGCACCATACCAGTGTGTTCAGGTCCCAGGTGCTCCATACCCATGTGTGCAGCTCCCAGATGCACTATACCATTGTGTGCTGGTCCCAGATGCCCCATACCCATGTGTGCAGGTCCCAGATGCCCTCTACCCATGTGTGCAGGTCCCAGATGCCCAATACCAGTGTGTGCAGGTCCCAGATGCCCCATACCAGTGTGTGCAGGTCCTAGATAAACCATACCAGTATGTACAGGTCCCAGATGCACCAAACCAGTGTGTGCAGGTCCCAGGTGCCCCATAATCATGTGTGCAGGTCCCAGATGCCCCATACCCATGTGTGCAGGCCCCAGGTGCCCCATAACAGTGTGTGCAGGTCCCAGATGCCCCATACCAGTGTGTGCAGGTCCCAGATGCACCATACCAATGTGTGCAGGTCCCAGATGCACCATACCAGTGTGTGCAGGTCCCAGATGCCCCATACCAGTGTGTGCAGGTCCCAGGTGCCCCATACCCGTGTGTGCAGGTCTCAGATGCCCCATACCAGTGTGTGCAGGTCCCAGATGCCCCATACCCGTGTGTGCAGGTCCCAGAAGCCCCATACCCATGTGTGCAGGTCCCAGATGCCCCATACCCATGTGTGCAGGTCCCAGATGCCCCATACCCATGTGTGCAGGTCCCAGATGCCCAATACCAGTGTGTGCAGGTCCCAGATGCCCCATACTCGTATGTGCTGGTCCCAGATGCCACATACCCGTGTATGCAGGTCCCAGATGCCCCAAACCAGTGTGTGCAGGTCCCAGATGCCCCATAACAGTGTGTGCAGGTCCCAGATGCCCCATACCAGTGTGTGAAGGTCCCAGGTGCCCCATACCAGTGTGTGCAGGTCCCAGATGCCCCATACCCATGTGTGCAGGTCCCAGGTGCCCCATAACAGTGTGTGCAGGTCCCAGATGCCCCATACCCATGTGTGCAGGTCCCAGAAGCCCCATACCAATGTGTGCAGGTCCCAGATGCACTATACCAGTGTGTGCAGGTCCCAGATGCCCCATACCAGTGTGTGCCCCATACCCGTTTGTGCAGGTCCCAGATGCCCCATACCAGTGTGTGCAGGTCCCAGATGCTCCATACCGGTGTGTGCAGGTCCCAGATGCCCCATACCCGTGTGTGCAGGTCCCAGATGCCCCATACCCGTGTGTGCAGGTCCCAGAAGCCCCATACCCATGTGTACAGGTCCCAGATGCCCAATACCAGTGTGTGCAGGTACCAGAATCCCCATACCCATGTGTGCAGGTCCCAGATGCCCTATACCCATGTGTGCAGGTCCCAGATGCCCAGTACCAGTGTGTGCAGGTCTCAGGTGCCCCATACCAGTGTGTGCAGGTCCCAGATGCCCCATACCGTGTGTGCATGCCCCAGGTGCCCCATACCAGTGTGTGCAGGTCCCAGATGCACCATTCCAGTGTGTGCAGGTCCCAGATGCCCCATACCAGTGTGTGCAGGTCCCAGATGCCCCATACCAGTATGTGCAGGTCCCAGATGCACCATACCAGTGTGTTCAGGTCCCAGGTGCTCCATACCCATGTGTGCAGCTCCCAGATGCACTATACCATTGTGTGCTGGTCCCAGATGCCCCATACCCATGTGTGCAGGTCCCAGATGCCCTATACCCATGTGTGCAGGTCCCAGATGCCCAATACCAGTGTGTGCAGGTCCCAGATGCTCCATACCGGTGTGTGCAGGTCCCAGATGCCCCATACCAGTGTGTGCAGGTCCCAGATGCCCCATACCCGTGTGTGCAGGTCCCAGAAGCCCCTTACCCATGTGTACAGGTCCCAGATGCCCAATACCAGTGTGTGCAGGTCCCAGAAGCCCCATACCCATGTGTGCAGGTCCCAGATGCCCTATACCCATGTGTGCAGGTCCCAGATGCCCAATACCAGCGTGTGCAGGTCTCAGGTGCCCCATACCAGTGTGTGCAGGTCCCAGATGCCCCATACCGTGTGTGCATGCCCCAGGTGCCCCATACCAGTGTGTGCAGGTCCCAGATGCACCATTCCAGTGTGTGCAGGTCCCAGATGCCCCATACCAGTGTGTGCAGGTCCCAGATGCCCCATACCAGTATGTGCAGGTCCCAGATGCACCATACCAGTGTGTTCAGGTCCCAGATGCCCCATACCAGTATGTGCAGGTCCCAGATGCACCATACCAGTGTGTTCAGGTCCCAGGTGCTCCATACCCATGTGTGCAGCTCCCAGATGCACTATACCAGTGTGTGCAGGTCCCAGATGCACCATTCCAGTGTGTGCAGGTCCCAGATGCCCCATACCAGTGTGTGGAGGTCCCAGATGCCCCATACCAGTATGTGCAGGTCCCAGATGCACCATACCAGTGTGTTCAGGTCCCAGGTGCTCCATACCCATGTGTGCAGCTCCCAGATGCACTATACCATTGTGTGCTGGTCCCAGATGCCCCATACCCATGTGTGCAGGTCCCAGATGCCCTATACCCATGTGTGCAGGTCCCAGATGCCCAATACCAGTGTGTGCAGGTCCCAGATGCCCCATACCAGTGTGTGCAGGTCCTAGATAAACCATACCAGTATGTACAGGTCCCAGATGCACCAAACCAGTGTGTGCAGGTCCCAGGTGCCCCATACTCATGTGTGCAGGTCCCAGATGCACCATACCATTGTGTGCAGGTCCCAGATGCACCATACCAGTGTTTGCCAGTTCTAGATGCTCCATACCCATGTGTGCAGGTCCCAGATGTACCATACCAGTGTGTGCAGGTCTCATATGCTCAATACCCATGTGTGCAGGTTCCAGATGCCCCATACCAGTGTGTGCAGGTCCCAGGTGCCCCATACCAGTGTGTGCAGGTCCCAGATGCCCCATACCAGTGTGTGCAGGTCCCAGATGCACCATACCAGTGCATGCCAGTCACAAATGACCCTATACCTGTGTGCCAGTCACAGATGCCCCATGCCCATGTATGTCAGTCCCAGATGCTTAATACCTATGTATGTCGTAAAACCACACAATTTATAAACCAGAAAAGGGTAAAAAAGACAACAAAACCTAAGAGCAAAAAAACACTTAAAAATATATGTTTTATTAATAATTATTAAAAAGAACCAGTGGTCAAAAAACAACACAAGTGAGGTAATGACAAGGAATCAGGGAAGAGGTCTGTCAGTACATACAATATTGGGTTAAAACTATCTCCCCCTGGTAGGCCCTGAGATCTGTTGGTCTACCTGTCAATGCGTTTCTCCCAGTTTTCCTTTCCTTGGGGTTTCATCAGGGGACTAGATGTTGAGGGGAACCTTCATAGGTCCATGAGCTGAATGAGGGTGTCAATCCACCCCTCCCAGATAGTCTCTGTGCCACGGGTGTCAGGTCCCTGTACTTATTTATACCAGGGCACCTGTACAAATTACCCACCTGATTGTGTCCAGAAATGCATAAACTCTGAATGCAATGTTCAGTTTGGCGCTGTTTCCCGCTTGAGAGAGCGTCTGGGGTGGTAGAACGCATATGCGTTCCACCAACTCCACAATGACGCTCCCGGTAGCGTACATATCCTTGTGGTGACATAATATCTGCCCTGTCTTGAGTGGTAGATTGCATAGCGCTCCCTCCACCTCCTCGCTGACACTGCAGAAAATCAGCTTATACTGTATATATTGCATCATCATTTTAGACTGTCTGGCGCATATATATTAATTACTGTCCTGCGCTACACAGTCTATGTGTCACTGATGTCAGGTCACATTACTTTGACATAATTCTATAGTGGCTTATAATTAGCCCTCATTTAGAACCATTGTATTGAGACTGATTAAATGCAAAGGGAAAACCACCTCACATGCTAGGTAATCACTATACTGGTAAATATATACTGTACATGAAAAAATTAGGAAGTGTTTTTGGGAGAGGGGAGTTTTTTAGGGTTTGACCAAGATAACCACTTACATCATATGGTCATAAAGAATAATTTATCTCTAATGTAATAAGATGGAAATATTTTGATACCAATATGTATATAAATATATAAACCACCAGGAACAGGGTTACCATAATAGTGGCCAATGGTATCCTTAATGGGTCCCTACTCCCACCTGAGGGTGTCATCTTCCCATGAATAAGGATGTTCTCAGGGGTTTATAGATCGTAGCATTTTTATTACGGTAACAATCAACCAAACCTGCATATTGTTTCCTATCATAGTACTAACACGTAACCATCGTGGCTAAATGAAGCTCGAGAAGCTCATTTGTTCATTAAGCTCCCCCCCGGACAAACGGTCATTAACCAGACGATCCATCTACTTACCCTTTGCAAGGTTTTCCTATCCCAGTCTCCTTGATGAATAGAGGGGGCAACCACCTCTATTGTCCTAAAGGTGATAGCTCCTATGTCCCCACCGTGTTGTGAATTGATGTGTCGAGCAAGTGGTGTATCTCTCTTATTCCTGAGATCTGTCTTTTTGTCTTTCCGACATAGCTTTTGGGACATATACAGGTACATAAGTAGACTACTCCGGAGGTTTTGCAATCTGCAAATTGTCTGCTTCTATATGTTCAATTTGTTACTAAGCTAGAAAATGTATTGGAAGGTGTAATATTGCGGCAAAAGCTATAATGGCCAAACGACCTATTCTCCAATTACGGTATGTTCCTTCATTTTTTGGGGAAGTGAAGTGACTATGCACAAGGTGATCTTTTATGGATTTGCCTCTTCTATATGTCACAGATTTACTGGATGTTATCCATTTTGAGATGTCTGAGTCGGTTTTAAGAATGTCCCAGTGTCTCCTGAGGATATTCATGATCTTAGGTTGTTGGTCATCGTAAGTACCCATCAATCTTGTTAGAATATCTGTTTCAGATTCTACTTTTGGGGTCAATGGTGATTTTCTATTGTTGCCCAGTGCATTATGGTAAGCTGTATCAACTATTTGGTTTAGGATATCCACAATCTATCTGAATCTATTTTTAAGGTCTTGTGACTTATTGAAGAATTTTGCCATTGTAGAGCAGGTCGTTGCCGTAGGTTTACCATAAATTGATGTTCTAAGGGACCCATGTGTTTGCACGGATAGCAAACCATCTAGAAAGGCAATCTTATCTCCACTTCATAGGTAAATTTTAAGCCTAACTGATTGTCATTTAGATTCTGGACAAAAGTTGCAAGGAGTCATGACCTCCTGTCCAAAGGACGAGGATGTTATTTATATAGTGGCCCCAATATTGAATGTGGGGACATCCTCATCCTTGAAGACCTTCGTGTCCTCCCACCAGCCAAGAAGCAGATTGGCATAAGTGGGGGCACAGGTAGGCCAACAGATCTCCGGGCCTACCAAGAGGAGATAGATTTAACCCAATATTATCTGTATTGACAGACCTCTTCCCTGATTCCTTGTCATTACCCTCACTTGGGTTGCTTTTTGAACACTTGTTTTTAATAATTATAATAAAATATATTTTTAAGGGTTTTTTTGCTCTTTGGTTTAGTTATCAATACCTGTGTATGCCATTCCCAAATTCCCCCATACCAGCGTGTGCCAGTCCCAGAGTGGTCCAGTACTAGGTTCTAGCTCCAGTGCGCCACACCATGATATGAGGTAATAATTAAAAGAATAAAACATTTAAGTGGTTTTCTGGGGTTGTCATACTGATGACTTAGATCATCAATATCGATGAAGGTGCCAGGAGCCGTCATTACTAACCAGAGTCGTACTGGCCCACCAGAGAACCTGAGGATTCTCCAGTGGGCCCAGGCACTGACACCTGCTGGCATACAAGGCCGGCAACTGCCTAGGGCCCCCGCTGCCCCAGGAGCCCCCAGCCAGTGTTGTGTCGCTAATAGCGGCACACCAGGCAGATGCTATGGGGCCCGTGAATCGGGGGGCCCGCCTGGTGCCAGCAGAGCAGCAGTGAGAGACAGGAGGCAGAAGGAGGCAGTGGTGAATATTCATTTCACTGTAATAGCTGGCAGTGCTATCCACAGGCCATGACTAACATACCGCATGTGCAGCCTGTGGCGGCCCAGAGGTGTAGTGGGGCCATTGCAGGTGGCCAACACTGAGGGCAATCTGGTCTGTTTATCAGGCCCCGAGGCTCTGGGGGGCCCCTGGCCAGATTGCCATTATGTGTGGCGGGCAGGAAGCGATGCCTGCAGCTCCGACGCCTACCGGAGAAAATGGCAGCGGAGCTGCAGGGATGATGTCATCATTCAGCGTGCGGCTGTGCCTGAGAGGAAGCTGCCGTCGACAAAGATGTTGCTGGGGAATGGACAGAGAAGTGAGTGGTGCTCTGTGTGTGTGTGTCTGCAGAGAGGTGCATGTATAGGTGGGGGAGAGGGCAATGATGGAGGAGGTGGAAAGTGCAATGATGGGGGAGAAAGCAATGAATGATAGAGGTGGTGGGGGAGAAGGCAATGACGGTGGGGGTGGTGGAACGGACGATGGGGATGGTAGGGCAGGAGGTAATGAAGGAGGTGTTGGAATGGGCAAGGATGTGGGTAGTGGGGGAGAAAACAATCAGAGGTGGTGGAATAGGCAATGATGGAGGAGATGGAGAGGGCAATTATGGGAGTGGAGGTGAGAAAGCAATTAATAACATGTATTGAAAAAAGCTGCCTTAAAAGACCTGACTTTCCAGAAAAAGTCAGACCTGAATTTCCAGGTTGCAGGATCCCACAACCTTCCATGGCCCCCTCAGAGAGAAAGCATGAGATATCGCCTGTTATCATGAGATCTCATGCCTTCATCTAAACCAGCACTGCTGCATCCTTTACTAAGAAGTTACCCATCAGTAACCAATCTAATGATATTACCATTGCGTAACCGCTTCGTAAAGGATGTAGCAGAGCTGATTTTGCTCACATATTTTCACTGTTAATAGGGCAGCAGACTGATGCGAGATTCCACTTTGCATGCTAGGGTCTCATAACTCAGAAGTTCAGGGCTGGCACTTGCTAGAAAGCTGAGTCCAGTCCCTTAGCACATCTTCCCAACACTTTGGAAATTACCTTAAGAATAAAATAGAGATAGTTGCACCCATACATGATCACTTCTCCATTCATTCTCCATCTTGATTGTTATGACCCCAATGGCAGAGGGTCTCAGGAATAATGATAAGTCGGTAAATACAGAAAACCAGCTCATAGGGCAGTGGTAACTGGGCTGACCATATAACTAATCCTAGCACCACAAATACCAGCAGCTGGGGAACGTTCCTACGTTGATCCTAGACGTCTCGCGCCAGCCGGAGAGCTAACTACCCCTAGTAGGGAAAATAAAGACCTTTCTTGCCTCCAGAGGAAATACCCCAAAAGTTGGATAGAAGCCCCCCACAAATAATAACGGTGAGGTAAGAGGAAAAGACAAACATAAGAATGAGCTAGGTATTTAGCAAAGAGAGGCCCACTAGCTAATAGCAGAATATAGAAAGATAATTTATATGGTCAGCAAAAAATCCTATCAAAAATATCCACACTGGAAATTCAAGAACCCCCGAACCGTCTAACGGTCCGGGGGGAGAACACCAGCCCCCTAGAGCTTCCAGCAAGGTCAGGAATCACATTTAGTACAAGCTGGACAAAAAATGATAGCAAACAAATAACCCAAAAAACAAAGAAGCAGACTTAGCTTAATTTAGCACGAACCAGGACCAGCAAACAGGAGCAAACAGAATGTGTCTGATAACACTGATGCCAGGCACTGGACTAAGGTTCCAGGAGGTTTATATAGCAACACCCCTGAAGTAACGACCCAGCTGGGTGCAAACTGAGGGAAGGAAATCCCAGAGTCATATCAATAGTAACCACAAGAGGGAGCCAAAAAAAGTCTAATTCACAACAGTACCCCCCCTTTAAGGAGGGGTCACCGAACCCTCACCAAGACCACCAGGGCGATCAGGATGAGCAGCGTGAAAGGCACGAACTAAATCGGCTGCATGCACATCAGAGGCAACCACCCAGGAATTATCCTCCTGACCATAACCCTTCCACTTGACCAAATACTGAAGCCTCCGCCTGGAGAGACGAGAATCCAAGATCTTCTCCACCACGTACTCCAACTCGCCCTCAACCAACACCGGAGCCGGAGGCTCAGCAGAAGGAACCACAGGCACAACGTAGCGTCGTAACAAAGACCTGTGGAACACGTTGTGAATGGCAAACGAAACCGGAAGATCCAAGCGAAAGGACACTGGATTAAGGATTTCCAATATCTTGTAAGGACCGATGAAGCGAGGCTTAAATTTAGGAGAGGAGACCCTCATAGGAACAAATCGAGAAGACAGCCACACCAAATCCCCAACACGAAGTCGGGGACCCACACCGCGGCGGCGGTTGGCAAAACGCTGAGCCTTCTCCTGTGACAATTTTAAGTTGTCCACCACATGATTCCAGATCTGCTGCAACCTATCCACCACAGAATCTACCCCAGGACAGTCAGAAGGCTCCACATGTCCCGAGGAAAAACGAGGATGGAAACCAGAGTTGCAGAAAAATGGCGAAACCAAAGTAGCGGAACTAGCCCGATTATTTAGGGCAAACTCAGCCAACGGCAAGAAGGTCACCCAATCATCCTGATCTGCCGAAACAAAACACCTCAAGTAAGCCTCCAGAGTCTGATTAGTTCGCTCAGTTTGTCCATTAGTCTGAGGATGAAAGGCAGACGAGAACGACAAATCAATGCCCATCCTAGCACAAAAGGATCGCCAGAACCTAGAAACAAACTGGGATCCTCTGTCAGACACAATATTCTCAGGAATGCCGTGTAAACGAACCACATTCTGAAGGAACACAGGAACCAGATCGGAAGAGGAAGGCAGCTTAGGCAAAGGCACCAAATGGACCATTTTTGAAAAGCGATCACATACCACCCAGATGACAGACATACCCCGAGACACCGGGAGATCAGAAATGAAATCCATGGAAATATGTGTCCAAGGCCTCTTCGGGACAGGCAAGGGCAAGAGCAACCCGCTGGCACGGGAACAGCAAGGCTTAGCTCGAGCACAAGTCCCACAGGACTGCACAAATGACCGTACATCCCGTGACAAAGAAGGCCACCAAAATGACCTAGCCACCAGATCTCTGGTGCCAAAAATTCCCGGATGACCTGCCAACACCGAGGAATGAACCTCGGAAATGACTCTGCTGGTCCACTTATCAGGAACAAACAGTCTGTCAGGTGGACAAGAGTCAGGTCTACCAGCTTGAAATCTCTGCAACACACGTCGCAAATCAGGAGAAATGGCTGACAAAATAACTCCTTCTTTAAGAATACCGACAGGTTCTGTGACTCCAGGAGAGTCAGGCACAAAGCTCCTTGAAAGAGCGTCAGCTTTCACATTCTTTGAACCTGGTAAATACGAGACCACAAAGTCAAAACGGGAGAAAAACAATGACCAGCGGGCCTGTCTAGGATTCAAGCGTTTAGCAGACTCGAGATACATCAAATTTTTGTGATCAGTCAAGACCACCACACGATGCTTTAAACATTCAATGTTGGCCTGGCATACTGTTATGACCCCAATGGCAGAGGGTCTCAGGAATAATGATAAGTCGGTAAATACAGAAAACCAGCTCATAGGGCAGTGGTAACTGGGCTGACCATATAACTAATCCTAGCACCACAAATACCAGCAGCCGGGGAACGTTCCTACGTTGATCCTAGACGTCTCGCGCCAGCCGGAGAGCTAACTACCCCTAGTAGGGAAAATAAAGACCTTTCTTGCCTCCAGAGGAAATACCCCAAAAGTTGGATAGAAGCCCCCCACAAATAATAACGGTGAGGTAAGAGGAAAAGACAAACATAAGAATGAGCTAGGTATTTAGCAAAGAGAGGCCCACTAGCTAATAGCAGAATATAGAAAGATAACTTATATGGTCAGTAAAAAATCCTATCAAAAATATCCACACTGGAAATTCAAGAACCCCCGAACCGTCTAACGGTCCGGGGGGAGAACACCAGCCCCCTAGAGCTTCCAGCAAGGTCAGGAATCACATTTAGTACAAGCTGGACAAAAAATGATAGCAAACAAATAACCCAAAAAACAAAGAAGCAGACTTAGCTTAATTTAGCACGAACCAGGACCAGCAAACAGGAGCAAACAGAATGTGTCTGATAACACTGATGCCAGGCACTGGACTAAGGTTCCAGGAGGTTTATATAGCAACACCCCTGAAGTAACGACCCAGCTGGGTGCAAACTGAGGGAAGGAAATCCCAGAGTCATATCAATAGTAACCACAAGAGGGAGCCAAAAAAAGTCTAATTCACAACACTTGATACACTTAGGCTACTTTCACACTAGCGTTTACCTGATCTGCGGCAGGCTGCGGACTTCCTCCGTGAAGCCCCGCCCTCGGCCGCACTTCCGACGCATGCGGCAGCATCCGCATACAGCCGCACGACCTGCGTACCTAATGTTAAAGATAGGTACGGAGGTCGCATGCGGGCCGCATGCAGAAGTAGGCGGAGCTAGCGGCGGAGGTGCGGCCGAGGGCAGGGCTTCACAGAGGAAGTACGCAGCCTGCCGCAGATCAGGTAAACGCTAGTGTGAAAGTAGCCTTACTGTACACTATATACAGAGCTCCTGTGTATAATGTCACTGGTGATCACTGAATTACCTGTACACTATTATACTATATACAGAGCTCCTGTCTATAATGTCACTTTCCTTTACACTGACACTATATACAGAGCTCTTGTGTATAATGTCACTGACGATCACAGTATTACCTGTACACTGGCATCATATACAGATCTCCTGTGTATAATGTCACCGATGATCACTGTATTACCTGTACACTGACACTGTATACAGAGTTCCTGGGTATAATGTCACTGATGAGTCAGTGTGTTGTTATCTGTAGTACACTATGTACTACATACAAAGCTCCTGTGTAGAATGTCACTGATGATCCCGGTTTTACTTGTACATTAAACACGGTTTTCAGATTTCCTGTGTTTAATGTCACTATTGATCATTGTATTACCTGCACATCATGCACTATATACACAGATGCTGTGTATAATCGCATCAGTGATCACTATATTACCTGTACATTATAAACTATATACTGAGCGTTTTATAATGTCACTGGGGATCATTTTATTACCTGTACACTTGCACGATAGTACTATATACAGAGCTCCTGTGTAAAAAGTCACTGGAGGTAACATTAGTGTTCCTAATTTTGTGGTTTTAACTAATGATCATTATTGTAGTATTTTGACACTATGTGGTGGTAAGATATGTTCTGGTCATGGTGTGGCAATATTTCTCCCTTGCATGTGGCACTATTCAGTCACTGTGTGGTAGTAATATATCATCTGGTCATGATTTAGCGGTATTTGTCCATTGTATGTCATATTATTCTGTCTTGGTGTGATGGATATACCGTGGGTATGGAAAGTATTCACACCCCATTAAATTTTTCACTCTTTCTTTCATTGCAGCCATTTGGTAAATTCAAAAAACTTAATTTTTTCACATTAATGTACACTCTGATCCTCATTTTGACTGAAAAAACCCCAGAAATGTTGACATTTTTGCAAATTTATTAAAAAAGAAAATTGAAATATCACATGGTGATGGTATCACATGAGCTGGTAATTACATTTAAAAGCTTCCCCAGACTGGTGTCCATAGATTGGTCCTTTTGTCTACCCTTATTCACACACTGAAGTCAACTCTGACACATGGTAAGGTTTTTAATATTAGATAGTGTAGGTTCTGTCCCGATCAGGGGCACCTTGACGACGGTGGGATGGCTTTTATGCTATTTTTGATCAATATCAGAATTACTAAGAGCACTGAGTTATTTAACCCCTTTCTGCCAGCTGACGGAATAGTACGTCAGCTGGCAGAACCCTCACTTTTAGGTGGGCTCCGGCGGTGAGCCTACCTCAAAGCCGCGACATGTCAGCTGTTTTGTACAGCTGACATGTGCGCGCAATGAGTGCGAGCGGAATCGCGATCCGCCCGTGCCCATTAACTAATTAAATGCCGCTGTCAAGCGCTGACAGCAGCATTTAAATAGTGCTCCCGGCCGCACGGCCGGGAGTGCTTGCACCGCTAACCCCCATCACATGATCGGGGGTCATCGGTGCATTGTCATAACAACCAGAGGTCTCCTTGAGACCTCTATCGTTGTTGATGGCCGATTGCTTTGAGAGCCTCCCTGTGGTCGGCGTTCAAAGCAACCCTGCATTTCTGCTACATAGAGGTGATCTGTGCTTCACCTCTATGTAGCAGAGGCGATCGTGTAGTGCATGCTTCTAGCCTCCTATAGAGGCTATTGAAGCATGCCAAAATAAAAAAAAAGTGTTTAAAAATATAAAAAAAATAAAAAAATATATAAAAAGTTCAAATCACCTCCCTTTCGCCCCAATCAAAATAAAAACAATTAAAAAAAATCAAACCTAAACATATTTGGTATCGCCGCGTTCAGAATCGCCCGATCTATCAATAAAAACAAAGGATTAACCTGATCGCTAAATGGCGTAGTGAGAAAAATAATAAAAACGCCAAAATTACGTTTTTTTGGTCGCCACAACATTGCATTAAAATGCAATAACGGGCAATCAAATAAACGTATCTGCACCAAAATGGTATCATTAAAAACGCCAGCTCAGCACGCAAAAAATAAGCCCTCACCCAACCCCAGATCACGAAAATTGGAGACGCTACGGGTATCGGAAAATGGCGCAATTTTTTTTTTTTTTGTAGCAAACGTTGGAATTTTTTTTTACCACTTAGATAAAAGACAACGTTTGGTGTCTATGAACTCGTAATGACCTGTAGAATCATAATGGCAGGTTAGTGTTAGCATTTGGTGAACCTAGCAAAAAAGCCAAACAAAAAACAAGTGTGAGATTGCACTTTTTTTGCAATTTCATCACACTTGGAATTTTTTTCCGTTTTCTGTTACACGGCATGGTAAAACCAATGGTATCGTTCAAAAGTACATCTCGTCCCGCAAAAAATAAGCCCTCACATGGCCATATTGACGGAAAAATAAAAAAGTTATGGCTCTGGGAAGGAGGTGAGCGAAAAACGAAAACGAAAAAAGCTCCGGGGGTGAAGGGGTTAAATGCACTTTTGCTTTTTACTTATTTAGTTACAGCAGAGTTTTTTGCTCATTTTGTTTCTTGTAGGTTTTGTTCCTTTAGTACTAATTTTTAAAACCCTTTAATAGTATACACCATACTAAGAAGGAACCAACAGTGTGACTGGAACAACATGTACATGTGCTTCTCACAAAATTAGAATATAATCAAAAAGTAAATTTATTTCAGCTTTCAATACAAAAAGTGAAACTCATATATTATATAGAGTCATTACAAACAGAGTGATCTATTTCAAGTGTTTATTTCTGTTAATGTTGATGATTATGGCTTACAGCCAATGAAAACCCAAAAGTCATTAGCTCAGTAAATTAGAATACTTTATAACATCAGCTTGAAAAAATGATTTTAACCCCTTTCTGCCAGCTGACGGAATAGTACGTCAGCTGGCAGTATCCCCCGCTTTGAGGTGGGCTCCGGCAGTGAGCCCACCTCAAAGCCGTGACATGTCAGCTGTTTTGAACAGCTGACATGTGCCCGCAATAGGCGCCAGCTGAATCGCGATCCACCCGCTCCTATTAACTAGTTAAATGCCGCTGTCAAACGCTGACAGCGGCATTTAACAAGAGCTACCGGCCATCGGGCCAGAAATACGCACACCGCTGACACCTGTCTCGTGATCGGGGGTCATCAGTGCGTTACCATCACAACCACAGGTCTCCTTGAGACCTCTATGGTTGTTGATGATGGATTGCTATGAGCGCCACCCTGAAGAGACAATTTGCATAGCAATGCTGTAATTCAGCTACATAGAGGCGATTGAGCTTCTAGTCTCCCATGGAGTCTATTGAAGCATGCCAAAAGTTAAAAAAAATGTGTTTAAAAAAATAAAAAAAATAAAAGTTTAAATCACCCCCCTATCCCCCACAATCAGAATAAAACAATACAAAAAAATCAAACCTACACATATTTGGTATCGCCGAGTTTAGAATCGCCCAATCTATCAATACAAAATGGATTATCCTGATCGCTAAACGGCGTATTGAGTAAAAAAAAAATCAAAACTGGCAGACCCATTGGTGGGTCTGGTGTCTCATCTTCCTCTTGACAATACCCCATAGATTCTCTATGGGGTTAAAGTCAGGTGAGTTTGCTGGCAAATCAAGCACAGTGATACTGTTGTTTTTAAACCAGGTACTTTTGGCAGTGTGGACAGGTGCTAAGTCCTGTGGAGTATGACATTTCCATCACCATTAAGCTTGTCACCAGATGGAACCATGAAGTGCTCTAAAATTTCCTGGTAGATGGCTGCGCTGACTATGGTCTTGATAAAACACAGTGTACCTATACCAGCAGATTACATGGTTCCCGAAACCATCATTGATTGTGGATACTTCACTCTAGACCTTGGAAATCAAGGTCCCAGAGTCTGGAGGAAGAGTGGAGAGATAGACAATCCAAGCTGCTTGAGGTCTAATATGAAGTTTCCACAATCAGTGTTGGTTTGGGGAGCCATGTCATCTGGTTGTGTAGGTCCACTGTGTTTTATCAAGACCAAAGTCAGCGCAGCCGTCTACCAGTTTATTTCAGAGCACTTCATGCTTCCCTCTGCCGACAAGCTTTTTGGAGATGGAAATGTCATTCTCCAGCAAGACTTAGCACTTGTCTATACTGCCAAAAGTACCAATACCTGGTTTACAAACAACAGTATCACTTTGCTTGATTGGCCAGCAAATTCATCTGACCTCTTAGGCCCATAGAGAATCTATGGGGTATTGTCAAGAGGAAGATGAGAGACACCAGACCCAACAATGCAGACGAGCTAAATGCTTCTATCAAAGCAACCTGGGCTTCCATAACACCTCAGTAGTGCCACAGACTGATCGCCTCCATGACACGTTGCATTGATGCAGTAATTGATGTCAAAGGAGCCCCAACTAAGTATTGAGTGCATTTACTGAATATACATTTCAGTAGGCCAACAATTTGGATTTTTAAATCATTTTTTCATTCTGGTGTTATAAAGTATTCTAATTTATTGAGATAGTGACTTTTGGGTTTTTATTGGCTGTAAGCATCATCAACACTAACAGAAATAAACACTTGAAATACATCATTCTGTTTGTTATGCCTCTGTATAATATATGAGTTTCACTTTTTGTATTGAAGAACTGAAATAAATTAACTTTTTGATATTCTAATTTTGTGAGATGCACCTGTACATGACAGGAAACAATGAAACTATAAATGACAGCACAGATGGGGTAAATGGTAAAGTGCATTTACTTTTAGCCACTGTTACTTGTACTTTGTGTGAACGTGTGGTTTTAAAGGGCACCTGTCACCCCATTTTTCAGTATGAGATAAAAATACTGTTAAATAGGGCCTGGGCTGTGCATTACAACAGTGTATTTTGTGGACCCCGATTCCCCACCTATGCTGCCAAAATACGTTACCAAAGTAGCCGTTTTCGCCTGTCAATCAGGCTGGTCAGGTCAAAAGGGCGTGGTGTCTTCCCCCAGATCTTGCTTAGTTTTCCGTTGGTGGCGTAGTGGTTTGCGCATGCCCAAGGTCCCGAATCCACTGCACAGGGGAGTTAAAAGAGCGCGATGTGCACTATTTCATTGGTGTTCGGTGGGGGCGGCCATCTTCCTTTGGCCGCGCGTGCGCAGAAGCGGCGCTCTGCTGGCCGCGGCTTCAGGAAAATGGCCGCGGGATGCCGCGCGTGCGCAGATGGAGATCGCGGCGGCCATTTTCCTGAAGCCGAGATGCGAACTCTGGTTCAGGAAAATGGCCGCCGCGATCTCCATCTGCGCACGCGCGGCATCCCGCGGCCATTTTCCTGAAGCCGCGGCCAGCAGAGCGCCGCTTCTGCGCACGCGCGGCCAAAGGAAGATGGCCGCCCCCACCGAACACCAATGAAATAGTGCACATCGCGCTCTTTTAACTCCCCTGTGCAGTGGATTCGGGACCTTGGGCATGCACAAACCACTACGCCACCAACGGAAAACTAAGCAAGATCTGGGGGAAGACACCACGCCCTTTTGACCAGACCAGCCTGATTGACAGGCGAAAACGGCTACTTTGGTAACGTATTTTGGCAGCATAGGTGGGGAATCGGGGTCCACAAAATACACTATTGCAATGCACAGCCCAGGCCCTATTTAACAGTATTTTTATCTCATACTGAAAAAACGGGGTGACAGGTGCCCTTTAAGTTTTATTCTGATGACGTTTTCTGTGCATCAGGGGGCCTGAAGTGGGTGGATCTTTTTCTGCACGGCCCCTTCGCATGCCTCTTCTGTTCCTACAGGTCACTGATTCTTCAGTGCCCGGCTTCCATTTTTAAATTTTGCATCACTACTGACATCATCAGCATGCTGGCACGTGCTCAGTTGGATTCTACAGCCGTATTTTTGGTTTTCAATAAATTGGCACCTGAGGCGGCCCATGCACAGATTAAGATCTTGGCTCAATGACGTCTTCAATGAGTCGACATCTTAATCTGCACATGTGCCACTTCCATTTTAAGGTGTCATCAGAAGAAAACTTAAGACCATGATTAAACAAGAACCGCTGATCAGATTCCTTCATCAGTGGTATTGATTTAATCAGAGTAATAGTGATATTAAATTCTAAAGCTAAATCCTGCTGACAGGTTCTCTAAGTCAAAATCCTAGTTCACAGCGATGATGCTTCTGCACACACTCCAAATAAAATAATTTTGCACATTAACGACAATAAAAACAATGAAGAGATGCATAAGTAATTTTAAGTTTTCAAGGATCATTTTATGCTTAATACATCAACACACTGTTCTCATGTCTCATCTGTCAGTTCTCTAAATACTTAACTATGTGTATCCCCCCACACGTTATTGACAGCTTTCTGTTCACACTGTGCATAGGCAGAGAGCTGCCAATCAGAGTTCTGGAATATGAATGACTACTTGGTGTAATGTCAGTGCCGGCATCCCTGCACAATCTCCCTTCCTCCTCCCGGAAGGGATGCGGACATGCTCACTGCAACGGCCATGCCTATAGGGAGGTGCATGAGCAACATTAGTACATTGTATTTGTGCATTGCTTCACTGTTGTTAGGTTCTCTATATCAGTTCTACGTGAGCCTGATACTGTACGCCCTGTCTGTACCTGATCCTGATACCCAAACCCACTAGGCCCTTACCGCTCCTTGACCTGCCCTGTCTGAACCAGTACATGTGTTCCTGTACCTAAGTCAGTCCTCTGTCCCTATCTTCACCTTCAGTGAAGTACTCCTGAACTTGTTGCAGTAGCCGTCACATCACCCTGTGAACCAGCTCCACTCCTACCAGCTACTCAGAGTCCGAACCTCTGTCCCTGTCTCCTTGGGGTCAGCTGCTACTGTACCGGGGCCTATACTAGAGTGGTACCTGGCACCACCTGCAGCTCAAGTCTACCCACATCATCAGGGCTCTAGTGAAGAACCAGGTGGTCACTTACAGGTTACAGCATGTTTACTGGTCTTCTAATGAAAACCTCCTGCTAATAAAACTATGATTTTATAAAATCTAGAGCAATTAGTGCCGTAATTCACACATCTCTTGAATCAGTGTCTTTGTCTCTATTCTGCTCTCAGAATCTTTACAAAATGGCTCCTTCCTTGTGTGAATTCTCTGATGTGAATTTAGATTTGTTTTTCAATGAAAACATTTCCCACATTCTAAACATAAAAATGATTACTCCCCTGTGTGAATTTTCTGATGTCTAACAAGATTTCCTTTCCGATTAAAATGTTTCCCACATTCCGAACATGAAAATGACTTTTCTCTAGTGTGAATTTTCTGATGTCTAACAAACTTGGATTTCTCTCTATAACATTTCCCACATTCTGAACATGAAAACAGCTTTATACCTGTGTGAATTGTTTGATGCGCAACAAGACCCCCTTTTCTATAAAAACATTTCCCACATTCTGAACATGAAAATGGCATCTCTCCTGTATGACTTCTCTGATGTGTAACAAGATTTGATTTACAATTAAAACTTTTCCCACATTGCAAACATGAATATGGCTTCTCCCCAGTGTGAATTCTCTGATGTATAACAAGATAGTATTTATGGCTATACCATTTTCCACATTCTGAACATGAAAATGCCTTCTCCCCTGTGTGAATACTCTGATGTGCAACAAGATGTGTTTTTGTATTAAAACACTTCCCACATTCTGAACATGAAAATGGCTTCTCCCCTGTATGAGTTCTCTGATGTATAACAAGACTTGCATTACAATTAAATGATATCCCACATTCTAAACATGAAAACAGCTTCTCCCCTGTGTGAATTCTCTGATGTGCAACAAGATGTGAATTCCAAATAAAACATTTCCCACATTCTGAACAAGAAAATGGCTTCTCCCCTGTGTGAATTTTCTGATGCTGAACAAGACTTGTTCTGCAATTAAAACATTTTCCACATTCCAAACATGAAAAAGGTTTCTCCCCTGTGTGAATTCTTTGATGTATAACAAGATGTGCTTTCCTATTAAAACACTTCCCACATTCCGAACATGAAAATTGCTTCTCCCCTGTATGAGTTCTCTGATGTCTAACAAGACTTGAATTACAATTAAACCATAGCCCACATTCTATACATGAAAATGGCTTCTCCCCTGTGTGAGTTCTCTGATGTGTAAGAAGTCGTGATTTAGCTGTAAAACATTTCCCACATTCTAAACATGAAAATAGCTTCTCACCTGTGTGAATTCTCTGATGTGTAACAAGACTTGTTTTTTGACTAAAACATTTCCCACATTCTGAACAAGAAAATGGCTTCTCCCCTGTGTGAATTTTCTGATGTTGAACAAGACTTGTTCTGCAATTAACACACTTTCCACATTCCAAACATGAAAAAGGTTTCTCCCCTGTGTGAATTCTTTGATGTATAACAAGATGTGCTTTCCTATTAAAACACTTCTCACATTCCGAACATGAAAATTGCTTCTCCCCTGTATGAGTTCTCTGATGTCTAACAAGACTTGAATTACAATTAAACCATAGCCCACATTCTAAACATGAAAATGTCTTCTCCCCTGTGTGAGTTCTCTGATGTGTAACAAGTCGTGATTTAGCTCTAAAACATTTCCCACATTCTAAACATGAAAATGGCTTCTCACCTGTGTGAATTCTCTGATGTGTAACAAGACTTGTTTTTTGACTAAAACATTTCCCACATTCTAAACATGAAAATGGCTTCTCCCCTGTGTGAATTCTCTGATGTGTAACAAAATTCATTTTTTGACTAAAACATTTCCCACATTCTGAACATGTAAATGGATTTTCCCTTGTGTGACGTCTCTGACCTGTAACAAGATGTGATTTCTCTGTAAAACGTTTCCCACCTTTCGACAATGAAAACGTTTTCTCCTCTACCTGAGCCATTTGTTGTTTAACAAATTTTCTGTGACTTTTCTTTTCCTTAATGGCCTTTGATGAAGCAGGAGAAACGACCCATTGAATAGGATCTGATGATAGAGCTTTGCTGTGAAGAGCTGGATGTATATCTAGGATCATTGCATGTTCTTCACATGTATCTGGTTTAATAAGATGATCATCTGCTATAAAATCTGAAAATATCAGGTTTCCCTCTGAACTCCTGGTACAGTCATCTGTCAAGAATAAGATTGATTTTATTATTTTTTTTATTAAAAGTGCATTTAAGCTATAATAATTATATTATATATTTTAAAACTTCTCCTTGCAAACATCCTTGTTGTTTTTTTTTTTCACTGCAGAAGTTTTCTAATCCATAAGTTCATATTTTAGTGTGCCCCTCAACAATCTCTTCCAGTTACATGTTCAGTAGTGTCTCATAATGGAGGCCGTAGGCCTCTATCACACATACATTTTTTTTAGTGATAACTGAGAAAAATGACTTTTTCCTATGAGTCAATGACCATGTGCCAGTTTTTGCAATCTGGGTGTCATCTGTTTTTTTCTTGTAAAAATAAAAAAAATATATGTCTTTTTAACCTTCTTATATCAACTGCTGAGTGAAGATGATGCGTACAGCATGCGAGTCGTAGCTGTTTTTTTTTCCCAGAGATTCATTGGTAAAAATAGGTGAGTTTGATTTGTAAATCTGATCAGTCATAGGCTGGGTTCACACTTGCGTTCTAAAGTTTAACTCATCTGTTCTATTTTAGAAACATAATGTAGAAGGGAAGTGCCCCCAAAATGTACATCTTTACATAGAGATGTGTTTAGTTCATGTTTTGGGTATATCCCTCACATGTATACCACACGGAGCAAAGCCCCCCCCCCTCCAGCCTGCTGTAAAACAAAGCTGCCATGAGCTGGAAAAACAAGTTTCATTTAGGACTGAGGGGGTGTATCTTAGTGGACAATAGACCGTGACCTCATCTCACACACCAGGGGCTGAACACACCTCTTTTAGCTGGTCACATAAAAGGGCCAACTCCATGTGGGTCTCTCTTTTTTTGCTGTGCCTGCATGCTGGAATGATCATGGATCCACACGGTGCTGGAGTATATCTGTAACCCCTTTTCTTCTAGGCCCTGTAACCTCTTAGGCATTAGGGTTAGCTAGCCGTAGGTGGGAGGGCTGATATTGTATGTGTGATTTGGGTAATCGGGCAGTTAATTGTGGGTTTTTATATTGTGTGTTATTGTTGTGATATTACTGGATATTGTTGGTCATTACTGTGTGATACTGTTGGGATATCACTGCATACTGTAGATATTACTGTATCAGAGTTGTGATATCCGTATATTTGTGTGTATATATATATATTTATACTCGCCAGCTTGGGTATAAATATATATGTATGTTATAGACTGCAGACTTGTGTGTGTGCAATAAATATCCTTTATTGTTACACTGTCTTGTCTCAGCTAGTATATAGTATAAGGAAAACATAACGTTGAGGCATATTTAGTGGATATTAATTATTAATAGTCAAGTTTGGTGATAATAGTTAATATCGGACCTCAATAGAGGTGTAAGGAGGTTTCCCCCTTTTGATAACCATAAGGTTTGATATTTTGTGGAGGAAGCCCCTTCTTTTTACACATAATTTATGCCCAAAACTGATCTGCTGTACAATTGATGCAAATGGAACCAAGAGGGAGGCCAAAAGAGGTTTTGACAAATGGGCGGAAAAAAGAGAATTATTTAGAAAGACGCAAATGGAAATTGAGTTGAGAAGATATGGAGATAAGGCAGGAAAGCTATTAGCAAACTTGCCAAAGTGTAGGAAGGGGAAAGAGTAATAGATTAACGCTTAAGACTAGAGAGGGCTTAATGGTAGATAACTCCAGGGAAATAAATTCAACCTATGCTAATTTATATTTGGAGGAGGCCAAGGGCACAAACAGGGGTGGAGATTTTCTTAAAAAAAATTAACATGCCTAATGTCACAGAGCCACAGTTAACTATGTTGAATGCTCCCATTACAGAGGAAGAAGTGAAGAGTACCATTGGGGGATTGTCAGCTGGAAAAGCACCAGGACTGGATGGGTTCATGGGCGATTTTTTTTTTTTTTTTTAAAGCCATGACCCAACAAATAACCTCTATTTTGACTGTATGGTATAACATATTGTTACAGGGGGAGGGATCTGTTGGTGGGCACTAATGTGGCTCATATTAGCCTAATACCAAAGGAAGGGAAAAACGTGGAGGACCCAGCATCCTATAGACCTATATCCTTGATAACCCAGGATATTAAAATAATATCCAAACTCATGGCAAACACCGGCACAGGTGGGCTTTGTGAAAGGTAGGAATTCGGTCACAAATGTAAGATGTACACTGTTAGCCATAGATGTAATAAATAAAAGAGAAAACAGTCGAGGTGAGCCGGCTCTGGTTACACTAGATGCAGAGAAGGCTTTTGATAAGGTGAAGTGGAATTGGGTAGGACAAGTTTTGGACAAAATTGGGCTAGTGGGGAATTTCAGACATTTTATAAAAGCCCTGTATGCTAAACCCGCAGAAAGAATTCAAATCCCGGTGTCATGGTTAGGACATGGTTAATGTCCTGTTCTCTCAGGGTTAATTTTGCTGGCCTCCCTTTTGATCTGGGAGGGGTCTTTATACTCACTCCAGACTAGGATTCGCTGTCAGCTATACTTTCTGTTCTAGTCTGTGTGCCTGACCCCTGGTGTGTGTGCCTGGTTTGCAATTGTTTTCCTTGCTCTCCGAGCATTACTCTGTTTGTTTGTTCTTCTGGATTTCTGACCTCTGGCTTCAAGTTCTGAAAATGCCCTGTCTCACTCCTTTGGTACTTTGTGATCTCCTGGCTCCGATCTTAGCTTGTTTCACCACTCTCGTGTTTATCCCTTTTCTGCACCCCGGCATCTGGCTCCGCCACCGACCACCTCCTACTCTGTAACATGATTCAGGTCCTGGTTGTTACCTGGTTAGTAACCCGGTGCTTTGCTCAGCTCCCTTGCTGCTGTGTGCAGTGTTTCCTACAGCAGTATTACCCGGTGTTACGTTTTTTAAGGCTAGAACGAGAGTGGACCCTCTGGACCGTGGAAGGGACAAACCCCCGGGCGAGCAGACCTAGAGTTAACCAACCCCTATACAGGGGCTGTCAGGCGCAGGCCCAGAGGCCGCCAATCCACAGTTGCAGACACCAAGAGGGACGGCTCAGGAGAAGGGAACAAGGAAGGGTACTAAACAAAAACACAGGAGCTAGGTAGGTGAAACCAACAGCAGGACCAGGAGTTAGGTACGTCAGGCTTGTATTAGAAGGAACACTGGACCAGAGACTGAACTGTAGAAAGGGAGAGAAACAAGAGAAGCTGAGTAAATGGCGACACAAAGAGCGCAAGGCAAAGTAAGGTACACAAAGCTAGCACGGAGGTGCAATACTGAGAGAGGAAGGTGGCCGGAGGCAAAAGCTAACGCAAATGACACTCAGGCACCTCCTAGTAGGGGAGGTGGCTAGAAATACTGTGGGCCTTACCAGGATTGGCTGCCAAGGTTCTCTGGATCAAAACATCCGGGAACAGAAGATCCAGGACTGGAGAAGTGCGTCTATTGCAGAAGTCTGTGCACCTGCGCAGACGCTGCTCACCACCTAGCAGTGCGGGCAGCAGGACGTGGAGGAGGGATCCGCCGAGAACGAGCGCACCACCTCCCGGAAGTAGGACAGCGGAGACGAGCAGAGATGGAAGCAGCCGGGACCGCCGAGGAGGAAGAGAGAGACGCGCGCCGGGACCCGGAAGAAGAGTGACCAGGAACAGCAGTCACAGCAGAAGAAGCAGGAACGACGCGCTGGAAGCCAGGAGCGGAGCGACGAAGGTGAGTAGCGGCGGTAATACCCGGGAGTCGGACACCCGGGTCATCTATCGGCAAATTTCCCACTTGAAAAGGGAACACGCCTGGGATGTCCTTTGTCCAAGCTTATATTTGACCTGGCACTAGAACCCCTGGGGCAATACATAGAACATGAAGTATTTGAAGGGATATCAATAAGGGACATGAAGCTTAGGGCCTCGTACTTTTCAGATGATATAATACTCTACATGGCTGAGGTGGCAAGAGATCTCCCAGGGGTCCTAGATCTTATGGAAAATGTTAGTAGGTTTTCGGGATTCTAAATAAAAGCAAATGTGAAATTCTCCACTTAACAGATATAGGCAGAAGTAGTATGGTAAAAAAGGAAATTTGCGGTATTCCGATATACAAAGCACATGTAACATATTTGGGCATCAAGCTGGGTAGAAAACCAAAGTCAATATATAATTTAAACTTTCCTCCAGTTATCTCCAAAATCCAACAGGAATTAGAAAGGTGGCAAAATTTGCCTTTCAGTCTTTTGGGCAGGATTCACTTTTTAGTTTCTCAAAACTCATGTATCCATTAAAGACCATCCCTGTACTCCTAAACCATGTGAATGTGGAAAAAATATTCAGCTATTAGGAAATTTATCTGGAAAGGTCGAAGACCCCATATAAAACTGAGTAAACTGATGACATCCAAGGAAAAGGGGGAGACTTCCTAGACATAAGAGGATATAACTTAGCATGTATTTCCCGTCATATAGTAGATTGGTTAAAGACACTATTGGGTTTTCTGATATGACCCTGGAAAAATCGCATGCATACCCGTGGAACTTAGTCGCCTTATTACACACGCCAAAAAACCTAATGCCTAAACAAATTAAAAATCCAATAGTGTACCGAGACACAATAGCCACATGGTAGGAATTTAGGAGAATTATAATGGAAAATCGAGAGATTTACCCATATGGGGAAATCCAGCATTCCAACAAATAGCAGAGAACAAACTATTTCAGGAATGGAGGGTGAAAAGGATCCATAAAATTGCTAATCTACGGCATGAAGAAGAAAATAGGTTTCTAAGTAGGGAGGAAATAATATCAAAATTCAAGCTAAGTGAACAACAATTCCTACAATTTGGACAAATAAAAGGAACGATTATGACACATTTGATAAATGAGAGGGAAGAAACAAGAAGGAATGCAATGGATAATCTATTATTTGACCGAGCAGGCACACACAATATATCCACAAAATACAAAGGTTTAAAAGACATCCTTGGGAAAATGGACATAGAGCAAACATTTAGATCTTGGGCAAAAAAAATAGAAAGTGAGGAAATTGGAGGAAATAATACTAGCAGGTTGGCAGGCAGTGTGGAAAAATATTTTGAGTGAAGTTTGGAGAGACACACAATGTAGGATTATGCATAGAGCTATACTAGCCTTCAACATACCAGTATCTAGAACAATGAGGGATCGCCTGGTACATTGTCCAAAATGTAAACTTAGAGAGTCTGATTTACTACACAGACTATGGGGCTTCCCTATAGTACAAGAATTCTTGAAAGACAAAACAGATGATGGAAAATTTGCGCATTGGGAATATATAATTGCACCCGTTATCGTTCCTTTTCCATTACTGGAAGGGAGATGGAGCCACACAACAAAAAGGGAGGGAAACATTAACTCCAGTGTTCCGCTTAATTTGTCTGATAAGATTGTCTTAAAGGATTGGTTGAATGATTCCATTCCAATTCGGAAAGTTATAATATGTCAAATGATGACTTTATTTCACTTAGAATAGCTGGAAGCAGAACGTAAGAAGAAAAAGAGTATAAAATTACTCATGACAAAGTGGAAAAGCTTTTTACTCAAACATTATACAACAAAACTTCAGGGAATTGTGAAACCCTTTAAACAGACCAGTTGGTACATATTGGAGGACATGGGAGGAACATTGGGGAAGTTGAAAATAGCTGATCTGAATGTTGATGGAATAAGTGGTAGGGACACTGGTTAAGAAGCAATATAAATTATGAATGCAAACTAAATATTCTATAATGGTTTGGGATTAAGAAGATGTACGTAAAGAAAGGAGAGGTGCACTCAAGAAAAATACAACTATTTCCTGCATGTCTGGGAAGAGGGAGGGTAAGGGGGGAGTTTATGTGTTGTTTAGTCTGTATTTTTACCTTACAAATTGTAATGTGATAATCAAAAACTGAAATTAAGAATCTGTAAGCTAAGAAAATGCTTTTGAATGTATTTCCATATATATTTTAAAAATCCCTAAAAATTATTGCTTAAAAAAAAAAAACTAAAATCCTCAATAATCCGAACCTCCCATTCCTGTCTTCAAGACAAAGTATTCTCGTGTGCTGCGCCAATTCTATGAAATGCACTTCAATTAATTCCCTAAACCCAGTTTTAAGCGTGGTTTAAAAATGTATTTCTTTAGACTGGCCTATCGCCTCACCTCACTTATCTAACTACTAGATGGTGGCCCGATTCTAACGCATCGGGTATTCTAGAATATGTATGCGTAGTGTATAGCACAGCCCACGTAGTATATTGCGCAGCCTACGCAATACATTGTACAGCCCACGCAGTACATTGCGCAGCCCACGCAGTACATTGCACAGCCCATGCAGTTTGCGCAGCCCACGTTGTATATTGCGCAGCCCACGTTGTATATTGCGCAGCCCACGTTGTATATTGCACAGCCCACGCAGTACATTGCGCAGCCCACGTTGTATATTGCGCAGCCCACGCAGTATATTGCCCAGCCTACGTTGTATATTGCGCAGCCCATATAGTATATTGCGCAGCCCACGTATTATACTGCGCAGCCCACGTAGTATATTGCACAGCCCACGCAGTACATTGCGCAGCCTACGTTGTATATTGCGCAGCCCACGCAGTATATTGCCCAGCCTACGTTGTATATTGCGCAGCCCATATAGTATATTGCGCAGCCCACGTATTATACTGCGCAGCCCACGTAGTATATTGCACAGCCCATGTAGTATATTGCGCAGTCCACGTAGTATACTGCACAGCCCACGCAGTATATTGCCCAGCCTACGTTGTATATTGCGCAGCCCACGTTGTATATTGCGCAGCCCATATAGTATATTGCACAGCCCACGTATTATACTGCGCAGCCCACGTAGTATATTGCCCAGCCCATGTAGTATATTGCGCAGGCCACATTGTATATTGCGCAGCCCACATATATAGCAATGTGGGCATGATATCCCTGTTTAAAAAAAAAGAATTAAAATAAAAAATAGTTATATACTCACCTTCCGTTGGCGCCTGGATCCAGGAAGCGGTTACCGACGCTTGGGATCCACCGAAGCTCCGCCGAGCCGCTGGCGCCGGCCGCCATCTTCCTTTCCCAGGACGCATTGCGAAATTACCCAGAAGACTTAGCGGTCTCGCGAGACCGCTAAGTCTTCTGGGTAATTTCGCAATACATCGCCGGGAACGGAAGATGGCGGCCGGCGCCAGCGGCTCGGCGAACTACGGAGGGTGAGTATAGCAGGTTTTTTGCTTTTTTATTATTTTTAACATTACATTTTTTTTACTATTGATGCCGCGTAGGCAGCATCAATAGTAAAAAATGGGGGACACACAGGGTTAATAGCAGCGGTTACGGAGTGCGTTACCCGCGGCATAACGCAGTCCGTTACTGCCGGCATTAACCCTGTGTGAGCAGTGACCGGACAGCGTATGCGGGCGCCGGGCAGTGAATGCGGGGAGTAAGGAGCGGCCATTTTCTTCCGGACTGTGCGCGTCGCTGATTGGACGGGGCAATGGTCGTGGGCGTTTTGCCACGACCAATCAGCGACTTGGATTCCATGACAGACAGAGGCCGCGACCAATGAATATCCGTGACAGACAGAAGGACAGACAGACAGACGGAAGTACCCCTTAGACAATTATATAGTAGATTCCGCTTGGCCCCTAAAAATGTTTTCTTCAAAATCATGATCCTCATAGCATCTGTTCACACACCCTCCATCCTCTTAATATATTATAGCTGTATCGTACAGTATAAGCACATTTTACCATTTATCATTCGTGTCTTCCCTATTTCCTCATAGATTGTAAGCTTTGGAGCAGGGCCCTCACTCCTCTTGGTATCTGAGTTATGTTTATTCTGTAATGTCTTTTTTTATCTGTACATGTCCCCTCTAAAATTGTAAAGTGCTGCGGAATATGTTGGTGATATAGAAATAAAAATTATTATAAAAATTATTATTGAACTGGTTGTTACGATTACATGGTCACAAAAGAGGGATTTTTTGGTACTTACCGTAAAATCTCTCTCTTGGAGCCTTCATTGGGGGACACAGATAACCGTGGGTGTATGCTGCTGCTGCTAGGAGGCTGACACTATGCAAAAAGAAAAAAGGATTGCTCCTCCCCGGCAGTATACACCCACCGACAGGCACCAAGTACCTCAGTTGGTGAAAAAAGCAGTAGGAGAAGCGACCAGAACTCAGAACGTATAAGTACCAACTCGACCAAGGGCGCTTAGACCCAAACACGGTACAAGAAAACAAGAAACAAGCAGGGAGGGTGCTGTGTCCCCAATGAAGGCTCCAAGAAAGAGATTTTATGGTAAGTACAAAAAAATCCCTCTTTCTTTATCGCTTCATTGGGGGACACAGAAAACCGTGGGACGTCCAAAAGCAGTCCCAAAATAGTGTGGGGAGAAAAAACAAAGAAACCCGGAGAAACGACTCAGGTCGGCCGGTGTGCAACCGCCACCTGCAGTATCTTCCTACCAAAGCCTGCATCAGACGAGGCCTGGGTATGAACCTCGTAAAGGTTGCGGGCCTTGCAGACCTGCAAGGCAGAAGCCTGTTGACGAACAGCCCAATAAGCTCCGACAGCCCTGGTGGAGTGGGCTCGCACCCCCGGAGGGGGCCTCTTTTTGTGAACGCTGTAGGCTTCCAATATCGCTGAACGAATCCAACGAGAGATCATGGACTTGGGAGCCTGAAGGCCTTTCAGACGACCTTCAGAGATGACAAACAGGGAATCAGACTGGCAAAAAGGGGCAGTTCTAGAAAGATAGACCCGAATGGCCCTGACCACATCCAGTTTGTGAAGAGACTTCTCCAGAGGATGAACCGGGGAAGGGCAAAATGAGGGAAGAATGATGTCCTCATTTATGTGGAAAGCAGATACCACTTTGGGAAGGAAAAAAGGGACAGGTCTGAGAACTACCTTGTCCTGATGAAGAATCAAGAACGGAGAGCGGCAGCATTAAGCTGCCAACCCGGAGACCCTCCTAATTGATGTGATAGCAATTAGAAAGGCCACCTTCCAAGAAAGAGGGGAAAAAGAAATGTCCTGAAGGGGTTAAAAGGGCGCAGCCTGTAGAACACCCAGAACCAGGTTGAGATCCCAAGGTTCCAACAGCGAATGGAATGGAGGAGCAAGATGCGCACCTCCTTGGAGAAAGGTCTTCACTTGAGGGATGGAAGACAGATCCTTCGGAAAAAGGATGGACAAAGCGGAGACCTGACCCTTGAGGGTACTGAGGGCAGACAGGTTTCCTACTTGAAGGAAACCAAGAAAGTCTGAAAGGGAAAAAGACATCGGAAAAACATGGTTTGTCTCACACCATTGGAAGAAAGCCTTCCAGTACCTGTGGTAAATGCGGGAAGAAGCTGGTTTTCTAGCTCTGATCATGGTCTGAATGACCTGGTGAGAAAAACCGGTCTCCCTTAGGACCGTGGCCTCAACAGCCATGCCATTAAACTCAGAGACTGAGAACTCTGGTGGAAGAGGGGACCTTGTGAGAGAAGGTCTGGGATCCTCCAGGGGGTATCTAAGAGCATGTTCACGAGTTCCGCATACCAAGGACGCCTTGGCCAGTTTGGCGCTATCAGGATAACCGGAATCCCCTCTGACTTTATCTTTTTTATCACCCTTGGGATAAAGGGAAGAGGAGGGAACAGGTAAGGGAGCTGAAACTGGGACCATGGAATTACCAGAGCGTCGTAGCCGATGGCCAGAGGATCCCGGGACCTGGCTACGAACCGAGCGACTTTGTGGTTCATCCGAGACACCATAAGATCAACGTCCGGAGTGCCCCAACGTTGACATATCTGATTGAAGACCGAGGGATGGAGAGACTACTCGCCTGATGCCAGGCCCTGGCGGCTTAGGAAATCGGCTGCCCAATTTTTGACCCCCAGAATGTGAACGGGTGATATGGCCGGAACGTGATGTTCTGCCAAACGCATAACTTTTGCCGTTTCCGCCATCACCTGATTGCTGCGAGTCCCGCCTTGGTGGTTCAAGTACGCCACCGCCGTGGTGTTGTCCAACTGGATGCGGATTGGTCTGCCTGTCAGGAGATACTGCCAGTGGAGTAGGGCAAGGAAGACTGCCCTGATCTCCAAAAGGTTGATGGAAAAAGGGCTTCCAGGGCGCCCCAGCGACCTTGCGCTGGAGCGCCCCACCCGAGGAGACTGGCGTCAGTAGTGATGATCTGCCACCGAAGGGGGAGAAAGGACCTCCCTTTCAGGACTGAGGAGGACTGAGTCCACCAAGATAGAGACTGCCTTACTTGGGGAGGCAGACGAAAGGGACAGTCTAGGGAGGTAGTGGACCTGTTCCAGGTGGACAAAAGGAACAGCTGGAGGGGACGAGTGTGGAACTGGGCGTAAGGCATGGCTTCCATGGAGGCAACCATCTTCCCCAGGACTCCCATACAAAATCGTAGGGAACGGGGGATTGGGCGCCTTAGAGATCGGGCTCCCTTGCGGAGAACGGCAAACTTGTCCTTCGGGAGAAAGACCTGAGCCGAGTAGGTGTTGAATTCCATGCCCAGGAATGTCAGCTGCTGGGAGGGAATTAGAGAGGATTTGTCCCGGTTGATGATCCAGCAGAGGCAGGTAAGGATGTCCAGAGTGATTTGGAGACTTCGAGCGCAGTCTCGGTAGGATGAGCCCTTGATAAGCAGATCGTCCAGGTAAGGGATAATGGTAATCCCCCTGGAACGAAGGATAGCCATGATCGCCGCCATGACCTTGGTGAAGACCCTGGGGGCAGACGCCACGCCGAAGGGAAGGGCTGTGAATTGGTAGTGATCGTCCTGGATCGCAAACCGAAGGAATCTCTGGTGCCGCACACAAATAGGAACGTGAAGATATGCATCCTGAATGTCTACCGAGCAAGAGAAATTCCCCCGGCTCCATGGCGGCGATCACCGATCATAAGGATTCCATCCTGAAGTGGCAGAGTCGAACGTGACAATTCAGCAATTTTAAGGCCAGAATCGGACGGAGAGAACCGTCTTTTTTTTCGGGACTACGAAGAGATTCAAGTAAAACCCCGAAAATCGTTCGTTTGACGGAACTGAACGACTACACCAGCGGCGACCACAAAAGAGACAGCTTGAAGGAAGCCGGGTAATTGGGACAGCTGCTTTGGTGGATGAGAAAGAAAGAAGCGACTTTCTGGGAGGGAAGAAAATTTGATCTTGTAACCGGAGGTAACGATCTCCCTGACCCAGGCATTGCTGACCACCGACAACCAGGCATCCCTGAAGGAAAGAAGCTTGCCTCCCACCCTGGAAAGACTTCCAGGTGGGGGCAACCCATCACTTAGAACGGAACCTGTTGGAACGGGACCCAAAGAACGTTGAGGATCGGCCTTTAGGCCTGCAGCTGGGAGGTTTGTAAGAAGGATTCCTTCATTAACCTGAGGCAGAGGGATGCTCCTACTGTGAAGAGGATTCTGAAGCTGGAAATGGGCGAAAGGACCTAAAGGGCTGAGAGCCCTTTCTGTTGAAAAGACGCTTGGGTCTAGACTGAGGGAGAGAGGTGCTTTTGCTCCCAGTAGCGTCCGAAATTTTCTGGTCTAGCCGAGCTCTACAGAGCCTGAAGCCTTGGAAGGCTAAGTTGGTGAGGGACCTTTTGGAAGTAGTATCTGAGCTCCATGCCTTCAACCAAAGGATGCGGCGTATAGCCACTATGCTGCTACTTGCTCTGGCAGAACAGCATGCCGCATCCAGGGAGGCAGCCAAAATGTATTTGCCAGCGTGACCAATCTGGTCTGCCAATTCGGCTAGCTCATCCGGAGAAGCCGAAGCCAAGATGCCTCGGCGAAGTATCTTGGCCCAGGCGGAGATGGCTTTTGCCACCCAGGTGGAGGTGAAATTGGGGCAGAGGGATGCACCAGATGCCTCAAAGGCTGATTTGGCTAGTGCCTCGATCTGCCTGTCTGTCGCGTCTTTAAGAGATGCACCATCCGGTAAGGACAGAACCTGTTGTGAATTCTGCTTTTGGGCTCCCTCCGGTGGTTGTAGGTGGTAATGCAGTTGTCCCTGAGTTGCAGTCCTGGTCAGGTGTATCTGCTGATTGCAGTTCTCACTGGGGTATTTAGGCGTGCAGGATTCATTAGTCCTTGCCAGTTGTCCATGGTTGTTGGGAGGTTTTGGTCCTGGTTTGGATCCTTCTGCCTTCTGCCAAATCAGCAAAGTTAAGTGTCTGGTTTTGTTTCTGTGGCACACATGCTGTGTGCTTAATAATTCTGTGCTATTCAGTGTTTTTTTTTGTCCAGCTTAGATTGTGTCAGTATTTTCTCATTCTTGTTGGATTCTCTGGAGTGGCAGATATACATTCCATGTCTTTAGTTAGATTGTGGAACTTTTTGTATTATCTGCTGTGGATATTTTTGGAAGGGTTTTAATACTGACCGCTTAGTATTCTGTCCTATCTTTCCCTATTTAGCTAGAGTGGCCTCTTTTGCTGAATCCTGTTTTTCTGCCTGCGTGTGTCTTTCCTCTCCTACTCACAGTCAATATTCGTGGGGGGCTGCCTATCCTTTGGGGTTCTGCTCTGAGGCAAGGTAGTATTCCTATTTCCATCTATAGGGGTATTTAGTCCTCCGGCTGTGTTGAGGTGTCTAGGGTTTGTTAGGCACACCCCACGGCTACTTCAAGTTGCGGTGTTAGTTCAGGTTTTGCGGTCAGTACAGTTTCCACCTACTCCTGAGAAAGTTCATGCGGCTCCAAAGTCACTGGATCATAACAGTACAACTGGCCCACTATGAGTTAAATGCATCTCAGAAGAAGGGAAGAAAGGTGTCGAGTCATTTTTTTTTCTGCAGTTTGCTTTGCCTTTTCTTCCCTCTTTTTCTCTGGGTGGCTAAGGAGTCTTGTGTTAGCATGGATGTTCAGGAATTAGCTTCTCGTGTAGACCAGCTTGCTGCTAGGGTACAGGGAATTTCTGATTATATTGTTCAGACTCCTGTTTTAGAGCCGAAGATTCCTACTCCTGATTTGTTTTTTGGTGACAGGTCCAAATTTTTGAGTTTTAAAAACAACTGTAAACTGTTTTTTGCTTTGAGACCTCGATCCTCTGGGGATTCTATTCAGCAGGTTAAAATCGTCATTTCCCTGCTGCGTGGTGATCCACAGGATTGGGCATTTTCCCTGGAATCTGGGAATCCGGCTTTGCTTAATGTAGATTCCTTTTTTCAGGCTTTAGGACTATTATATGATGAACCTAATTCTGTGGATCAAGCGGAGAAGACCTTGTTGGCCCTATCTCAGGGTCAAGAGGCGGCAGAATTGTATTGTCAGAAATTTACAAAATGGTCTGTGTTGACTAAATGGAATGATGATGCTTTGGCTGCAATTTTCAGAAAGGGTCTTTCTGAATCCGTTAAAGATGTTATGGTGGGGTTTCCCACGCCCGTCGGTCTGAGTGATTCTATGTCTTTGGCCATTCAGATTGATCGGCGCTTGCGGGAACGCAGAACTGTGCGCGCTGTGGCGTTGTCCTCAGAGCAGAGTCCTGAGCCAATGCAGTGTGTTAGGATTCTGTCTAGGACAGAACGACAAGGACTCAGACGTCAGAATAGGTTGTGTTATTGTGGCGACGCTTCTCATGTCATTTCAGTCTGCCCTAAACGGACAAAGAGGATCGCTAGTTCATTTACCATCAGTACTGTACAACCTAAATTTCTGTTATCGGTGTCCCTGATCTGCTCATTGTCATCATTTTCTGTCTTGGCGTTTGTGGATTCAGGCGCCGCTTTGAACTTAATGGACCTTGAGTTTGCCAGGCGTTGTGGTTTTCCCTTGCAGCACCTTATTCCTTTAAGGGGCATTGATGCTACACCTTTGGCTAAAAATAAGCCCGAGTTTTGGACACAGGTGACCATGCGCATGGCGCCAGCCCATCAGGAAGATTGTCGATTTCTGGTATTGCATAATTTACATGATGCTATTGTGTTGGGTTTTCCGTGGTTGCAGGTACATAATCCTGTGTTGGATTGGAAGTCTATGTCTGTGACTAGTTGGGGTTGTCAGGGGGTTCATAATGATGTTCCTTTAATGTCCATCTCCTCTTCTTCCTCTTCCGAAATTCCAGAGTTTTTGTCTGATTTTCAGGATGTATTCGATGAGCCCAAGTCCAGTTCTCTTCCACCACACAGGGACTGTGATTGTGCTATTGATTTGATTCCAGGCTGTAAGTTTCCTAAGGGCCGACTCTTCAACCTGTCTGTGCCGGAACATACCGCTATGCGGAGTTATGTTAAGGAGTCTTTGGAGAAAGGGCATATTCGGCCATCTTCTTCAACAATGGGAGCGGGAATTTTTTTTGTTGCTAAGAAGGATGGCTCCTTGAGACCCTGTATTGATTATCGCCTCTTGAATAAGATCACGGTCAAGTTTCAATACCCTTTACCTCTGCTTTCCGATTTGTTTGCTAGGATTAAGGGGGCTAGTTGGTTTACGAAGATTGACCTTCAGGGGGCGTATAATCTTGTTCGTATTAAGCAGGGTGATGAATGGAAAACTGCGTTAAATACGCCCGAAGGCCATTTTGAATACCTTGTGATGCCGTTCGGGCTCACTAATGCTCCATCTGTTTTTCAATCTTTCATGCATGATATCTTCCGGACTTATATTGATAAATTCTTGATTGTATATTTGGACGATATTTTGATTTTCTCTGATGATTGGGAGTCTCATGTGGAACAGGTCAGGATGGTATTTCAGATCCTTCGTGACAATGCTTTGTTTGTGAAGGGGTCTAAGTGTCTCTTTGGGGTGCAGAAGGTTTCTTTTTTGGGTTTTATTTTTTCTCCTTCATCTATTGAGATGGATCCGGTTAAGGTTCAGGCCATTCATGATTGGATTCAACCCACGTCCGTAAAGAGCCTTCAGAAATTTTTGGGTTTTGCTAATTTTTATCGCCATTTCATTGCTAACTTTTCCAGCGTGGTTAAACCCTTGACCGATTTGATGAAAAAAGGCGCTGATGTGGCGAATTGGTCCTCTGCGGCTGTTTCTGCCTTTCAGGAGCTTAAACGTCGATTTACTTCTGCTCCGGTGTTGGGCCAACCGGATGTTTCCCTTCCGTTTCAGGTTGAGATTGACGCTTCTGAGATTGGCGCAGGGGCCGTTTTGTCCCAGAGGGATCATGTTGGTTCCTTGACGAAACCGTGTGCATTCTTTTCCCGTAAATTTTCGCCTGCTGAACGCAATTATGATGTCGGCAATCGGGAGTTGTTGGCTATGAAGTGGGCATTTGAGGAGTGGCGACATTGGCTTGAGGGAGCTAAGCACCGTATTGTGGTCTTGACCGATCATAAGAATTTGATTTACCTCGAGTCTGCCAAGCGGCTGAATCCCAGACAGGCTCGATGGTCCTTGTTTTTTTCCCGTTTTGATTTTGTGGTCTCGTATCTTCCGGGTTACAAGAATATGAAGGCTGATGCCCTTTCTAGGAGTTTTTTGCCTGATTCTCCTGAGGTCCTTGAACCGGTCGGCATTTTGAAAGAAGGGGTTGTTCTTTCTGCTATTTCCCCTGATTTACGACGGGTTCTTCAGGAATTTCAGGCTGACAGACCTGATCGTTGTCTAGTGGGGAAACTGTTTGTTCCTGACAGATGGACTAGTAGAGTGATTTCTGAGGTTCACTGTTCTTTGTTGGCTGGTCATCCTGGTATTTTTGGTACCAGAGACTTGGTTGGTAGGTTCTTTTGGTGGCCTTCTTTATCACGTGATGTGCGTTCTTTTGTGCAGTCCTGTGGGACTTGTGCGCGGGCCAAGCCTTGTTGTTCCCGTGCTAGTGGGTTGCTTTTGCCATTGCCGGTCCCTGAGAGGCCCTGGACGCATATTTCTATGGATTTTATTTCTGATCTTCTGGTTTCCCAGAGGATGTCGGTTATCTGGGTTGTTTGTGACCGGTTTTCTAAGATGGTTCATTTGGTGCCTTTGCCTAAATTGCCTTCCTCTTCAGATTTAGTTTCGTTGTTTTTTCAGCATGTGGTTCGTTTGCATGGTATTCCGGAGAATATTGTGTCTGACAGAGGTTCCCAGTTTGTTTCTAGGTTTTGGCGGGCCTTTTGTGCTAGGCTGGGCATTGATTTACCTTTTTCCTCTGCATTTCATCCTCAGACAAATGGCCAAACCGAGCGAACTAATCAGACCTTGGAGACTTATTTGAGATGCTTTGTGTCTGCTGATCAGGATGATTGGGTGGCCTTTTTGCCATTGGCCGAGTTTGCCCTTAATAATCGGGCTAGTTCGGCTACTTTGGTTTCGCCTTTTTTTTGTAATTTTGGTTTTCATCCTCGTTTTTCTTCTGGGCAGGTTGAGCCTTCTGACTGTCCTGGTGTGGATTCGGTGGTTGACAGGTTGCAGCAGATTTGGGCTCATGTGGTGGACAATTTGGTGTTGTCTCAGGAGGAGGCTCAACGTTTTGCTAACCGTCGTCGGTGTGTTGCTTCCCGGCTTCAGGTTGGGGATCTGGTCTGGTTGTCTCCCCGTCATGTTCCTATGAAGGTTTCTTCTCCTAAGTTTAAGCCTCGGTTTATTGGTCCTTATAGGATTTCTGGGATTATTAATCCGGTGTCTTTCCGATTGGCGCTTCCGGCCTCTTTTGCTATCCATAATGTCTTCCATAGATCTTTATTGCGGAAATATGTGGTACCCGTTGTTCCCTCTGTTGATCCTCCGGCCCCTGTGTTGGTTGATGGGGAGTTGGAGTATGTGGTTGAGAAGATTTTGGATTCTCATTTTTCGAGGCGGAGGCTTCAGTATCTTGTCAAATGGAAGGGTTATGGCCAGGTGGATAATTCTTGGGTTTTTGCCTCTGATGTCCATGCTGCTGATTTGGTTCATGCTTTTCATCTGGCTCGTCCTGATCGGCCTGGGGGCTCTGGTGAGGGTTCGGTGACCCCTCCTCAAGGGGGGGGGTCCTGTTGTGAATTCTGCTTTTGGGCTCCCTCTGGTGGTTGTAGGTGGTAATGCAGTTGTCCCTGAGTTGCAGTCCTGGTCAGGTGTATCTGCTGATTGCAGTTCTGACTGGGGTATTTAGGCGTGCAGGATTCATTAGTCCTTGCCAGTTGTCCATGGTTGTTGGGAGGTTTTGGTCCTGGTTTGGTTCCTTCTGCCAAATCAGCAAAGATAAGTGTCTGGTTTTGTTTCTGTGGCACACATGCTGTGTGCTTAATAATTCTGTGCTATTCAGTGTTTTTTTTGTATACATTCCATGTATTTAGTTAGATTGTGGAACTTTTTGTATTATCTGCTGTGGATATTTTTGGAAGGGTTTTAATACTGACCGCTTAGTATTCTGTCCTATCTTTCCCTATTTATCTAGAGCGGCCTCTTTTGCTGAATCCTGTTTTCTGCCTCCGTGTGTCTTTCCTCTCCTACTCACAGTCAATATTCGTGGGGGGCTGCCTATCCTTTGGGGTTCTGCTCTGAGGCAAGGTAGTATTCCTATTTCCATCTATAGGGGTATTTAGTCCTCCGGCTGTGTCGAGGTGTCTAGGGTTTGTTAGGCACACCCCATGGCTACTTCTAGTTGCGGTGTTAGTTCAGGTTTTGCGATCAGTACAGTTTCCACCTACTCCAGAGAAAGTTCATGCGGCTCCAAAGTCACCGGATCATAACAAGAACCGTCTTAGAGGAAAGACGAGAAACCGGCGGATCCACCTTGGGGGACTCTGCCCATTTGCCAAGAAGATCAGCGCTAAAGGGGTATAGGACGTCTAAATGTTTTCTTCCCGGAAAGCGCTTTTCGAGTTGCTCCCAGTGCTTCGACAGAGTAGATTCAAACTCCTCGTGGTTGGGAAAGGAGCGGGAGGGACGTTTTACCCACTTGAAAGAGACGGAAGGTTCCTGGGAAGGAACCTTGTCCTCTTTAAGTTTGAGGGTTTGAGAAATAGCCGAGATAAGACTATCAACCACGGCCTGCAACCTGGAAGTCTGTGAATCTATATCCGACCCAATATCCTCCTCCGAAGAGGGGCAGAGGAGAGCAGCTTCGGTGCTGCGGAGGGACCCGGAGAGCTGGATGAGGAGCCAGACAGAGTCCTCTTTCTAGAACGGCTAGCTGGTCTGCCTCTTTGAAGGTCGATATCAGGTGCGTGCGAATCGCCATGAGAGACGTTCAGAGCACTGGTGGCTACAGATAGCTGTGGAAGTCGTTGAAGCGCCTGGACCAGAGACTGGGATAACTTAGTTAGGTCAGAGACCGACTGAGACATGGCAACGGCCCACTCTGGGGGAGGGGGAGTGCACTTATCCCGGGAGTCAGAGGGCAGACATGGTAGGACTGCAGGACTGACAGAGAAATGACGACTGGTGTGAGGACCACTTTTTCTTACAACGTGCGCAGGCGTAATGAATTATAGTGGGCCTAGAAAGAGATGCCCCTGCAGAGTTGGACATATGTAGAGCCTGGTGCGCTATTGTGATAGAGTGGTATTAAGGAAGATACTGCGGAGGGGGCTAGCCAAAGGCACAGGGGTATAGAAAAGAAGGACAGTACAACGAACTGCAGCAGACAGAGGTTAGCTGTGTCCCCTGAGCCAAAAATCCGTCCAGGCAGAGAGCGATGCATGAGATGCTGCGCAGCTTCCAAGATGGAGGAACGCAGGAAACCTCGTGATGAAGGGGAGGGTGTGGCTTAACTGAGGAGCCAATGTGATAGGACGGGCGGTAATGGAGGGCATGCCCTTATAGAGTACAACGTCTGATTGGCTCGAGGACACACCGAGAGAGCGCGCACAAAGAGGGGGCGTGGACATCTCGCCCGAAATGAAACTGAAAGTAAATGTGCCGGGGAGAGATGTCCCTGACGAAAGGAACACGCCCTGACAGAATGTAAGCAAGGCGCTGGTACTTGCAGAGAAACGGCACTTATGAGCGCAGCGAACAGTGACCGTGGGTCCGGGAAGTAAGGGAGAAATAGTGAAAAGGATGCGAATTTCAAAAAGAAAGGGCGGGCTCTGCAGCTCCCTCTAGTCTGAGAGAGAGAGGAACGGATGGAGAAACCGTTGTACCTGTAAAGAAAAAAGGATTAGCTGCGGATCTGGGACAGATCCAGGTCCGCCTCCTACAGACACTAAGCACAAACTGAGGTACTTGGTGCCTATCGGTGGGTGTTTACTGCCGGGGAGGAGCTATCCTTTTTTTCTTTTTGCATAGTGTCAGCCTCCTAACAGCAGCAGCATTCACCCATGGTTATCTGTGTCCCCCAGTGAAGCGATAAAGAAATATGTTTACTGTAATTGCTTTGCACGATTATTTTCAAAAATAACTTTGTGGTAAAAAATCTATTACAAATTTTCAACACTCATATCTCTACATGCCAGTATTTTATATCTGTATGGACCAATATATTATGTTTGCAAAGAAAAGTGCTATTGAGGTTCTTAGGCTGTGGAAATTCTCTATTGTAATACCTGACTTGTATTGTTTCAGCCTTCCATATAAGGAGTCCTAAGTTGGAATCCCCACTACTAACAAGCTTCAAAAGTATATTTAGAGACATCTACTGAGCACAGAGTAAAGTTTTAAACAGTACTTTGAAAACAGAAATATATACTTTGTAACAGCATAGAAGCCTGCTATGGCTGCGGAGGAGAGACATCTGTGTAAAACAGTATATTCTTTGTATGACTACTAAATCGTTATGTATGAAATCTAGATTAAAAACTCTGTGAACATACTCTAAACCATCTGCATATGATTCTACAACCAGTGAACGAGAAAAATCTGTAACTCTGCGTTTGGTGGTCACTACTCACCTGTGCCGTTATCTGTAGAAATCTCCACTGTAGACCGCTCATCACCCCTCACATGTGTCTCTGCAGTATTAATGCATTTCACATCTTTACCCTAAAACAAAAATTGCAAAATTCACAGACAGGTAAAAATGTTTGGTGAAATGATTTTGAAGAATAGAAAAGATCAAATAGTTGTAGATCTACTGTATAAATACAATCTGCCTGCTCCTAATTGTAACAAGCTGGCTCCATAACCAGAAAATTGAGAGAAGATCCAGACAACTGTAGGGAGGTGGACCAGGCTACTGGTCCCTCTTGCATGTCTGGGCTGGAACCGTTGAGACTGTCACCATTATTCCGGGAGGGGGGGGGGGGAGAAATTTCTGACTGGAGCAGTTCAGGATACCTGACTGGTGGGGGCGGATCTGACATATATAGCTCTGTGCGCGGGAAGACGGGACTTTTGGCGGGGAACCAGCATGTCAGTACAGAGATGGTCGACTCCTTCTCGACTGACCCACGCCAGCTGTCCGTGCTGCTTTACCCGGGTAGCAAACTCATCCGTTGGACGTCACACAATCCAGGGAGACTCCCACACCGTACAGTGACTAGTACAGAATGCTCATTATTGTTCTCCTGACTACCGTGAAGGCACCGCTCAGCAACATCCCTGCGGTGTCCGCTGAGAGCTGGACTGCGTCTGTGACCGCTGAACTGTGTACTTCTTCTGTGGCCTCGATTACTGAACTGTTTTCTCCATCCGCTGAGCCATGGACCTGCACCAGTACAGCTTCTTGTGTCCGGACCAGGAGACCATGTGCTGAAGGACCAGGAGGATTCACCATCACAAAGAGACAGTGCATCAGCTTTCTGTGCGACCGGAACGGAGACATCTCGTGCCGCTTGCGGCCCCACCGAGAGATTTTCCAGCCACCTTCCTCCAAGGCCCAGAGACTGATAAGTTAAAATCTTTGTTTTCTGCAGTACTTTCATTCCCCTGCATCAGTGCATTCATATATTACCCCCCTGCTGTTATACTGTTGTTGATAAAAGAACCTGTTAACCCTTGCTCTGTCTCCTGTGTGTCACTGCATCCTACACACCATCTAAGGGTACCGTCACACATTGAAATTTTCATCGCTGCGAAGGCACGATCCGTGACGTCGCAGCGATCGTATGAATATCGCTCCAGCGTCGTAGACTGCGGTCACACGTTGCAATCACGGCGCTGGAGCGATGCCGAAGTCCCCGGGTAACCAGGGTAAACATCGGGTAACTAAGCGCAGGGCCGCGCTTAGTAACCCGATGTTTACCCTGGTTACAAGCGTAAACGTAAAAAAACAAACAGTACATACTCACCCGTCGGTGTCCTTCAGGTTCCTTGCAGTCTGCTTCCTGCTCTGAGTGCAGCCGTACAGTGAGAGCAGATCGCAGCACCGCTGTGATCTGCTCTCACTTTCCGGCCGGCACTCAGAGCAGGAAGCAGACGGCAAGGGACCTGAAGGACACCGACGGGTGAGCATGTACGGTTTGTTTTTTTACGTTTACGCTTGTAACCAGGGTAAACATCGGGTTACTAAGCGCGGCCCTGCGCTTAGTTACCCGATGTTTACCCTGGTTACAAGCGAAGACATCGCTGGATCGCTGTCACACACAACGATCCAGCGATGTCAGCGGGTGATCAAGCGACGAAAGAAAGTTCCATACGATCTGCTACGACGTACGATTCTCAGCAGGATCCCTGATCGCTGCTGCGTGTCAGACACTGCGATATCGTAACGATATCGCTAGAACGTCACGAATCGTAACGTCGTAGCGATGGAAATTTCAATGTGTGACGGTACCCTAATGTCTATGATCAGCTTTATCCCTTCCTCTCCACCAACTTTAACCCCTTAAGCCCCGAGGGTGGTTTGCACGTTAATGACCGGGCCAATTTTTACAATTCTGACCACTGTCCCTTTATGAGGTTATAACTCTGGAACGCTTCAACGGATCTTGGCGATTCTGACATTGTTTTCTCGTGACATATTGTACTTCATGTTAGTGGTAAAATTTCTTCGATATAACTTGCGTTTATTTGTGAAAAAAACGAATATTTGGCGAAAATTTTGAAAATTTCGCAATTTTCCAACTTTGAATTTTTATGCCCTTAAATCACAGACATATATCACACAAAATACTTAATAAATAACATTTCCCACATGTCTACTTTACATCAGCACAATTTTGGAACCAAAATTTTTTTTTGTGACGGAGTTATAAGGGTTAAAAGTTGACCAGCAATTTCTCATTTTTACAACACCATTTTTTTTTTAGGGACCACATCTCATTTGAAGTCATTTTGACGGGTCTATATGATAGAAAATACCCAAGTGTGACACCATTCTAAAAACTGCACCCCTCAAGGTACTCAAAACCACTTTCAAGAAGTTTATTAACCCTTCAGGTGTTTCACAGGAATTTTTGGAATGTTTAAATAAAAATGAACATTTAACTTTTTTTCACACAAAATTTATTTCAGCTCCAATTTGTTTTATTTTACCAAGGGTAACAGGAGAAAATAGACCCCAAAAGTTGTTGTACAATTTGTCCTGAGTACGCTGATACCCCATATGTGGGGGTAAACCACAGTTTGGGCGCATGGCAGAGCTTGGAAGCAAAGGAGCGCCATTTGACTTTTCAATGCAAAATTGACTGGAATTGAGATGGGACGCCATGTTGCATTTGGAGAGCCCCTGATGTGCCTAAACATTGAAACCCCCCACAAGTGACACCATTTTGGAAAGTAGACCCCCTAAGGAACTTATCTAGATGTGTGGTGAGCACTTTGACCCAACAAGTGCTTTACAGAAGTTTATAATGCAGAGCCGTAAAAATAAAAAATCATATTTTTTCACAAAAATTATCTTTTCACCCCCAATTTTTTATTTTCCCAAGGGTGAGAGAAGAAATTGGACCCCAAAAATTGTTGTGCAATTTGTCCTGAGTACGCTGATACCCCATATGTGGGTGTAAACCATTGTTTGGGCGCAGGGCAGAGCTCGGAAGGGAAGGAGCGCCATTTGACTTTTCAATGCAAAATTGACTGGAATTGAGATGGGACGCCATGTTGCATTTAGAGAGCCCTTGATGTGCCTAAACATTGAAACCCCTAACAAGTGACACCATTTTGGAAAGTAGACCCCCTAAGGAACTTATCTAGATGTGTGGTGAGCACTTTGACCCAACAAGTGCTTCACAGAAGTTTATAATGCAGAGCCGTAAAAATAAAAAATCATATTTTTTCACAAAAATGATCTTTTCACACCCAATTTTTTATTTTCCCAAGGGTAAGAGAAGAAATTGGACCCCAAAAATTGTTGTGCAATTTGTCCTGAGTACACTGATACCCCATATGTGGGTGTAAACCATTGTTTGGGCGCAGGGCAGAGCTCAGAAGGGAAGGAGCGCCATTTGACTTTTCAATGCAAAATTGACTGGAATTGAGATGGGACGCCATGTTGCGTTTGGAGAGCCCCTAATGTGCCTAAACATTGAAACCCCCCACGAGTGACACCATTTTGGAAAGTAGACCCCTTAAGGAACTTATCTAGATGTGTGTTGAGCACTTTGACCCAACAAGTGCTTCACAGAAGTTTATAATGCAGAGCCGTAAAAATAAAAAATCATATTTTTTCACAAAAATGATCTTTTCACCCCCATTTTTTTATTTCCCCAAGGGTAAGAGAAGAAATTAGACCACAAAAGTTGTTGTGCAATTTGTCCTGAGTACGACGATACCCCATATGTGGGTGTAAACCATTGTTTGGGCGCATAGCAGAGCTCAGAAGGGAAGAAGCGCTATTTTACTTTTCAATGCAAAATTGACTGGAATTAAGATGGGATGCCATGTTGCGTTTGGAGAGCCCCTGATGTGCCTAAACATTAAACCCCCCCACAAGTGACACCATTTTGGAAACTAGACCCCCCAAGGAACTTATCTAGATGTGTTGTGAGAACTTTGAACCCCCAAGTGTTTCACTACAGTTTATAACGCAGAGCCGTGAAAATAATTTTTTTTTTTTTTCACAAAAATGAAATTTAGCCCCCAGTTTTGTATTTTCACAAGGGTATCAGGATAAATTGGACCCTAAAAGTTGTTGTCCAATTTGTCCTGAGTACGCTGATACCCCCTATGTGGGGGGGAACCACTGTTTGGGCGCATGACAGAGCTCGGAAGGGAAGGAGCGCCATTTGGAATGCAGACTTAAATGGATTGGTCTGCAGGCGTCACGTTGCATTTGCAGAGCCCCTGATGTACCCAAATAGTACAAACCCCCCACAAGTGACCCCATATTGGAAACTAGACCTCCCAAGGAACTTATCTAGATGTGTTGTGAGAACTTTGAACCCCCAAGTGTTTCACTACAGTTTACAACGCAGAGCCGTGAAAATAAAACATATTTTTTTTCCCACAAAAATGATTTTTAGCCCCCCAAATTTTTATTTTCCCAAGGATAACAAGAGAACTTGGACCCCAGAAGTTGTTGTTCAATTTGTCCCTAGTACGCTGATACCCCATATGTTGGGGTAAACCCCTTTTTGGACGCACGGGAGAGCTCGGAAGGGAAGGAGCACTGTTTTACTTTTTCAACGCAGAATTGGCTGGAATTGAGATTGGACGCCATGTCGCGTTTGGAGAGCCCCTGATGTGCCTGAACAGTGGAAACTCCCCAATTCTACCTGAAACCCTACCCCTAACCGTTTACTGAACATTTTCTGACAGTCATAAGTGCCACGTATTTAAGTGCCACGTATATAAGTGCCACGTATTTAAGTGCCACGATATTTCAGTGCCACAATATTTCAGTGCCACGTATTTCAGTGCCACGTATTTCAGTGCCACGTATTTCAGTGCCACGTATTTCAGGCACTGAAAAATACGTGGCACGTAAATACTTCAGTGCCACGATATTTCAGTGCCACGATATTTCAGTGCCACGTATTTCAGGCACTGAAAAATACGTGGCACGTAAATACGTGGCACGTAAATACGTGGCACTTAAATACGTGGCACTTAAATACGTGGCCACTGAAATATCGTGGCACTTATATACGTATATAAACGTATATTTCAGTGCCACGTATTTCAGTGCCACGTATTTCAGGTTAGGGGTAGGGTTAGGGGTAGGGTTAGGGTTTTTTGTTTTTTTCTTGTTTTCTTGTGTTTTTCTATAAAAACGCATGCGTTTTACCGCGTTTACATGCATTTTTTCACACATGCGGTTTTTTTAAAAAACGCATGCAGATAAAAACGCAAGTGTGAAACCAGACTAAAAGACGCTTTTTATAGCAAAAAAGTTTTTGCGTCTCCACATTTTGAGACCTATAATTTTTCCACATTTTGGTCCACAGAGTCATGTGAGGTCTTGTTTTTTGCGGGACGAGTTGACGTTTTTATTGGTAACATTTTCGGACACGTGACCATTTTTTATCACTTTTTATTCCGATTTTTGTGAGGCAGAATAACCAAAAACCAGCTATTCATGAATTTCTTTTGGGGGAGGCGTTTATACCGTTCTGCGCTTGGTAAAATTGATAAAGCAGTTTTATTCGTCGGGTCAGTACGATTACAGCGATACCTCATTTATATCATTTTTTTATGTTTTGACGCTTTTATACGATAAAAACTATTTTATAGAAAAAATAATTATTTTGGCATCGCTTTATTCTGAGGACTATAACTTTTTTATTTTTTTGCTGATGATGCTGTATGGCGGCTCGTTTTTTGCGGGACAAGATGACGTTTTCAGCGGTAACATGGTTATTTATATCCGTCTTTTTGATCGCGTGTTATTCCACTTTTTGTTCGGCGGTATGGTAATAAAGCGTTGTTTTTTGCCTCGTTTTTTTTTTTTTTTTTCTTACGGTGTTTACTGAAGGGGTTAACTAGTGGGCCAGTTTTATAGGTTGGGTCGTTACGGACGCGGCGATACTAAATATGTGTACTTTTATTGTTTTTGTTTGTTTTTTTTAGATAAAGAAATGTATTTATGGGAATAATATTTTTTTTTTTATTATTATTTATTTAGGAATTATTATTTTTTTTTTTTACACATGTGGAAATTTTTTTTTTTACTTTTTTACTTTGTCCCAGGGGGGGACATCACAGATCGCAGATCTGATAGTGTGCACAGCACTCTATCAGATCTGCGATCATACTTTCATCGGAGCAGGCTGCAGCTTTCATCTGCAGCCTGCTCCGACCCGGAAGTGCTCCCTGCAGGACCTGGATACAGCCCCTCGGCCATTTTGGATCCGGGGCCTGCAGGGAGAAGACGTTCGGTACGAGGTGAGTACATCACCTTGTACCGATCGTCTCAGGGAAGCCCGCAGGGAGCCCCCTCCCTGCGCGATGCTTCCCTGTACCGCCGGTACACCGCGATCATGTTTGATCGCGGTGTGCCGGGGGTTAATGTGCCGGGGGCGGTCCGTGACCGCTCCTGGCACATAGTGCCGGATGTCAGCTGCGATATGCAGCCGACACCCGGCCGCGATCGGCCGCGCTCCCCCCGTGAGCGCGGCCGATCGCGTATGACGTACTATCCCGTCACCGGGAATTAAGGCCCACCCCACCTCGACGGTATAGTACGTCATATGGGATTAAGGGGTTAAAACATCTCATTTTCATTTAAAGAAGCTCCAATCAGAAAAGGACCAATGTTTCAAACAAATTGCCTGCTTAGTGTATAACTAACTGAGCACAAGACCTTCACAGCCTTCTACAAATCATTGGGGAGATTTCCTGACACCTTTTCTCCATGTACCTGATGATCCTGAGGAACATTGGGATCTTCTTGTTTACAGTCTTGTAGAAGAAGAAGACGGGGACATCTCTCTGGTGTTGCCCTCTTACTGGATAGAACTGGAGGAAACACATACAGGGACTGAATTCATTCCTTACATACAGATAATTATAGGCCGTGTGTATTTATTCCTGTCTATTACCTGGTGATGTGAGGGGCTGGGGAACCTCCATCATGATGTCCTTGTACTGATCTTTGTGTCCGTCTAAATACAACCACTCCTCCATGGAGAAATAGACGATGACATCCTGACACCTTATAGGAATCTGACACATACAATGATACCGTCATCCCCCCAATCCCTTCATAGCGTTACTGTATAATGTCCCAGCATTCCCAGCAGTGTCACCTCTCCAGTCAGCAGCTCAACCATCTTGTAGGCGAGTTCTATGATCTTCTGGACATTGATGCCCTCATGTATCAGGAGGCGAGGCGGAGATCCAGTGATTGCTCTCAGGAGTCTTCCCCATCCCTCAGACACAGGGGCCTGACAGCGCTCACTAGAGGTCTTCTTCACTACTGTGTAATCCTGGTTATGGAGACACACATTAATAAATCTCACTACAGACATTTCCAGAGTCCTCACCTCTCCAGTTCTGTCCATCTGTTATTCCCATAGATAAGAATGATGTAATGTGACGTCATCAGAATCTCTCACCTCTCTAGTAAGCCAGAAGAGGATCTCTTGGGTGAGGTGTAATATCCTCTCCGCCATCTTGTTCCTGTCCTTACCCATCCTTGTTGGATCAATCAGGAAAATTCTCTTATATGGAAGATTTCCACTGAGAGGATCCAATATTGTAGAGACCTAAATGAAGTGAAGATAAGCCGTTGTGAAATCAGACCCCCACTAGAAGCATGAAGGAGCATCGTCTTTTCCCATAAGGACTGGCTGTGGGTAGCACGGTGGCTCAGTGGTTAGCACTGCAGCCTTGCAGCCCTGGAGTCCTGGCTTCAAATCCCACCAAGAACAAAATCTGCAAGGAGTTTGTATGTTCTCCCTGTGTTTGCGTGGGTTTCCTCCGGATTCTCCGGTTTCCTCATACATTCCAAAGACATACTGATAGGGAATTTAGATTGTGAGCCCCATCGGGGACAGTGCTCGTGATGTGTGCAAACTGTAAAGCGCTGAGGAATATGTTAGCGCTATATAAAAATAAGGATTATTACTGTCTAGGCCACTAATTGGATGCATGGATTATATATTAGATCAGGATGTAGAGCGACTGAGAAAGTACCAAGGGAGTATAGAAATGTTAGATGACATGGTTCTTCAATGTATTACTTTTTTTATGCAGCATTCTGAAAGGTTTTTTTTACATTTACTTACAAAGCCTATTCAGTTATCACCCCACACATTAACAAGCAGTATTTTCCTTAGAGTCGGCAGCTGAATATGTTGCTGATGAATCTATCTTCCATAAACCTCATTGATGTCTAAGTAACTACCATGCACATCATTGAGGTTACCAATTTGCCACGAACGTCACTCGCTCGTGACACTCATTACTCGGATGTGATTGTGGGTTGCCAGCTACCAAAACTTTTTCAATTTTACCCACAGATTGGGGAGGCATACTGGTACTGGACCAAATTGTTATCCAATATTGATAGCTACAGTGCCTTGCGAAAGTATTCGGCTCCCTGGAACTTTTCAACTTTTTCCCACATATCATGCTTCCAACATAAAGATACCAAATGTAAATTTTTTGTGAAGAATCAACAAGTGGAACACAATTGTGAAGTTGAATGAAATTTATTGGTTATTTTACATTTTTGTGGAAATTCAAAAACTGAAAAGTGGGGAGTGCAATATTATTTGTCCCCTTTAACTTAATACTTTGTTGCACCACCTTTTGCTGCGATTACAGCTGCAAGTCGCTTGGGGTATGTCTCTATCAGTTTTTTACATCGAGAGACTGAAATTCTTGCCCATTCTTCCTTGGCAAACAGCTTAAGCTCAGTGAGGTTTGATGGAGATCGTTTGTGAACAGCAGTTTTCAGCTCTTTCCACAGATTCTCGATTGGATTGAGGTCTGGACTTTGACTTGGCCGTTCTAACACCTGGATACGTTTATTTGTGAACCATTCCATTGTAGATTTTGCTTTATGTTTGGGATCATTGTCTTGTTGGAAGACAAATCTCCATCCCAGTCTCAGGTCTTTTGCAGACTCCAACAGGTTTTCTTCAAGAATGGTCCTGTATTAGGCTCCATCCATCTTCCCATCAATTTTAATCATCTTCCTTGTCCCTGCTGAAGAAAAGCAGGCCCAAACCATGATGCTGCCACCACCATATTTGACAGTGGGGATGGTGTGTTCAGGGTGAAGAACTGTGTTGCCTTTACGCCAAACATATTGTTTGGCATTGTTGCCAAAAAGTTTGATTTTGGTTTCATCTGACCAGAGCACCTTCTTCCACATGTTTGGTGTGTCTCCCAGGTGGCTTGTTGCAAACTTTAAACAACACTTTTTATGGATATCTTTATGAAATGGCTTTCTTCTTGCCACTCTTCCATAAAGGCTAGATTTGTGCAGTGTACGACTGATTGTTGTCCTATGGACAGACTCTTCCACCTCAGCTGTAGATCTCTGCAGTTCATCTAGAGTGATCATGGGCCTCTTGGCTGCATCTCTGATCAGTCTTCTCCTTGTTTGAGATGAAAGTTTAGAGGGACGTCTGGGTCTTGGTAGGTTTGCAATGGTATTATACTCCTTCCATTTCAATATGATCGCTTGCACAGTGCTCCTTGGTATGTTTAAAGTTTTGGAACTCATTTTGTATCCAAATCCAGCTTTAAACTTTTCCACAACAGTATCACAGACATGCCTGTTGCGTTCCTTGGTCTTCATGATGCTTTCTGTGCTTCAAACAGAACCCTGAGACTATCACAGAGCAGGTGCATTTATACGGAGACTTAATTACACACAGGTGCATTATATTTATCATCATTAGGCATTTAGGACAACATTGGATCATTCACAGATCCACAATGAACTTCTGGAGTGAGTTTGCTGCACTGAAAGTAAAGGGGCCGAATAATATTGCACGCCCCACTTTTCAGTTTTTGAATTTCCACAAAAATGTAAAATAACCAATACATTTCGTTCAACTTCACAATTGTGTTCCACTTGTTGTTGATTCTTCACCAAAAATTTACATTTGGTATTTTTATGTTTGAAGCATATATACATGAATACTTTCGCAAGGCACTGTATGTGTTATTTACTATGTATATACACTCCATGTCAGCTCTTTGTCAGATAACCTGTTTCAATTAATTGTTCACAGCAGGGGAAACAGTCAGTTATCCAATGCCTCCATCCTTGGATCTGTATAACTAAAAACCCCGCTTCTGACAGTCACCCACACTGAATTTAGCATCATCAAGACTGAAGGTACCAGAGTCACAAATAACCACTATATGATGAGAATGAAATCTTCATTTCATGCTATAATTGTATATGTGAGGTCCCTTGAAAGAAGGGTATGGTATAACAGCAGGGGACAAACAGATTCACTGCAGAATACATCATATTCATTTTGATATATTGCCTTGGATTAGAGCTCTTTGCAACCTGGAAGGTAAGTAGAAGAAAAGAATGATTGGCTGAGCAAGCTGTAGAAGAAGGGTGGATCTTGGTGGCCAAAGGATCGTTTGTGCTGAGAAATATATAGAGATTTTTTCCATCTCCAGCGTGAGGGGTCTCGACCTTCTCCACCCATGACGTTTTATTTATGAGACTACCATTTTGTTGTCCACCCGACAAATTCATCAAAAGTGGTGGCATACATTATGCCAGAATTGTCACTCTAGTCTACACTAATAAGATGCGCCAGTTAATCAATTCAGTTAATCTTATTCCTGCAGCCCCTCAATAAGACTAAAAATGGACAATCCTAATGAATCAGAACCTATGTTCCTTCCCCTTATGTGAACAGATATTTCATATATGACTTTATAAAATACCCGAGGAGCAGGCTTGGACTGGCCCACGCTCTATTTGTGGGCAGTAGTTGGCACATTTCACTTGATTCTCCCTGTACTGACTCATCTCATCATTCAATTCATAAAATACCCAATTTATTATTATATAGAAGCATAATTAAATTTATAACTGAGGGGAATGTAATATTTGCATGTAACTGAAGAGTGGACCTTTAGAGTCAATGTTACTGTTTGGCCCTCAGCACCCCAGTCCAACAATATTGAGTAAAAGCACAAAACTGAAGCTTGGTTTAAGTTGGTATACATGCAGCAAATAAACGCATGTTCACATTGGCCATAAAGCATATAAAACCCATAAGAAGCAAAATTATCATAAACTCTGCTACAACTAAATACCGTATATACTCGAGTATAAGCCGAGATTTTCAGCCCAAATTTTTGGGCTGAAAGTGCCCCCTCGGCTTATACTCGAGTCACGGTCGGCGGTGGGGTCGGCGGGTGAGGGGGAGAAGGCGCTGAGGCATACTCACCTAGTCCCGGCGTTCCTGTCGCTCCCCCTGCCCGTCCCACGGTCTCCGGGTGCAGCAGCCTCTTCCCCTGAGCGGTCACGTGGGACCGCTCATTAGAGAAATGAATAGGCTGCTCCACCTCCCATAGGGGCGGAGCCGCCTATTCATTTCTCTAATGAAGCGGTGCCGGTGAAGAGCTGCGGCACCGAAGACCAGCTGTCCGGGGGAAGGAGCGGGACGCCGGGAGCAGGTAAGTATCGCATATTCACCTGTCCTCGTTCCACACGCCGGGCGCTGTCTCCATCTTCCCGGCGTCTCTCCTCACTGACTGTGCAGGTCAGAGGGCGCGTTGACGCATATAGTGTGCGCGCCGCCCTCTGCCTGATCAGTCAGTGCAGGGAGACGCCGGGAAGATGGCGCCGAGGAGCTGCAAGAGAGGTGAGTATGTGTTTTATTATTTTTATTGCAGCAGCAGCACAGCTATGGGGCAATAATGGACGGTGCAGAGCACTATATGGCAGAGCTATGGGGCAATGGTGCAGAGCACTATATGGCACAGCTATGGGGCAGTAATGGTGCAGAGCACTATATGGCACAGCTATGGGGCAATAATGGTGCAGAGCACTATATGGCACAGCTATGGGGCAATAATGGTGCAGAGCACTATATGACACAGCTATGGGGCAATAATGGTGCAGAGCACTGTATGGCACAGCTATGGGGCAATAATGGTGCAGAGCACTGTATGGCACAGCTATGGGGCAGTAATGGTGCAGAGCACTATATGGCACAGCTATGGGGCAATAATGGTGCAGAGCACTATATGACACAGCTATGGGGCAATAATGGTGCAGAGCACTGTATGGCACAGCTATGGGGCAATAATGGTGCAGAGCACTGTATGGCACAGCTATGGGGCAATAATGGTGCAGAGCACTGTATGGCACAGCTATGGGGCAATAATGGTGCAGAGCACTATATGGCACAGCTATGGGGCAATAATGGACGGTGCAGAGCACTATATGGCACAGCTATGGGGCAATAATGGTGCAGAGCACTATATGGCACAGCTATGGGGCAATAATGGTGCAGAGCACTGTGTGGCACAGCTATGGGGCAATAATGGTGCAGAGCACTGTATGGCACAGCTATGGGGCAATAATGGTGCAGAGCACTATATGGCACAGCTATGGGGCAATAATGGACGGTGCAGAGCACTATATGGCACAGCTATGGGGCAATAATGGTGCAGAGCACTATATGGCACAGCTATGGGGCAATAATGGTGCAGAGCACTGTGTGGCACAGCTATGGGGCAATAATGGTGCAGAGCACTGTATGGCACAGCTATGGGGCAATAATGGTGCAGAGCACTGTATGGCACAGCTATGGGGCAATAATGGACGGTGCAGAGCACTATATGGCACAGCTATGGGGCAATAATGGTGCAGAGCACTGTATGGCACAGCTATGGGGCAATAATGGACGGTGCGGAGCACTATATGGCACAGCTATGGGGCAATAATGGTGCAGAGCACTGTATGGCACAGCTATGGGACAATAATGGTGCAGAGCACTATATGGCACAGCTATGGGGCAATAATGAACGGTGCAGAGCACTATATGGCACAGCTATGGGGCAATAATGGTGCAGAGCACTATATGGCACAGCTATGGGGCCATAATGAACAGTATGGAGCATCTATTTTTATTTTTGAAATTCACCGGTAGCTGCTGCATTTTCCACCCTAGGCTTATACTCGAGTCAATAAGTTTTCCCAGTTTTTTGTGGCAAAATTAGGGGGGTCGGCTTATACTCGGGTCGGCTTATACTCGAGTATATACGGTAAGTAAAAAGCAAAAGAGCATTTAAATAATCTACGGTTCTTAGGAACACTTTTTTTGATCAAAAATAGCACTAAAGCCATCCCACCATTGGCAAGGTGACCCTGATCAAGATGGTCTACATAGTAAGGTTTTTAAATATTAGACAGTGTAGGACCATCCAGATCAGGGTCACCTTGCCGATGGTGGGATGGCTTTTATGCTATTTTTGATCAAAAACAGTATTACTATGAACCCTGTGTTATTTAAATGCACTTTTGCTTTCAACAATGCTGAGTGGCCAAAGGGATTCCAAAGGGTAGCGACTGTACCTGGAAGTGGATAACAACCCCTCTGTTAAAACAGAAACCCTTGATAATCTATGAAGAGGCAAAAGTGACAATAGGTGTCTTTTAGGTCTACTGTTGTGAATTCCGTTCTCGGGCTCCCTCCTGTGGTCATGAGTGGTATTGTGTGAGTTCTGTTCTTGGGCTCCCTCTGGTGGCCTTTAGTCCTTACTGCGAGTCTGTAGCTGGAATCCAGCTGCCTCGTTTTCTGCTAGTCTGGCCTCTATTTAACTCCACCTGGACCTTCACTTTTTGCCTGCTGTCGTTGTATTCAGTACTGGTTCTGATCTCTCTGGACTTTCCTTGTGACCTGTCTCCTCCTGAGAAGCTAAGTCTTGCTAGTTCATGTTTGCTCATTATTTCCTTGAAAATGTTTCTCTGTATATGATCAGTTCTGTCCAGCTTGCTTATATGTAATATTCTCGCTTGCTGAAGTTCTGGGGTGCAGAGTTGCGCCCCTCACATCGTGAGTCGGTGTGGGGGTTCTTGTAATCTCTGCGTGGATTATTTTTTATAGCATTTTATACTGACCGCACAGATCCCTTGCTGTCTTCTGTCTATTTAGTGTTAGCGGGCCTCATTTGCTAAACAACCTGTTTTCATTTCAACGTTTGTGTTTTCCCCTTAACTCACCGTTATTATTTGTGGGGGGCTGTCTAAAACTTTGGGGTGATTTCTCTGAGGCAAGTGAGGCTTGCTTTCTCTCTAGGGGTAGCTAGTTTCTCAGGCTGTGACGAGGCGTCTAGGATTTTAGGTAACGCTCCACGGCTGCCTATAGTGTGTATTGATAGAATCAGGGTTGCGGTCAGTATAGCTCCCACATCCCCAGAACTTGTCCTAAGGATTTCTGTTACTTAGCAGGTCAGTTTGCGATCCTTGCCACCAGGATCATAACAGTCTACTACTGTTATGAAACAGTGCAGGTAAGGTAAAGCAGGTTTAAGGTTGATATTATGGATTGTATCTTGAATAATTTGAACTTCAGGAACTTGAATTTATTATAGTACAGTAGGAGGACTCTGGATTTTTAAACCTTCCTCTTGCATTGGCACTGGAAAAAGGACCCCAATTTTTACATGTTCTCACTGTGTCTGGTGAGGCATCTGTCAGGAAATCATCTGCTGTCACCCCCCCAAGGCGTTTTTAACGATAGGGTTGGACATATTACATGTGCAGCAGGTTCAGCTGCACATGGGCCCAGTAGCGTAGGGAGGCCCCAGGGGGTTGGGTGACCCATTTGCACAACAGGTTGCTCAGATACTGTGTTTGTTCCACTTTCTACCCATGTAGATTTTCCTTCTCAAATATTGGGAGAACTCCTGTGTGTGTCTCTCTCTGGTTAATATATGCTTCAGCATATAGCTATTTATGGTTTTAAGTGGTGTCTGTTCTAACACTAGGATGCACAGCTTGATAAAAGGGGGGCAGACATAAGTCCTGCACAGGAGCCCTTCACAGTCAGTGTCCAATCCTGCGTTGAAGCACTGCACCATAGCAAGGTGAGAGTTAACAGACACCCTGCCTACAGAGAACGGATTAAAGAGTGTTACATAACTATAGATTAATTCCTGATATTTCACTCAACGAGTCATTCAGTGTATAATACTGGTTGATAAAACATAACTGAAGACAAGACATTATAATAAATATTCATACTACATACTTTGTCTTCTCAACTACGGAGGAAAATTTACATAAGGAAAAGACTGGTAGGATTAATAAATGTGCCTAATGTGGATTCACAATGAAAATAATCTTTTCGTTTTATGCTGCACTCCGGGGTCATTGGTCTAATTTCCAAACATAGAAGCTCCTAATAAGAAAGGGCTGGTGTCGCTATAAATTGGCCATTCGTTGTAGAATACTGGTGGATAAAACAAGAATGAACAGAAGACCTTTACAGCCTTCTACACATCATAGGGAAAAATTCATAAAACCTTCCCTTCATCTACCTCAGGGTCCTGAGGAACATTGGGATCTTCTTGTATACAGTCCCGTGGAAGAAGAGGACGGGGACATCTCTCTGGTGTTGTTCTCTTACTGGATAGAACTGGAGGAAACAAATACAGAGAGAGAACTCATTTTTGTACACAAAGATAATTATAGGAAGTATGGAATTAGTTCTGTCTATTACCTGGTGAAGCGAGGGGCTGACGAACCTCCATCATGACGTCCTTATACAGATCTTTGTGTCCTTCTAAATACTCCCACTCCTCCATGGAGAAATAGACGGCGACATCCTGACACCTCATAGGAACCTGACACATACAATGATACCGTCATCCCCCCGATCCCTCCATAACGTTACTGTATAATGTCCCAGCATCCCCAGCAGTGTCACCTCTCCAGTCAGCAGCTCAATCATCTTGTAGGTGAGTTCTAGGATCTTCTGGTCATTGATGTCCTCACGTATCAGGGGGTGAGGTGGAGACCCCGTGATTGGGCTCAGGGGTCTTCCCCATCCCTCAGACACAGGGGCCTGACAGCGCTCACTAGAGGTCTTCTTCACTACTGTGTAATCCTGGTTATGGAGAGACACATTAATAAATCTCACTACAGACATTTCCAGAGTCCTCACCTCTCCAGTTCTGTCCATCTATTATTCCCATAGATAAGAATGATGTAATGTGACGTCATCAGAATCTCTCACCTCTCCAGTAAGCCGGAAGAGGATCTCTAGGGTGTGGTGTAATATCCTCTCCACCATCTTCTCTCTGTCCTTATTCATCCTTGTAGGGTCACTCAGGAGAATTCTCTTATATAGCAGATCTCCACTGAGAGGATCCGATATTGTAGGGACCTGAATGGGGAGAAGATGACGATGTAACATCATAGAGATCATAAAGATTCTATGTAAAAATACAATTACTGGAGGTAATAAAATGAAGCATTAAGAATCATTCTCTCTTCTCGTAAGGACTCAGCCACAAATTGTCTGTATTGATCACATGTAAGAGTAAAAATTATAGAAACTGACCCAACTGACCCAAGCAGCATTGGAATAGGAGCTGCAAGGGATCGTCAGTGTGAGCATCACTATAAATATTATTTTACAGTATTCTGAGAGTTTTCCTGCACATTTATCTACAGATAAAACATATATATTTTAGACCATATACAGTAGCAAGCAGTTTATTCATTGGAGTCGGCAGATGAATATGTTGCTCATAGACTCATCTTCCATAAAGCTCATTCAGGTTTCCGTCACCTACAATGAATTCAACATCACTAACACTACAGGTACCAGGTTCATAAATAACTAAATACACAATGAGGAGGACATCTTCCTTTATTACTACAGTTGTATATACATATTTGCCCATAGTCCTACATGGATGACATTACAAGGAGGGATCATACACTACATAATTACAAAATGATCAAAGACTTGTAATCGCTCTATTAAATATTGAGTAAAAGTAAGAAGTTTTATGTATAAGAAAATAAAATATACAGAAATCACAATTTAACCTATTTTTACCCAAGATTATTTTAGGCAAAAAAAAGTACATTAGAAATGCACAGAATTGCATCATTTTATCCTACAAACTGAATGGCATAACAAGGAAAAAAAGAAAAACTATGCTTCATTTTTTATTCTATAACCCCTACAGTGGAGCTGCCAGACTACAGCAGGCTGAACAGAGACGGTTATACCAGCAGATCGTACATAACTGGGGTCCCATCAGAAAACATTCAGTGGAGAGACAGCTTCTAATCTCAACCATCAACCCCGAGAAGTGAGACAGGAACAGAGAGGAGTCAGAGACGTGAGGAGAGAAGTCAGTCCTGTCAGGAAGATAATGGGAAAGAAGAGAGAATCCACTATAGTAGTCTGACCGAGAGTCTTCTGTTTTCAATAAGGAAAAAAGAAAATACTCCATTTCTGTGAGGCAGAGAGAGAACATCTTACACTTTATCAAGGGATTTTTAAAGAAAGCCTCATCCATTATATCTGAGGTCACTGACAGAAACAGAGCCTCCTCCATTATATCTGAGGTCACTGACAGAGATAGAGCCTCCTCCATTATATCTGAGGTCACTGACAGAGATAGAGCCTCCTCCATTATATCGGAGGTCACTGACAGAGATAGAGCCTCCTCCATTATATCTGAGGTCACTGACAGGGATAGAGCCTCCTCCATTATATCTGAGGTCACTGACAGAGATAGAGCCTCCTCCATTATATCTGAGGTAAGTGACAGAGCTAGAGCCTCCTCCATTATATCTGAGGTCACTGACAGAGATAGAGCCTCCTCCATTATATCTGAGGTCACTGACAGAGATAGAGCCTCCTCCATTATATCTGAGGTCACTGACAGAGATAGAGCCTCCTCCATTATATCTGAGGTCACTGACAGAGATAGAGCCTCCCCCATTATATCTGAGGTCACTGACAGAGATACAGCCTCCTCCATTATATCTGAGGTCACTGACAGAGATAGAGCCTCCTCCATTATATCTGAGGTCACTGACAGAGATAGAGCCTCCTCCATTATATCTGAGGTCACTGACAGAGATACAGCCTCCTCCATTATATCTGAGGTCACTGACAGAGATAGAGCCTCCTCCATTATATCTGAGGTCACTGACAGAGATAGAGCCTCCTCCATTATATCTGAGGTCACTGACAGAGATAGAGCCTCCTCCATTATATCTTAGGTCACTGACAGAGATAGAGCCTCCTCCATTATATCTGAGGTCACTGACAGAGATAGAGCCTCCTCCATTATATCTGAGGTCACTGACAGAGATAGAGCCTCCTCCATTATATCTGGGGTCACTGACAGAGATAGAGCCTCCTCCATTATATCTGAGGTCACTGACAGAGATAGAGCCTCCTCCATTATATCTGAGGTCACTGGCAGAGATAGAACCTCCTCCATTATATATGAAGTCACTGACAGAGATAGAGCCTCCCCCATTATATCTGAGGTCACTGACAGAGATAGAGCCTCCTCCGTTATATCTGAGGTCACTGACAGATATAGCCTCCTCCATTATATCTGAAGTCACTGACAGAGATAGAGCCTCCACCATTATATCTGAAGTCACTGACAGAGATAGAGCCTCCTCCATTATATATGAAGTCACTGACAGAGATAGAGCCTCCTCCATTATATCTGAGGTCACTGACAGAGATAGAGCCTCCTCCATTATATCTGAGGTCACTGACAGTGATAGAACCTCCTCCATTATATCTGAGGTCACTGACAGATAGAGCCTCCTCCATTATATCTGAGGTCACTGACAGAGATAGAGCCTCCTCCATTATATCTGAGGTCACTGACAGAGATAGAGCCTCCTCCATTATATCTGAGGTAAGTGACAGAGATAGAGCCTCCTCCATTATATATGAAGTCACTGACAGAAACAGAGCCTCCTCCATTATATCTGAGGTCACTGACAGAGATAGAGCCTCCTCCATTATATCTGAGGTCACTGACAGTGATAGAACCTCCTCCATTATATCTGAGGTCACTAACAGAGACTGAGCCTCCTCCATTATATCTGAGGTCACTGACAGAGATAGAGCCTCCTCCATTATATCTGAGGTCAGTGACAGAGATAGAGCCTCCTCCATTATATATGAAGTCACTGACAGAAACAGAGCCTCCTCCATTATATCTGAGGTCACTGACAGAGATAGAGCCTCCTCCATTATATCTGAGGTCACTAACAGAGACTGAGCCTCCTCCATTATATCTGAGGTCACTGACAGAGATAGAGCCTCCTCCATTATATCTGAGGTCAGTGACAGAGATAGAGCCTCCTCCATTATATATGAAGTCACTGACAGAAACAGAGCCTCCTCCATTATATCTGAGGTCACTGACAGAGACAGAGCCTCCTCCATTATATCTGAGGTCACTGACAGTGATAGAACCTCCTCCATTATATCTGAGGTCACTGACAGAGATAGAGCCTCCTCCATTATATCTGAGGTCACTGACAGAGATAAAGCCTCCTCCATATATCTAAGGTTACTGACAGAGATAGAGCCTCCTCCATTATACCTGAGGTCACTGACAGAGATAGAGCCTCCTCCATTATATCTGAAATCACTGACAGAGATAGAGCCTCCTCCATTATATCTGAGGTCACTGACAGAGATAGAGCCTCCTCCATTATATCTGAGGTCACTGACAGAGATAGAACCTCCTCCATTATATCTGAGGTCACTGACAGAGATAGAGCCTCCTCCATTATATCTGAGGTCACTGACAGAGATAGAGCCTCCTCCATTATATCTGAGGTCACTGACAGAGATAGAGCCTCCTCCATTATATCTGAGGTCACTGACAGAGATAGAGCCTCCTCCATTATATCTGAGGTCACTGACAGAGATAGAGCCTCCTCCATTATATCTGAGGTCACTGACAGAGATAGAGCCTCCTCCATTATATCTGAGGTCACTGACAGAGATAGAGCCTTCTCTATTATATCTGAGGTCACTGACAGAGATAGAGCCTCCTCCATTATATCTGAGGTCACTGACAGAGATAGAGCCTCCTCCATTATACCTGAGGTCACTGACAGAGATAGAGCCTCCTCCATTATATCTGAAATCACTGACAGAGATAGAGCCTCCTCCATTATATCTGAGGTCACTAACAGAGGTAGAGCCTCCTCCATTATATCTGAGGTCACTGACAGAGATAGAGCCTCCTCCATTATATGTGAGGTCACCGACAAGAGATAAAGCCTCGTCCATTATATCTGAGGTCACTGACAGAGATAGAGCCTCCTCCATTATATCTGAGGTTACTGACAGAGATAGAGCCTCCTCCATTATATCTGAGGTCACTGACAGAGATAGAGCCTCCTCCATTATATCTGAGGTCACTGACAGATAGAGCCTCCTCCATTATATCTGAGGTCACTGACAGAGATAGAGCCTCCTCCATTATATCTGAGGTCAGTGACAGAGATAGAGCCTCCTCCATTATATATGAAGTCACTGACAGAAACAGAGCCTCCTCCATTATATCTGAGGTCACTGACAGAGACAGAGCCTCCTCCATTATATCTGAGGTCACTGACAGTGATAGAACCTCCTCCATTATATCTGAGGTCACTGACAGAGATAGAGCCTCCTCCATTATATCTGAGGTCACTGACAGAGATAAAGCCTCCTCCATATATCTAAGGTTACTGACAGAGATAGAGCCTCCTCCATTATACCTGAGGTCACTGACAGAGATAGAGCCTCCTCCATTATATCTGAAATCACTGACAGAGATAGAGCCTCCTCCATTATATCTGAGGTCACTGACAGAGATAGAGCCTCCTCCATTATATCTGAGGTCACTGACAGAGATAGAACCTCCTCCATTATATCTGAGGTCACTGACAGAGATAGAGCCTCCTCCATTATATCTGAGGTCACTGACAGAGATAGAGCCTCCTCCATTATATCTGAGGTCACTGACAGAGATAGAGCCTCCTCCATTATATCTGAGGTCACTGACAGAGATAGAGCCTCCTCCATTATATCTGAGGTCACTGACAGAGATAGAGCCTCCTCCATTATATCTGAGGTCACTGACAGAGATAGAGCCTCCTCCATTATATCTGAGGTCACTGACAGAGATAGAGCCTTCTCTATTATATCTGAGGTCACTGACAGAGATAGAGCCTCCTCCATTATATCTGAGGTCACTGACAGAGATAGAGCCTCCTCCATTATACCTGAGGTCACTGACAGAGATAGAGCCTCCTCCATTATATCTGAAATCACTGACAGAGATAGAGCCTCCTCCATTATATCTGAGGTCACTAACAGAGGTAGAGCCTCCTCCATTATATCTGAGGTCACTAACAGAGATAGAGCCTCCTCCGTTATATCTGAGGTCACTGACAGAGATAGAGCCTCCTCCATTATATCTGAGGTCACTAACAGAGGTAGAGCCTCCTCCATTATATCTGAGGTAACTAACAGAGATAGAGCCTCCTCCGTTATATCTGAGGTCACTGACAGAGATAGAGCCTCCTCCATTATATCTGAGGTCACTAACAGAGGTAGAGCCTCGTCCATTATATCTGAGGTCACTGACAGAGATAGAGCCTCCTCCATTATATCTGAGGTTACTGACAGAGATAGAGCCTCCTCCATTATATCTGAGGTCACTGACAGAGATAGAGCCTTCTCTATTATATCTGACAGGTGTTTGCTGAGAAAGTTCTCACCTGTGAAGGGAGTGAATAACTCCAGAATAACACAGGCGGGCTGTGCGGCAGGTAAAGCGGTGGTGGTGAGTTTGTAAGGGGAGGTCAGGGTGGGGTCAGATGGATCTAAGGAAGAGCTTATCACTTCTTGTACCCTGATATACTGTGTATTGTCCCGAGAGGTGATATGTGTCGTATGTTACAATGTTCAGAGAGAAAGTGAAAAAAAAAAAAGTTATTGATATTAGAATTTAGTGACCGAAATCAACCTAAAATAACTTGAGACTGAAAGGGGTTAAAGTCCCCCGCCCAGTAATGGGGAATCTCCAGCACCTACCTCCATCTGCAGAGCCGCACACCACATATTTGGCTGTTCTGTGCGCACAGGACCTGGGTGGATGAGGTCACAGGAGGGGAGGAGTCAGGGGTCACATGGTACAGATCACATTTTAATAATGGCTCCTTCAAGAAAACAGTCACAAATTCACATGAGCAAGATGTCAACACTTGAATTTCGTATCTACTGTGGAAATTAGGTGTTATCGGACACAGGCACCATTAACCTCTTCAGCACTGAAAATATTAAGGGTTTTTTTGTTGCTTTTTTCAATAGACATAATAAGATTCTTGAGACTTTTTTTTCTTAGATTTGTTTTGTGTTTTTGGTGCTGAATTGGAGATATTCTGTGCTAAATCTCTGTATGTGACTATAATGGGACTGTGTGTTATACCGGGGGCAGGACGGGGCCATGACTGGATGTAGTGATCATGTGACGCCGGTAACAGCTCCGGAGGTTTCTTACATGGGATCTTTATGATGTTACATCGTCATCTTCTCCCCATTCAGGTCCCTACAATATCGGATCCTCTCAGTGGAGATCTTCTATATATGGGTTTACTGACATCTGCATATAAAGTCGGTGAGTGCAGTGTGAGAAAGAATCGCATTGCACTTGTAACTGTTATTCAATCAGGCAATGTTCATCTGCAAGTTTTTCCTCTCGTGGAATTGGGGTGAGGAAAAAAATTCCAGCATGCTGTGTATGGCTGCGTAAAATGGCCAAGACTCACTAATGCAAGTCAACAAGTGGAAGAAAAAAATTGCACAGCAAAGAGACACAGACAGTAAAATCACAGCATGAATCATCAAAATAGAATAGATACACATGTCCTCAAAATTGTTGGTACCCCTCGTTTAATGACAGAAAAACCCACAATGGTCACAGAAATAACTTGAATCTGACAAAAGTAATAATAAATTAAAAATCTATGAAAATGAACAAATGAAAGTCAGACATCGATTTTCAACTATGCTTCCACAGAATTAAAAAAATAAATAAAACTCATGAAATAGGCCTGGACAGAAATGATGGTACCCCTGAAAAGAATGTGACAAAAGGGATATGTTAAATCAAGGTGTGTCCACTAATTAGCATCACAGGTGTCTACAATCTTGGAATCAGTGAGTGGGCCTGTATATAGGGCTACAGATACTCACTGTGCTGTTTAGTGACATGGTGTGTATCACACTCAACATGGACCAGAGGAAGAGAAGGAAAGAGTTGTCTCTGGAGATCAGAAAGAAAATTATAGACAATCTTGTTAAAGGTAAAAGTTATAAAATCATCTCCAAGCTTAATGTTCCTTCAATTTAAGATCCATGGGACTGTAGCCAACCTCCTGGGACGTGGCCGCAGGAGGAAAATTGATGACAAATCAAAGAGACGGATAATACGAATAACAACAAAATAGCCCAGAAAAACTTCTAAACAGATTAAAGGTGGAACTTCAAGCTCAAGGAACATCAGTGTCAGATCGCACCATCCGTCGTTGTATGTGCAGCGCCCCAGGGTCCTGGTCGTTGCAGTTATATCATTCTCCTCTAGGGGGGAGTGATATTACGTTTGGGGACAATAAAGGAGATCTCACTTCCAGGTAACACCAACACACAACATACTTCATACTCCAGTACACCAGGGGGAGCTATGCTCCTATTTATTAGGGCACTCTTCACAATTAGGTAAAACTGGTGGTCTTGATAGGAAGTGAGGCAGATGCTGTCTGAGCTTCTCTCATTGAACAGTTGGAATGGCAACGTCCATCATGTTGGTGTTACGGGGAACGGATGCTCGCCTTCTGTCTGCGGCTACCACACTGCTTCTTCCTGCCTGATGGGGTGATATGCCTCCTTCCCCATGTGGGCTGCTGTCCTCGCTCTGCATGTCCTCCTGCCAGGTTGGGTCAGTTACTATGTCATCCACCACCTCGTCTTCCACATCTGCTCCCTGCTCCTCCTGACTTTCTGGCAATTGTGTCTCATCATTGCCCACCTCTTGTGACACTTTCCCACCATTGCCTTCGTGACCGTGGCTGTTCAAATCTTTGGGCATCGCTACATGTGATCTCATCTGGCCCCACTTCAAGTTGACCGGCCGAGAGTCCCAAATCTTTAAAGGGAAAACTGAACAGCTCTTCGGAGTGTCCAAGTGTAGGATCAGTGGTCTCAGGGCACTCGGCATGGTGGGATGAAGGAGGATCAGGGTGAGTAATATGCGGTCCACACTCACGGCTACTCAGACTTGACCATGTGGAAGACGTGGTGGTGGTGGCTAAGTGACTGGAAGCATTATCCGCTACCCAACCAACAACCGGTTCACACTGCTCTGGCTTCAATAATGGTGTGCTGCGGTCCCCTAAAAACTGGGACAGGAAGGTCGAGTGAGAAGATGTGGGTCTTTGTTGTGGCCCACTTTCAGCTTAGCCACGGCCTCATCCTCTGCATGCACCATCAGCATCACATCCACTTCCCCGTCCCTTGCCCATTTTAAATGGACTACTGAAATATTTTAAAAGTTCAATAGAAATGGATTAATTTGGAGAAAACTTGTGTGATCAGTATGGATGAAAAGCAAGTATTTGGAGACCACAGATACACCGGGCGTCTCACAAAGGTAACAGTTTAAATTTGTTTGTTTTTTATTTTTGACCACTAAATAATGAGTAGACCAAGGCTAGCAGACAAAACAATGCAACATATTCCTGCAAAGCGAGAATTTTGACACCACAGATACACCAAGCGTCTGATGGAGATAACAGACTGATTAAAATGTGGCCTTGATTTTTTGGGGCCCACCAAAATTGTGTCAATAAGTAAGCTATGACACTTAAGGCCCCGTCACACATAGCGATTTACCAACGATCACGACCAGCGATACGACCTGGCCGTGATCGTTGGTAAGTCGTTGTGTGGTCGCTGGGGAGCTGTCACACAGACCGCTCTCTCCAGCGGCCAACGATCAGGGGAACGACTTCGGCATCGTTGAAACTGTCTTCAACGATGCCGAAGTCCCCCTGCAGCATCCGGATAACCAGGGTAAACATCGGGTTACTAAGCGCAGGGCCGCGCTTAGTAACCCGATGTCTACCCTGGTTACCAAAAAAACAAACAGTACATACTCGTCTTTCGGTGTCCGTCAGGTCCCTTGCCGTCTGCTTCCTGCTCTGACTGAGCCGCCGTACAGTGAGAGCAGAGGTGACGTCACTGCTGTGCTGCGCTCTCACTGTACGGCGGCACTCAGAGCAGGAAGCAGACGGCAAGGGACCTGATGGACATCAGATGGTGAGTATGTAGTGTTTGTTTTTTTTTACATTTACGCTGGTAACCAGGGTAAACATCGGGTTACTAAGCGCGGCCCTGCGCTTAGTAACCCGATGTTTACCCTGGTTACCAGTGAAGACATCGCTGGATCGGTGTCACACACACCGATTCAGCGATGTCAGCGGGACCTCAACGACCAAAAAACGGTCCAGGCCATTCCGACACGACCAGCGATCTCACAGCAGGGGCCTGATCGCTGGTACGCGTCACACATAGCGAGATCGCTACTGAGGTCGCTGTTGCGTCACAAAACTAGTGACTCGGCAGCGATCTCGCTATGTGAGACGGGGCCTTAAAAAAAAAATTGGACTACTAAAATTGCAAGATATTTTACGCAATGATATGCGATGCGTGTGGCGTACAAATAACAGTGATAAATATAAGAACTGTAGCTAAATATTTTTGGGCCAGCTACAGATTTTTGGGGCAGTAAAATGGTGTTCTAAAATGTTGTAAGACACTCCAAAAAATATTATTATACCCTAAAAAGGCCAGATTTTTATGCACACACACATCTGATGCCTGGGAGAGAAAAAAAAATCTAAGTTGTTAAGATTTTCATGCTCTTGTATTGCAATGACCTGGCTATAGTCTGCAGCGTGACCAAGCAAATAAATGTAGAAAAAAGGGGGCTATGGATTGCTTTCTAATAAAAATGAGCAGTTATAAGCTGGAAAAAAAACTAAAATTGCCACGGATACCTGCAGCTACATATAAATACAGTGCCATTCTAACACCTGGATATGTTTATTTGTGAACCATTCCATTGTAGATTTTGCTTTATGTTTGGGATCATTGTCTTGTTGGAAAACAAATCTCCGTCCCAGTCTCAGGTATTTTGCAGACTCCAACAGGTTTTCTTTAAGAATGGTACTGTATTTGGCTCCATCCATCTTCCCATCAATTTTAACCATCTTCCCTGTCCCTGCTGAAGAAAAGCAGGCCCAAACCATGATGCTGCCACCACCATGTTTGACAGTGGGGATGGTGTGTTCAGGTTGATGAGCTGTGTTGCCTTTACGCGAAACATATCGTTTGACATTGTTGCCAAAAAGTTTTGGTTTCATCTGGCCAGAGCACCTTCTTCCACATGTTTGGTGTGTCTCTCAGGTGGCTTGTTGCAAACTTTAAACAACACTTTTTTTTGGATATCTTTGAGAAATAGCTTTCTTCTTGCCACTCATCCATAAAGGCCAGATTCGTGCAGTGTACGACTGATTGCTGTCCTATAGACAGACTGTCCCACCTCAGCTGTAGATCTCAGCAGTTCATCCAGAGTGATCATGGGCCTCTTGGCTGCATCTCTGATCAGTCTTCCCCTTGTTTCAGATGAAAGTTTAAAGGGACAGCTGGGTCTTGGTAGATTTGCAGTGGTATGATACTCCTTCCATTTCAATATGATCGCTTTCACAGTGCTCCTTCGGATGTTTAAAGTTTTAGAAATCATTTTGTATCCAAATCCAGCTTTCAACTTATCCACAACAGTATCACGGACCTGCCTGTTGTGTTCCTTGGTCTTCATGATGTTCTCTGTGCTTCAAACAGAACCCTGACACTATCTTAGAGCAGGTGCATTTATACAGAGACTTGATTACACACAGGTGGATTATATTTATCATCATTAGACATTTAGGACAATATTGGATCATTCAGAGATCCACAATGAACTTCTGGAGTGAGTTTGCTGCACTAAAAGTAAAGGGGCCAAATAATATTGCACGCCCCACTTTTCAGTTTTTGAATTTCCACATGCAAATTGCCTCTGCTGAAAAAAGAGGACTTAACTCTATAGCGCCACCTACTGGAAGTAGCGATCCTACAAGTCACAATCAACCCTTTAACGAGTCATGCAATATGACTTAGGATAAAAGCCAAATCAGTATCTCAATTCGCAGACACGGTGTTTCGGGCTGTTGGCCCTCGTCAGTGCGAAGCATGAGAACTGATTTGGCTAGGTGAGAGGCTCTGGACTGGGGTCTAAGGGGTAACAATTCTCCTTATGGAGAGTGACATACCAGCTGGCTTGTCAAGGTAAGGAGGCTTATTCGCCGTGCAATGCTCCTCTGGGAATTTAAATATGCAAATTGCCTCTGCTGAAAAAAAAGAGGACTTAACTCTATAGCGCCACCTATTGGAAGTAGCGATCCTACAAGTCACAATCAACCCTTTAACGAGTCGTGCAATATGACTTAGGATAAAAGCCAAATCAGTATCTCAATTCGCAGACACGGTGTTTCGGGCTGTTGGCCCTCGTCAGTGCGAAGCATGAAAACTGATTTGGCTAGGTGAGAGGCTCTGGACTGGGGTCTAAGGGGTAACGTTTCTCCTTATGGAGAGTGACATACCAGCTGGCTTGTCAAGGTAAGGAGGCTTATTCGCCGTGCAATGCTCCTCTAAAAATTTAAAATAACCAATAAATTTAATTCAACTTCACAATTGTGTTCCACTTGTTGTTGATTCTTCACCAAAAATTTACATTTGGTATCTTTATGTTTGAAGCATGATGTGGGAAAAGGTTGAAAAGTTCCAGGGGGCCGAATACTTTCGCAAGGCACTGTATATAAAATACGCAGCAGCAGACAGGAATGGAGCTTTTTGAGGTATGCAGTGAGATCTATATACTCACATACAGTGCCTGCAGGCCTTGCACTGATGTGGATATGTGCACATAGACTCCCCTGCCTACCTAGCACTGCAATCTATGTACCACCGAATTAGCCCTAAAAAGGACTGTTGGTGTCAGGACTCTGAACATTTTTATTACCTTTTGTGCATTACTGCCCTTTTCCAAGATGGCGTCTTTGGTCTCATGTGCACTGTGTCTTCCTGCTATAAAACTCCACCCCAGCCTTCAGTCTGTGCTAGAGTATTCTGCCTTGCATCCAGCTCCTGACTCTGGTGACTCCCTGGCTATATACCTGCTCCTGTGAACCTGTGTGGTGATCCTGCTACTCTGCTCTGAGTTCCTGCCGCATACACCAGTTTCCAGTAATCCTCCTTCATCTGCTGCTCGTGTTTACCTCTATCTGCATTTGCTGGACATGTAAGCTGTTGCTGCTCTGCTTAAACCTGAGATTATCACCCAGGCCTTCCTGGTTGAGATAAGACATTGCTTGAACTGCCTTGTAAGCATATCTATCTGTGTTTGGACTAAAACAAGGACTTATTCGTGTCACGTATCCTCAAGAATAACTGTGCTTCATAGACTTTCTGCATGATTGCATTTTCCTCTGAAGTTCCCTATAGACTGCTAAGCTGCGTTTAATATTTACACCAAGTGTTGTGGGCTTGAGTTTCTCTCTGCACCTGTTTGAAACAAGCCAGCTGGGTAAGTAATCCAAAAGAAAAATGTACAGGAGCTATAGCGATTGGATACAATTAAAACTTAGCCTTTAATACATCACATAAAATATGGACTAATGATAAATACTGACAAAAAAAGGGAAAAAAGGGGACCAGTGAATAAATTGTGCCCTAAGCCCAACACAGGATAGGAAGACTGATACACATAAACCTCAGGACTAGTTGCAACCTTCTGGTCCATGGTTGGTCATATGACCTTCAATTAATGGTGCAGTCAATTTTTAAACCTTGTGTGTTTATGTGTATCAGTCTTCCTATCCTGTGTTGGGCTTAGGGCACAATTTATTCACTGGTCCCCTTTTTTCCCTTTTATTGTCAGTATTTATCATAAGTCCATATTTTATGTGATGTATTAAAGGCTAAGTTTTAATTGTACCTGTTTGAAACACCATGTGATAATATAGACTTTACCACTTATAAAACTGTGCCCTGTAGTTGTCTTGTTCCACGCAAAGAGTCTCCTGAGTAATCCCCTATAATTATTACAGGATACTCTAGCCAGAAAAGAGGAGACTGCTGGAACAATGACTGCAGAAAGCAGATTAGAGCAGGTGTTTTCCATAATTAGATCACTGCAGAAAGATGTGGAAGGTCTGCAAAAGAAGTTTGGAAGCTTTGAACACAATCAACAAGTGTGTGGACAAACTTTGCAGGACTTAAGCACCCGCATGGCAGCCCAGGAAAACAAACTTGCTAGCATAGAGTCCCAGTATGGACGGGCTTTTCAGGACATAAGCACGCAAATAGCTGCACAAGCGACTTTACCCTCTGGGCAACTGCCACCAGCTAGCCCACCTAAGTTGACCCCATTCAGATTTAAGGGTGATCGCGACAAATTTCGTGGCTTTGTGAATCAATGTATGCTATATTTTGATGTGCATGCTGACCGTTTTTCTACTGATAGCAGCATTATTGCACACAATACTTTGGATCTGACCTCACGAGCGCTCGCCTGGGCAAATCCGATGATCGAGTCTCGTGACCCACGGTTAAATAACTTGTATGATTTCTTGGCCGCTATGGCATTAATGTTTGATGATCCTAATCGCCGTGCAACCGCTCAATCTGCTTTATTGTCTTTACGCCAGGCTAAACGTTCTGATATTGAGTATGCCACTGAATTCAGGAGATTAGCGGTAGATACCAATTGGGACAGTTATGCACAATTGCCTATTTTTAAAAGGGGTCTGTCTAGTATTGTAAAAGATGAACTAGCTCGCTCTGAGTCACCACAAGAGCTAGAGACATTTATACAGCATTGTGTGCGCATAGACATTCGCCTTACTGAGCGTAGGCAGGAGAAGTTTGCTGCATATAACTGTATTTCTAACTTTTCCCTTCCTTCCAAAGAGCCTGCAGGTAAAACCTCTCGGGAAGTGGAGGAGGTGCCCATGCAAATTGATTACATTCAGAGGCGCGAGATTAATGAGCGCCGGGAGCATTGCCTTCGTGAAAGTCTATGTTTCTACTGCGGTCAGTCTGACCACTTTTTAATCAACTGTCCCAAGCGGCCTAACAAGGTGCTAGCAGCGGTAGGAGAATATGACAACTGTGATGATGAATCTGACATCTCTGAATGTAGCCTGCCTTTAAACGCTGTATTCCATTCACTTTCTATGGCTTCACCCCCCAAGGAGCTGAAGGAGAAGAACTCTCACTGTTCTCTATTAAGATCCTGTGTTCAGGACAGTGGATTTCCAGTGCAGCTATGATTGACTCTGGTGCAGGTGGCAATTTCATGGATATCGCATTTGCCAAGGAACATGGTATTGAAATTCAGCAAAGAGCCTCTCCAATTACCATGAAAACAGTGGATGGGTCACCTTTAATCTCTGGGCCTGTGGATCAGGAGACTGTACCCCTTGAAATTTTGTTGGAGCCTAATCATCAGGAGCAACTTTCTTTCTTGCTAATTTCTTCTCATTTTCCTGTGATTTTAAGCCTCCCTTGGTTGCGTTCTCAGAACCCAATTATCAACTGGGAGACCAAGGAGATTATCTTTCCAACAAGGAGCAACTCAGCTTTAACAGAAGCTGTCCCTGAGTCCACGGCTATGGAACCACCTGTACAGGTATTTACTTTACCTTCAGCATATAAAGAGTTCTCTGACATCTGTGACAAGAAGAATGCAGATCAGCTTCCTCTACACAGGCATGACTGTCCCATTGAGCTGCTTCCTGGGGCAGCTATTCCTTTTGGTAACGTATACCCTTTGGCGGCACCTGAGCTTCAAGCCTTAAAGGAGTATATTGATGAAAATCTGGCCAAAGGCTTCATACGTCCTTCTTCCTCACCAGCAGGGGCACCTATCTTTTTTTTAAAAAAGAAGGATGGGACCCTGTCATGATTCTCAATGGCGAGAGAACATAGCCCAGCATATATGAGAACTAGCTCTTGGAAGATGGAAACTATACTGACCATGAACTAAACCTGCCGCACAACTAGAAGTGGCCGGGTAGCATGCCTACGTTTTTTAACCCTAGATGCCCAGCGCCAGCCGGAGAACTACCTAATCCTAGCAGAGGAAAAGACAGTCCTGGCTCACCTCTAGAGAAATTTTCCCAAAAGGCAGACAGAGGCCCCCACATATATTGGCGGTGATTTTAGATGAAATGACAAACGTAGTATGAAAATAGGTTTAGCAAAATCGAGGTCCGCTTTCTAGATAGCAGGAAGACAGAAAGGACACTTTCATGGTCAGCAGAAAACCCTATCAAAACACCATCCAGAAATTCCTTTAAGACTCTAGCATTAACTCATAACACCAGAGTGGCAATTTCCGATCACAAGAGCTTTCCAGACACAGTAACGAAACAGCAGCTGTGAACAGGAACAAAATGCAAAAACACACAAGGACAAAAGTCCAACTTAGCTGGGAGTTGTCTAGTAGCAGGAACAAGCACAGAAGGCTTCTGAATACATTGTTGACCGGCAAGAAACTGACAGAGGAGCAAGGTTATATAGCGACTCCCACATCCTGATAGGAGCAGGTGAACAGAGGGGATGATGCACACAAGTTCAATTCCACAAGTGGCCACCGGGGGAGCCCAGAATCCAATTTCACAACAGTACCCCCCCCTCAAGGAGGGGGCACCGAACCCTCACCAGAACCACCAGGGCGATCAGGATGAGCCCTATGAAAGGCACGGACAAGATCGGAGGCATGAACATCAGAGGCAGTGACCCAAGAATTATCCTCCTGACCGTATCCCTTCCATTTGACCAGATACTGGAGTCTCCGTCTGGAAACACGAGAGTCTAAGATCTTTTCCACAACGTACTCCAACTCACCCTCAACCAACACCGGAGCAGGAGGCTCAACGGAAGGCACAACCGGTACCTCATACCTGCGCAACAATGACCGATGAAAAACATTATGAATCGAAAAGGATGCAGGGAGGTCCAAACGGAAGGACACAGGGTTAAGAATCTCCAATATCTTGTACGGGCCGATGAACCGAGGCTTAAACTTAGGAGAAGAAACCCTCATAGGGACAAAACGAGAAGACAACCACACCAAGTCCCCAACACAAAGCCGAGGACCAACACGACGACGGCGGTTGGCAAAAAGCTGAGTCTTCTCCTGGGACAACTTCAAATTGTCCACCACCTGCCCCCAAATCTGATGCAACCTCTCCACCACAGCATCCACTCCAGGACAATCCGAAGATTCCACTTGACCGGAGGAAAATCGAGGATGAAACCCCAAATTACAGAAAAACGGGGACACCAAGGTGGCAGAACTGGCCCGATTATTGAGGGCGAACTCCGCCAAAGGCAAAAAAGCAACCCAATCATCCTGATCCGCAGACACAAAACACCTCAAATATGTCTCCAAGGTCTGATTAGTCCGCTCGGTCTGGCCATTAGTCTGAGGATGGAAAGCAGACGAAAAAGACAAATCTATGCCCATCCTAGCACAGAATGCCCGCCAAAATCTAGACACGAATTGGGTCCCTCTGTCAGAAACGATATTCTCAGGAATACCATGCAAACGAACAACATTTTGAAAAAACAGAGGAACCAACTCAGAAGAAGAAGGCAACTTAGGCAAGGGAACCAGATGGACCATCTTAGAGAAACGGTCACACACCACCCAGATGACAGACATCTTCTGAGAAACAGGAAGATCCGAAATAAAATCCATCGAGATGTGCGTCCAAGGCCTCTTCGGGATAGGCAAGGGCAACAACAATCCACTAGCCCGAGAACAACAAGGCTTGGCCCGAGCACAAACGTCACAAGACTGCACAAAGCCTCGCACATCTCGTGACAGGGAAGGCCACCAGAAGGACCTTGCCACCAAATCCCTGGTACCAAAGATTCCAGGATGACCTGCCAACGCAGAAGAATGAACCTCAGAGATGACTCTACTGGTCCAATCATCAGGAACAAACAGTCTACCAGGTGGGCAACGATCAGGTCTATCCGCCTGAAACTCCCGCAAGGCCCGCCGCAGGTCTGGAGAAACGGCAGACAATATCACTCCATCTTTAAGGATACCTGTGGGCTCAGAATTACCAGGGGAGTCAGGCTCAAAACTCCTAGAAAGGGCATCCGCCTTAACATTCTTAGAACCCGGTAGGTACGACACCACAAAATTAAACCGAGAGAAAAACAACGACCAGCGCGCCTGTCTAGGATTCAGGCGCCTGGCAGACTCAAGGTAAATTAAATTTTTGTGGTCAGTCAATACCACCACCTGATGTCTGGCCCCCTCAAGCCAGTGACGCCACTCCTCAAAAGCCCACTTCATGGCCAAAAGCTCCCGATTCCCAATATCATAATTCCGCTCGGCGGGCGAAAATTTACGGGAAAAAAAAGCACAAGGTCTCATCACGGAGCAGTCGGAACTTCTCTGCGACAACACCGCCCCAGCTCCGATTTCAGAAGCGTCGACCTCAACCTGAAAAGGAAGAGCAACATCAGGCTGACGCAACACTGGGGCGGAAGAAAAGCGGCGCTTGAGCTCCCGAAAGGCCTCCACAGCATCAGGGGACCAATCAGCAACATCAGCACCCTTCTTAGTCAAATCAGTCAATGGTTTTACAACATCAGAAAAACCAGCAATAAATCGACGATAAAAGTTAGCAAAGCCCAAAAATTTCTGAAGACTCTTAAGAGAAGAGGGTTGCGTCCAATCACCAATAGCCTGAACCTTGACAGGATCCATCTCGATGGAAGAGGGGGAAAAAATGTATCCCAAGAAGGAAATCTTTTGAACCCCAAAAACACACTTAGAACCCTTCACACACAAGGAATTAGACCGCAAAACCTGAAAAACCCTCCTGACCTGCTGGACATGAGAGTCCCAGTCATCCGAAAAAATCAGAATATCATCCAGATACACAATCATAAATTTATCCAAATAATCGCGGAAAATGTCATGCATTAAGGACTGGAAGACTGAAGGGGCATTTGAAAGACCAAAAGGCATCACCAAATACTCAAAATGGCCCTCGGGCGTATTAAATGCGGTTTTCCACTCATCCCCCTGCTTGATTCGCACCAAATTATACGCCCCACGGAGATCAATCTTAGAGAACCACTTGGCCCCCTTTATACGAGCAAACAAATCAGTAAGCAGTGGTAACGGATATTGATATTTAACCGTGATTTTATTCAAAAGTCGATAATCAATACACGGCCTCAAAGAGCCGTCTTTCTTAGACACAAAGAAAAAACCGGCTCCTAAGGGAGATGACGAAGGACGAATATGTCCCTTTTCCAAGGACTCCTTTATATATTCTCGCATAGCAGCGTGTTCAGGCACAGACAGATTAAATAAACGACCCTTAGGGTATTTACTACCCGGAATCAAGTCTATGGCACAATCGCACTCCCGGTGCGGAGGTAGTGAACCAACCTTGGGTTCTTCAAAAACGTCACGAAAGTCAGACAAGAATTCAGGAATCTCAGAGGGAATAGATGATGAAATGGAAACCAAAGGTACGTCCCCATGAGTTCCTTTACATCCCCAGCTTAACACAGACATAGCTCTCCAGTCGAGGACTGGGTTATGAGATTGCAGCCATGGCAATCCCAGCACCAAAACATCATGCAGATTATACAGCACCAGAAAGCGAATAACCTCCTGGTGATCCGGATTAATACGCATAGTCACTTGTGTCCAGTATTGTGGTTTATTACTAGCCAATGGGGTGGAGTCAATCCCTTTCAGAGGTATCGGAGCCTCCAGTGGCTCCAAATCATACCCACAGCGTTTGGCAAAGGACCAATCCATAAGACTCAAAGCAGCGCCAGAGTCGACATAGGCGTCCGCGGTAATAGATGACAAAGAACAAATCAGGGTCACAGATAGAATAAACTTAGACTGTAAAGTGCTAATTGAAACAGACTTGTCAGGCTTCTTAGTACGCTTAAAGCATGCTGATATAACATGAGTTGAATCACCACAATAGAAGCACAACCCATTTTTTCGTCTAAAATTCTGCCGCTCGCTTCTGGACAGAATTCTATCACATTGCATATTTTCTGGCGTTTTCTCAGTAGACACCGCCAAATGGTGCACAGGTTTGCGCTCCCGCAGACGCCTATCGATCTGAATAGCCATCGTCATGGACTCATTCAGACTCGCAGGCACAGGGAACCCCACCATAACATCCTTAATGGCATCAGAGAGACCTTCTCTGAAAATCGCCGCCAGGGCGCACTCATTCCACTGAGTAAGCACAGACCATTTGCGGAATTTTTGGCAGTATATTTCAGCTTCATCTTGCCCCTGAGACAAGGACATCAAGGCCTTTTCCGCCTGAAGCTCTAAGTGAGGTTCCTCATAAAGCAACCCCAAGGCCAGAAAAAACGCATCCACATTGAGCAACGCAGGATCCCCTGGTGCCAATGCAAAAGCCCAGTCTTGAGGGTCGCCCCGGAGCAAGGAAATAACAATCCTGACCTGCTGTGCAGGGTCTCCGGCAGAGCGAGACTTCAGGGACAAAAACAATTTGCAATTATTTTTAAAATTTTGAAAGTGAGATCTATTCCCCGAGAAGAATTCAGGCCAAGGAATTCTAGGCTCAGACATAGGTGCATGAACAACAAAATCTTGCAAATTTTGTACTTTTGTGGCGAGATTATTCAAACCTGTAGCTACACTCTGAAGATCCATTTGAAACAGGTGAACACAGAGCCATTCAAGGATTAGAAGGAGAGAAATAGAGGAAGGCTGCAGTATAGGCAGACTAGCAAGTGATTCAATTAAGAGCACACTCAGAACTAGAGAAAAAAAAAAAAAAAAAAAATTGTAGCAGACTTCTTTTTTCTCTCCTTTCTCAGCCAGTAATTTAACCCTCTTTTGGGGCCGGTCAAACTGTCATGATTCTCAATGGCGAGAGAACATAGCCCAGCATATATGAGAACTAGCTCTTGGAAGATGGAAACTATACTGACCATGAACTAAACCTGCCGCACAACTAGAAGTGGCCGGGTAGCATGCCTACGTTTTTTAACCCTAGATGCCCAGCGCCAGCCGGAGAACTACCTAATCCTAGCAGAGGAAAAGACAGTCCTGGCTCACCTCTAGAGAAATTTTCCCAAAAGGCAGACAGAGGCCCCCACATATATTGGCGGTGATTTTAGATGAAATGACAAACGTAGTATGAAAATAGGTTTAGCAAAATCGAGGTCCGCTTTCTAGATAGCAGGAAGACAGAAAGGACACTTTCATGGTCAGCAGAAAACCCTATCAAAACACCATCCAGAAATTCCTTTAAGACTCTAGCATTAACTCATAACACCAGAGTGGCAATTTCCGATCACAAGAGCTTTCCAGACACAGTAACGAAACAGCAGCTGTGAACAGGAACAAAATGCAAAAACACACAAGGACAAAAGTCCAACTTAGCTGGGAGTTGTCTAGTAGCAGGAACAAGCACAGAAGGCTTCTGAATACATTGTTGACCGGCAAGAAACTGACAGAGGAGCAAGGTTATATAGCGACTCCCACATCCTGATAGGAGCAGGTGAACAGAGGGGATGATGCACACAAGTTCAATTCCACAAGTGGCCACCGGGGGAGCCCAGAATCCAATTTCACAACAGGACCCTGTGTTGACTATCGGGAACTTAATAAGGTAACCATACGAAACCGTTACCCTTTGACTCTGATTCCCGAATTACTGGAAAGAGTCCGCCATCCTAAAGTGTTCTCTAAACTGGATCTTCGTGGGGCTTATAATTTGGTGAGTATTCGTAGAGGGGATGAGTGGAAGACAGCATTCAGATGCCGGTATGGACACTTTGAATATCTTGTGATGCCCTTCGGGCTTTGTAACACCCCTGCAACATTTCAACACCTTGCTAGTAACATTTTCAGAGATTTGTTGGACCAGTTTGTGGTGATCTATTTGGACGATATACTAATCTTTTCTGACTCTCTACAGAAACATGAAGAACACGTCAAAACTGTTTTAAGACGTCTGAAAGAGAACCATCTGTATATTAAGCCGGAGAAATGCGAGTTCCATCGTTCTGAGATACAGTTCTTAGGATATATCATCTCTCCCCAGGGGCGGAGCATGGAATCTGGTAAGATTCAGGCTATCGTTGACTGGCCGGTACCCAAGAACGTTAAGGAGGTCCAACTGAGTTCCTGCTGCATACACCAGTTTCCATTAATCCTCCTTCATCTGCTGCTCGTGTTTACTTCCATCTGCATTTGCTGGACATGTAAGCTGTTGCTGCTGTGCTTAAACCTGAGATTATCACCCAGGCCTTCCTGGTTGAGATAAGACATTGCTTTAACTGCCTTATAAGCATATCTATCTGTGTTTGGACTAAAACAAGGACTTATTCGTGTCAAGTATCATCAAGAATAACTGTGCTTCATAGACTTTCTGCGTGATTGTATTTTCCTCTGAAGTTCCCTATAGACTGCTAAGCTGCGTTTAATATTTACACCAAGTGTTGTGGACTTGAGTTTCTCTCTGCACCTGTTTGAATCACCGTGTGATAATATGGACTTTACCACTTATAAAACTGTGTCCTGTAGTTGTCTTGTTTCACGCAAAGAGTCTCCTGAGTTATCCCCTATAATTATTACAGTTGGTTTATCAGGATTTGTGGATTGAACAATGGTAGACCCACATTAACTAATAAATGTAAGAATCTGACCCTATCTCAGCAGCAGCTCTCCCTACACTAGTTGAGTCCGGAGCAGAATGCGGCAAGCAGGGCGGCGCCAGGTCTCTTATAGACCTGATGATGCTGTGCGGCCAGCCAGTCACTGTAATACCACAACAAAGATGGCTGCGGTATTACAGTGCATGGAAGATAATCCCTGCGTGCTGATTGGCGCTCTAAAAAGCGCCAAAATTTAAAGGAGGAGACGTGAGCTCCCGCCGAATAATCCTGGAAATACTAGGTGCTCGCCGAGTACACAGAGCACAATGATACTCGGGCGAGTACCGAGTAGTGGCGAGCACGTTTGCTCATAACTAGTCATAGTACCTCACTGTATGATAATACCCCACTATGATGTCGAAATACCCCATTGTGATGTAATACCTCATTTTGGTGTCATAATACCCCATTGTGATATCATAATACCCCACCATGTCATTATACCCATTGTGATGTCATAATACACCACTATGATGGCATGATACCTTTTTGCAGGGGTCTCCATCTCCAGGCATCGAGAGCCGACAACAGTGCAGGTTTTCAGGATTTCTTTAGTATTGCATCGGTGGTAATGTGATCATCTGCACAGGTGAGGATTCCAACCCCTGTGCAATGCTAAGCAAATCCTGAAAACCTGCACTGTTGGCGGCCCTCGAGGCTTGGAGTTGGGGACCCCTGCCCTATTGTGATGTCATAAAACCCCTCTGGGATGTCATAATACCCCATTGTGATATCATCATACCCCACCATGATGTCATAGTAGGGCATAATACTCTATTATGATATAATACACCACTATTATGATATAATACACCACTATTATGTCGTAGTAATAAAATCTTTGGTTACATTGCGCTGGACAATTGGACATTTTAGATTACCGTCTGCTGGCTGTCATTGATTAACCCCTTAGTGACAGAGCCAATTTGGTACTTAATGACCGAGCCAATTTTTACAATTCTGACCAGTGTCACTTTATGAGGTTATAACTCTGGAACGCTTTATCGGATCCCGCTGATTCTGAGATTGTTTTTTCGTGACATGTTGTACTTCAAGTTAGTGGTAACATTTCTTCGATATTACTTGCGATTATTTATGAAAAAAATGGAAATATGGCGAAAATTTTTAAAATTTTTCAATTTTCAAACTTTGTATTTTTATGCCCTTAAATCAGAGAGATATGTCACAAAAAATAGTTAATAAATAACATTTCTCACATGTCTACTTTACATCAGCACAATTTTGGAAACAATTTTTTTTTTTGTTAGGGAGTTATAAGGGTTAAAAGTTGACCAGCAATTTCTCATTTTTACAACACCATGTTTTTTTTAGGGACCACATCACCTTTGAAGTGATTTTGAGGGGTCTATATGATAGAAAATAACCAAGTGTGACACCATTCTAAAAACTGCACCCCTCAAGCTGCTCAAAACCACATTCAAGAAGTTTATTAACCCTTTACGTACTTCACAGGAACTAAAACAATGTGGAAGAAAAAAATGAACATTTTACTTTTTTTTGCAAACATTTTACTTCAGAACCATTTTTTTTAATTTTCACAAGTGTAAAAACAGAAATTTAACCACAAATTTTGTTGTGCAATTTTTCCTGAGTACGCCGATACCCCATATGTGGAGGTAAACCACTGTTTGGGCGCACCGCAGAGCTTGGAAGTGAAGGAGCACCGTTTGACTGTTTCAATGCAGAATTGGCTGGAATTGAGATCGGACGCCATGTCGCGTTTGGAGAGCCCCTAATGTGCCTAAACAGTGGAAACCCCCCACAAGTGACACCATTTTGGAAACTAGACCCCCCAAGGAACTTATCTAGATGTGTGGTGAGCACTTTGAACCCCCAAGTGCTTCACAGAAGTTTATAACGTAGAGCCGTGAAAATAAAAAAAATCGCATTTGTTTTCACAAAAATGATTTTTTCGCCCACAAATTCTTATTTTCACAAGGGTAACAGGAGAAATTAGACCACAAAAGTTGTTGTGCAATTTCTCCTGAGTACGTCGATACCCCATATATGGGGGTAAACCACTGTTTGGGCGCACCGCAGAGCTTGGAAGAGAAGAAGTGTCGTTTTACTTTTTCAATGTAGAATTGGCTGGAATTGAGATCGGACGCCATGTCACGTTTGGAGAGCCGCTGATGTGCCTAAACAGTAGAGACCCCCCACATATGACACCATTTTGGAAACTAGACCCCTTAAGGAACTTATCTAGATGTGTGGTGAGCACTTTAAACCCCCAGGTGCTTCACAGAAGTTTATAACGTAGAGCCGTGAAAATAAAAAAATCGCATTTTTTCTACAAAAATGATCTTTTTGCCTCCAAATTTTTATTTTACCAAGGGTAACAGGAGAAAATGGACCCCAGAAGCTGTTGTACAATTTGTCTTGAGTACGCCGACACCCCATATGTGGGGGTAAACCACTGTTTGGGTGCATGGCTGAGCTCGGAAGCAAAGGAGCGCCATTTGACTTTTCAATGCAAAATTGACTGGAATTGAGACCGGACGCCATGTCGCGTTTGGAGAGCCCCTGATGTGCCTAAACAGCAGAAACCCCCCAAAAGTGACCCCATTTTGGAAACTAGACCCCCCATGGAACTTATCTAGATGTGTAGTGAGAACTGTGAATGCCCAAGTGCATCACAGAAGTTTATAATGCAGAGTCGTGAAAATAAAAAAAATATATTTTTTAACAATAAAGATTTTTTAGCCCCCAAGTTTTTATTTTCACAAGGGTAACAAGAGAAATTGGACCCCAAAAGTTGTCCAATTTGTCCTGAGTATGCTGGTACCCCATATGTGGGGGTAAACCACTGTTTGGGCGCACGGCAGAGCTCGGAAGGGAAGGAGTGCCATTTTGGAATGCAGACTTTGATAGAATTGTCTGCGGGCGTTATGTTGCCTTTGCAGTCCCCTAATGTACCTAAACAGTAGAAACCCCCAACAAGTGACCCCATTTTGGAAAATAGACCCCCCAAGGAACTTATCTAGATATGTGGTGAGAACTTTGAATGCCCAAGTGCTTCACAGAAGTTTATAATGCAGAGTAGTGAAAATAAAAAATATTTTTTTTCCCACAAAAAAGATTTTTTTAGCCCCCAAATTTTTATTTTCACAAGGGTAACAGGAGAAATTGGACCCCAAAAGTTGTTGTCCAATTTATCCCGAGTACGCTGATGCCCCATATGTGGGGGTAAACCACTGTTTGGGCGCACGGCAGAGCTCAGAAGGGAGGGAGTACCATTTGACTTTTTTAGCGCAAAATTGGCTGTCGTGTTTGGAGACCCCCTGATGTACCTAAACAGTGGAAACCCCCCAATTCTAACTCCAACCCTAACCCCAACACAGCCCTAACCCTAATCTCAACCCGATCCATAATCCTAATCACAACCCTAACGATAATCACAACCCTAACCCCAAAACAGCCCTAATCTCAACCCTAACCATAACCCTAATCAAAACCCTAAATCCAACACACCCCTAACCCTAATCCCAACCCTAACCCTAATCCCAACCCTAATCCCAAACGTAACACTAATCCCAACCCTAATCCAAACCCTAACCCTAATCCCAACTCTAACCCTAACTTTAGCCCCAACCCTAACTTTAGCCCCAACCCTAACCATAACTTTAGCCCCCGTCGTCACAAAAAAAGTTCAATGTAACCTTTTTTTTTGTACGTCGCGTCCGCCATTTCCGCGGATGCGTGGCCGTAACTCTGCCCCCTCCTCCCCAGGACATAGACTGGGCAGCGGATGCGTTGAAAAACTGCATCCGCTGCCCACGTTGTGCACAATTTTCACATCGGGCCGACGCATTGCGACCGCCCCGTACCGACGCAAGTGTGAAAGAAGCCTAAGGCTACTTTCACACTAGCGTCGTACTCGGCCCATCGCAGTGTGTCGGGCCGACGTACCGACGCTAGCGTTGTAAGCGCCGCACAACGGGTGCAGCAGATGCTGTTTTTTCAACGCATCCGCTGCCCCATTGTGAGGTGCGGGGAGGCGGGGGCGGAGTTCCAGCCACGCATGCGCGGTCGGAAATGGCGGACACGTCGCACAAAAAAGTTACATGTAGTTTTTTTTGTGTCGACGGTCCGCCGAAGCACGACGCATCCGTCGCACGACGGATGCGACATGTGGCAATGCGTCGCTAATGCAAGCCAATGGAGAAAAAACGCATCCTGCAAGCACTTTTGCAGGATGCGTTTTTTCTCCAACGACGCATTGCGACGGAAGCCAAAAAACGCTAGTGTGAAAGTAGCCTAACCCTAACCCTAGCCCTAACCCTAAATTTAGCCCCAACCCTAACCCTAACTCTAACCCTAACCCTAACCCTAACTCTAACCCTAACCCTAACCCTAATTTTAGCCCCAACTTGTCTTCTCCTGCCGGCCGGCAGATGGCAGCAGATGGCGGGCGCACTGCGCATGCGCCCGCCATGATGAAAAAGCCGGCTGGCAGGAGAAGACAGAAGAGGACCCAGGGACCCCGGGTGAGTATGATAGGGTCCCCGAATCCCCCTATTTCTCTGTCCTCTGATGTGCGATCACATCAGAGGACAGAGAAATAACTGATCGCTTTTTTTTTTTTTTTTTTGCGGTCGCCGGTAAACTGTTAATTACCGGCGATCGCAAAGCAGGGGTCGGTGCAAACCGACCCCGATCATGTTCTTTGGGGTCTCGGCTACCCCCGGCAGCCGAAACCCCAAAGAACATCCGGGTGCCGGGCGGCGGGCGCACTGCGCGTGCGCCCGCCATTTTTTCCCGGAAAAAAGATGGCGGCGCCCATGGGGAGACACGAGGAGCACCGGGGGAGGTAGGTAAGTATTGGGGGGCTATTGGGGGCCATCGGGGACCACATTTCTCTGTCCTCCGATGTGCGATCACATCGGAGGACAGAGAAATTAAACGGCAAATCGCGTTTTTTTTTTTTTGTTGCGACCGCCGGTAAACGGTTAATTACCGGCGATCGCAACTCGGGGGTCGGTAAAAACCCCCCGAATCATGTTCTCTGGGGTCTCGGCTACCCTCGGCAACCGAGACCCCAGAGAAAATCCGACTCTGGGGGGCGCTATTCACTTTTTCCACAGCGCCGTTAATTAACGGCGCTGTGGATTAAGTACCCTTAGCGGCCGCCGTTAAAAGGCGTATCGGCGGTCGTTAAGGGGTTAAAGACAAAATCCTAAAGGGTTAGCAGTGATCCGATCAATGCTGTTAGCTTCACGTGTCAGATGATCAGATCAGTTGACTTGTGGGGGTTGATGCGAGCTCAGAGCGCGAGCTCGTCTAAAAGGGAGGGAGGCAGCCAAGGTCGTGAAGGAGTTAAGAAAAGATAAAAAGTACACGATGACAAGATAGTAACTTCAAAATAGCACCATATCATAGGGCCTAACTAGTTTAAACATAACACCACTGAGAAAACGGTAAAAGGAAAATAATTAATTTTATTGGTTATGACAATAATAATAATATTTATTGACTTCTATAGCCTTATTAACTCCACAGCGCTTTCAATAAATCCAAAACACTGTCCACATTGGGTCCCACAATCCAGATTCCCTATCACTATGTCTTTGGGGTGCAAGAGGAAACCAGAGTACTCAGAGGAAACCCACGCAAACACGGGGAGAACATACACTAAAATGCTTTTCTAAATATCATAAAGTCACGTGGTCAGCCATGAGACATTTGAAGCTTCTCAAAATTGATTCTGTTTCACTCGATAATCGTACAATAGTTCTGCCCCTGGTTTGATATTGCAATTAGCCACAAAAAGCATTGATGGGGTGCTATCATCAATTATATATTTAAGGACAGGTTTCACGTTGTAATTTTTCGGTGAATGATTAATCTTTCGCCCAAATGTTGAGGGCATGTCCGGGTGACAACTGCATGGAGCCTCCCTGGCATCAAAGCACCACACCTTTTCACCAATATTAAAGAAAAACATATAACATTTGTGCTCACGCACAGTTGCCTGTCGTTTTTCAGCCCCGTGTCCTTCTATAAGAACTCCATGGTAGTCACAAATTATGTCTCCTTTCGTAAAAGCATGAGTTGTGTGCAGTCCTTCACCTTTACTTCGACCATTTGTAATTACTAGGCCTTTCCAATTTTGAGATTTCACCAATTCTTGAAGTTTGACAACGTGCTCAAGATCCCCTCTTTTTGGTTTAGGTTTCCATCCACGTTGGACATCTTCTAGGCCAGGTAGATTGGACGTCCAGTGCTGTTTAGTCAGATAGCGCTTTAGATCTTCTTCTTTGGGGAAATGCCTGAAAAAATCTACAAGAAAAAAACAATACTGGAAAATATTCAGCAAACATAAAATATTCAGGCAGCACATCCCAAAGAGTACAATATCTTATACTAGACAGATTTCAAATTAAAATAAGAGATAAAAAAATACATGAAAAAAAACCTTACCGACAGCATTTGAAACCCTTAAATTGTACTGGTCCCGCCTCCATTTATCCTGACAGTACTTTGCAAAACGCTCTGTGTACCGACTGCAGGTGGGCAGGGATGGTGGTTGATTGTCTACTCCTACAGGGTACTTTTTAATTAGTCTGTTGAAATGGAACTCTTTTTGAGCACTGGCAGTCTGTTGAACTGTCTCTTCCGCATCAGAATGTCCCTGATTGCTTTCTTCTCCTGTGATGCCAATGGAACTTCTGTAAAGTTAAAAAGAAAGATCGTAAGTTATAATATACTGAAAATGGTGTTGTTCCTCACTGGACTACTCAACCAAGAATTTGGAATTAATCATATGCTAAAAGGCATAATTACTTAAAGGGAAGGTGCTGCAATTTTTTTATTTGTATTAAAATGTATTAATTATATAATCAATTTTTGTTAAGTACAAAATTAAATATATTAACTATTATTGACTATAGGGCCCCATTATGTTATGGAGGACAGGACTGTAGGGCCATATTACGGTATCGAGGACAAGACTATCGGGCCACATTATTCTATGGAGGACAGGACTATAGGGCCTCATTATGCTATTGGCAGGATTACAGCTGCTACATTATGCTATATGGAGGATTAAAGAGACTGTATCCTATACAGAGGATTATAGAGGTTACATTATGCAATATGGATAACTAAAAAGGCTACAATATACTACATGGAGGATTATAGAGGCTACATTATACTATATGATGAACTATAAAGGCTACATTATACTATATGATGAACTATAAAGGCTACACTATACTATATGATGAACTATAGAGGCTTCTTTATACTATATTGAGTACTATGGAGATTACATAATATTATCTAGAGATTACATTAAATTATATGGAGGACTATGGATGGTGCATTATAATATTTAGTAGACTATGGGGAAGCATTATTCTATATCGAAGATAATGAGGGGTGCATTATACTATATGGGGGACTTTGTAGGGCCCATTAGCCTTCCATAAGGTATGTATGGCCATTATAATATTTGAAAGGCTTTGTGGAGGGCATTATAATATGTGGATGGCTATGAGGGAGCCTTTATACTTTATGGAGGCCTATTTGAGGGCCACTATATTGTATGCAAGCAAATATACAGTGTGAAGGTTTGTGTGGGGTCCATCACACTGTGTGGAGGGCTGTGTGGGGGTCATTATACTATGTGCAGTGATAGTAGGGGTGATTATACTGTACGTAGGCCCTTGTACTGCATGGAGGGTTTTATGGTGGTCACATTTGGGGATTACACTTTGCTGGGGTCACAATTCATTGCCAGGGTAGTTGACAGGGGTACAGTTCGATCATCATACTGTGTGTGGATGGTACTGTGGAGGAATTTAATAGTGGGGGCATCATAAAGTGTATTAGGTCTCCTACCCAGCGCCTTCTGTCTCCTTCTCATCGGTTTGTCCCTCACTGTCTTCTTCTCTCCTGATCCTCCTCCTCTTGGGCAATGTACATCTGTGAAGTTAAAAAAAGACAGTTATGTTATGAAAAACTGTTTACCCCTTAATCCCATATGACGTACTATCCCGTCAAGGTGACCTGGGACTTAATTCCCATTGACAGGATAGTACGTCATATGCGATCGTCCGCGCTCTCAGGGGGAGCGTGGCCGAGTGTCAGCTGACTATCGCAGCTGACATCCGGCACTATGTGCCAGGAGCGGTCACGGACCGCCCCCGGCACATTAACCCCCGGCACACTGCGATCAAACATGATATATGATATATATGGTATAGGAAAGCATCGCGCAGGGAGGGGGCTCCCTGCGGGCTTCCCTGAGACCCTCGGAGCAACGCGATGTGAAAAAATTATAGCTCTCAAAATGTGGTAACACAAAAAATATATTTTGTAATAAAAAGTGTCTTTTTAGTGTGTGACAGCGGCCAATCATAAAAATCCGCTATAAAAAACGCTATAAAAGTAAATCAAACCCCCCTTCATCACCTCCTTAGTTAGGGAAAAATAATAAAATTAAAAAAAATGTATTTCCATTTTCCCGTTAGGGCTAGGGTTAGGGCTAGGGTTAGAGCTAGGGTTAGGGTTGGGGCTAAGGTTAGGGCTAAAGTTAGGGTTAGGGTTGGGGCTAAAGTTAGGGTTAGGATTACATTTACGGTTGGGATTAGGGTTGGGATTAGAGTTAGGGGTGTGTCAGGGTTAGGCGTGTGGTTAGGGATACCGTTGGGATTAGGGTTAGGGGCATGTTTGGATTAGGGTTTCAGTTAGAATTGGGGAGTTACCACTGTTTAGGCACATCAGGGGCTCTCCAAATGCGACATGGTGTCCGATCTCAATTCCAGCCAATTCTGCGTTGAAAAAGTAAAACAGTGTTCCTTCCCTTCCGAGCTCTCCCGTGCGCCCAAACAGGGGTTTACCCCAACATATGGGGTATCAGCGTACTTGGGACAAATTGGACAACAACTTTTGGGGTCCAAGTTCTCTTGTTACCCTTGGGAAAATAAAAATTTGGGGGGCTAAAAATCATTTTTGTGGGAAAAAAAGATTTTTTATTTTCACGGCTCTGCATTGTAAACTGTAGTGAAACACTTGGGGGTTCAAAGTTCTCACAACACATCTAGATAAGTTCCTTGGGAGGTCTAGTTTCCAATATGGGGTCACTTATGGGGGTTTCTACTGTTTGGGTACATTAGGGGCTCTGCAAACGCAATGTGACGCCTGCAGGCCAATCCATCTAAGTCTGCATTCCAAATGGCGCTCCTTCCCTTCGGAGCTCTGCCATGCGCCCAAACGGTGGTTCCCCCCAACATATGGGGTATCAGCGTACTCAGGACAAATTGGACAACAACTTTTGGGGTCAAATTTCAACTGTTACCCTTGGGAAAATACAAAACTGGGGGCTAAAAAATAATTTTTATGGAAAAAAAATATTTTTTATTTTTACGGCTCTGCATTATAAACTTCTGTGAAGCACTTGGTGGGTCAAAGTGCTCACCACACATCTAGATAAGTTCCTTAGGGGGCCTACTTTCCAAAATGGTGTCACTTGTGGGGGGTTTCAATGTTTAGGCACATCAGGGGTTCTCCAAACACAACATGCCATCCCATCTCAATTCCAGTCAATTTTGCATTGAAAAGTCAAACGGCGCTCCTTCCCTTCCGAGCTCTACCATGCTCCCAAACAGTGGTTTACCCCCACATATGGGGTATCGGCGTACTCAGGACAAATTGCACAACAACTTTTGGGGTCCATTTTCTCCTGTTACCCTTGGCAAAATAAAACAAATTGGAGCTGAAATAAATTTTGTGTGAAAAAAAATGAAATGTTCATTTTTATTTAAACATTCCAAAAATTCCTGTGAAACACCTGAAGGGTTAATAAACTTCTTGAATGTGGTTTTGAGCACCTTGAGGGGTGCAGTTTTTAGAATGGTGTCACACTTGGTTATTTTCTATCATATAGACCCCTCAAAATGACTTCAAATGAGATGTGGTCCCTAAAAAAACAGTAATTAGACTTACTGGTAATTGTATTTCCAGGAATCCATCCTGACAGCACACTGGAGGACGTCCTTCTTATCCATGATGGGACAGGAAACACGAGAGGTTAAAAGGACCCTCCCCCTACCACCCTTCAGTGTTTTTCCAAAGTAACACATCTGGATGGATGCAAAAACAAGTTTTATTACAACAAAATAATCAATCATACAAATGTTACATCACATAAGTATAAAGATCAAACAATAGGGAGGGAACTAACAGTGCTGTCAGGATGGATTCCTGGAAATACAATTACCAGTAAGTCTAATTACTGTTTTCCAGGTCACCACCTGACAGCACACTGGAGAAATACCAAAGGAGAATGGTATTTAGGGTGGGACCACTGCTTGAAGTACCTTTCTACCAAAGGCCAACTGAGGCGAAACTACATCTAACTTATAGTGTTTAGAAAAGGTACTAAGATTAGACCATGATGCAGCTCTACAGATTTGGTCTGCCGTAGCTCCCCCTTTCTCCGCCCATGATGTGGCCATGGCCCTAGATGAGTGGGCTTTAAGATTAACCGGGGAATTCAAACCTTTAGCTTTGTAGGCTAAATCAATTGTAGATTTTATCCACCGTGCGATAGTCGCTTTAGACGCTTTTTTCCCCTTATTTGAACCCCTGAACTGAACGAACAAGTTATTGTCCTGTCTCCAGGGTCTAGATAGATCAAGGTACCTGAGTACTGACTCTCTTACATCAAGGTTATGAAAAAATCTTTCTTTTTGGTTTTTAGGGAATTGGCAAAATGACGGTAAAACAATCTCCTGATTCATATTAGTATCGGAGACGACCTTAGGGAGAAAGGCCGGATCTAGCCTTAGTACTATTTTATCATCAAAGATCTGTAAATACGGGTTCTGTACCGAAAGAGCCTGTAGTTCCCCCAATCTTTTTGCCGATGTGATCGCAACTAAAAACGCGGTTTTAAGAGAGAGTTTGTTAATATCTATGTCTCCAGTTATATCCCAGGACTGATCACACAGAAAATTCAGGACCAGATTAAGATCCCATGGCGGGACTGATTTCCTAATGAATGGCCTTAGCCTCTGGACTGCTCTAGAGAATCTACTAATCCAGGGGTGGGTAGATAGAGAAAAATCAAAGAATGTACTTAGGGCCGCTATCTGGACTCTTAATGTACTTGGTCTAAGACCTTTTTGAAATCCTGACTGCAAGAAATCAAGAATTTTCGGGATATCTGGATGGTCAGTATCAACTGTCATCTCCCCACAGAATCCACAAAATGTTTTCCATATTTTTGTGTAGATTGCAGATGTCACCGGCTTTCTGCTGGCTTGAAGGGTAGAAATGACGTCATCTGAAAGACCTTTTGCTCTCAAGATCTTCCGTTCAGGATCCATGCTGCCAACTGAAGTGCTCCTGGGTTCTGGTGTAGAACTGGACCTTGTAGAAGAAGATCCTCTCTTACTGGTAACAGGAGAGGTTCTTCCACTGACAATTTTTTTAACAATGGAAACCAACTTCGTTTCGGCCAGTGAGGAGCTATGAGGATGACTTTGGCCTCGTCCTCGCAAATTTTCCTGAGTGTCCTTGGAATCAATGCTAGAGGCGGAAACGCATAGAGAAGACCGTTGCTCCAGGGTTGTGACAGGGCATCGATCGCAGCTGGACTTTCCCAGGGGTTTAGGGAGTAAAAGGTTTCGACTTTTGCGTTTTGCTTTGTAGCAAATAGATCCACAGTCGGCTTCCCCCAACGATGACAAAGATCCCTGAATACTTCGCTGTTCAGTTCCCACTCTGTAGGGGATACACTTTTCCTGCTCAGGAAATCTGCCAACTGGTTCTTGGATCCCTCCAGATGTACAGCCGAGATTGACCGCACCGACTTCTCTGCCCACTTTAAGATCTGTTCCGCCAGATCTTGTAATGCCAGATGTCTTGGGCCCCCCTGATGTCGAAGGAAGGCTACAGTCGTCGTATTGTCCGAGAAGATTTTTACATGCTTGTTCTTCAGCAAATGTTGTGCCGCCGTTAGGACCTTCCAAACCGCATGCAACTCTCTGTGGTTTGATGACTTCTTGCTGTCCTTTCTTTCCCAACGACCTTGGAAATATCTTCCTAGGACATGACCTCCCCAACCTTCCTGACTTGCGTCTGTCGTGACTGACACACTTGGGGTTTGAAGCCATGACACTCCTACCCGGAGATTTTTGGAGAGAGTCCACCACACCAGAGACCTCTTGATCTGAAAAGAAAGATTCAGTCTTTGATTTAGAGAATTTTGCCTCCTGTTCCAGCTCCTCAGAACTCCCTGCTGAAGCTGTCGGGAATGAAACTGGCTCCATCTCACGCAAGGGATGCAGGCCGTCATCAATCCCAGTATTCTCATCCCGTCTCTGATCGTATTTCGGCCTCGGGAGAAATGATGGACTTTTTTTATTATACCCTTTAGCCTGTCTTCCGGAAGGTAGGACATTCTTGTTTCTGAGTCGAGCATGACTCCTAGGAATTTTATTCTGGATTTCGGTATTAGATCCGATTTCTTCCAATTTATAATCCAACCGAGACTCTCTAGTGTGGAGATGAGGAACTGACAGTTGACCCTGAGCTGGTTTACTGACTCTGCCGCTATCAAAAAGTCGTCTAGATAAGGGATTACCATCACATCCCGATTTCTCAGATATGCGACTACCTCTACCATAAGTTTTGTAAAAACCCTGGGAGCCGACGCCAGGCCGAAGGGGAGACAGCGAAATTGAAAGTGATAGATCTTCCCTTCCATGTTTACCGCAAACCGCAGGAATTTTTGGTGGTTTAGGTAAATGGGAACATGGTAATATGCACTCTTTAGATCTAGAGTGCACATCACCATACCCCTTTCCAACAGAGGAATGGTAGACCGAATTGACTCCATTTTGAATCTTTTGTATACCACCCAGTTGTTTAGGTGCTTCAGATTTATTATCGTTCTCGACTCTCCCGATGGTTTTGTTATTGAGAAGAGATTCGAGTAATGACCTCTGTACTCTTCTTGGGAGGGGACCGGAACAATTGCCGCCATTTTTAGGAGGTCCTGTATATCCGACCACATGGGGGATGATGATTTTAGATGTGTGCTGGACACCAGAAATCTTTCGGGCGGAAGGGAGGAAAATTCGATTTTGTACCCCTGGGACACCACCTGTAACACCCAAGGACTCGTTGTTATTCCCCTCCAACCTTCTAGGAATCCGGCTAGACGACCCCCTACTCTGATGGCGTCATTTCCTATGGTAGCTAGACCTCGGTCCTGAGTAACTCGAGTCTTTGGTTTTGGGTCTACTGTCTCCCCCTTTCTGGTAGCTCCATCTACCTTGCTTCCCTTTACCCCTGTAATCCTGTTTCTGATTATAGCGGGGTCTCCGAAAGGGCTGGAATTTTTTAGGCTTTTCTTCGGGGAACCCCTTTTTTACGTCTGAGGCTTTCTCTAATATATCGTCGAGGACCGGTCCGAAGACCCTGCCCCCAGAGAAGGGTATGGAACACAATTTATTTTTGGAGTGCATATCACCCGACCAGTTTTTGAGCCAGATAGCTCTTCTGGCTGCATTAGAGAGAGATTGACCTCTAGCCGCGAACCTAACCGTCTCCGCGGACGCGTCTGCCAAAAAGGCGGTTGCCAATTTTAACAGAGGCAGAGATTTCATGATAGTATCTCTAGGAGTTTTGGCTATTAATTGATCCTGAAGATCATTTAGCCACAGGTCCATGGAGCGAGCCACTGATGTTGCTGCGATATTAGCTCCGATAACCGCCGAAGAACTCTCCCAGGTCCTTTTTAAAAGTCCATCTGCCTTTCTGTCCATGGGCTCTTTTAGATTGGAAGAGTCCTCAAAAGGGATTGAGGTTCTTCTGGACACTTTAGCCAATGGAATGTCTATTTTAGGTATATCGACCCATTCTTTAACTTCATCCGGGTCAAACGGCAAGCGGAGTCGGAAATCTTTAGGGATAGTCAATCTCTTCTCCGCCTCCTCCCATTCATCCAAAATCATGGATCTGATATGGGAATTTACTGGAAACACTTTTGCAGTCTGTGAGCGCAAGCCACCAAACATTTCGTCCTGAACTGAACAAGATGGTTGTGGATCCTCAATCTGCATAGTATGCCGCACAGCCTCCAACAGTTCTCCTGTGTCTGCCGCAGAGAATAAGTATTTTCTCCCTCTCTGTGGGGGGTCTCTGCTCTCCTCTTCCTCCTCTATATCCGATACAGCAGATAACGAATCTCCTGAAGAGTAATCGACCCTCTGCCTTTTGCTCGGTCTCTCTGAAGGTGAGGCTTGAGGTAGTGCCAGACCTGATACAGAAGCCTGGACCTCCTCTCTTATCATGGCTCTCATATTTGACATAAGAGAAGCCTGCTCCTCTCCTATGATTCTGCAGGTGCACGCTTCACATAGGGGTTTCTGCCAGGTATCTTTCAGTTTGGCTGCGCAAATAGGACATTTTTTGCTTTTGCCAGGCTTCTTTAACGGTTTTTCTGGTAATGAGGCCGCCTATAGAAAAATAACAAAACTCCAGGATAATGCCCCATTTTTTTTTTTTTTTTTTAAATGTCCATAATACCGGTCCCCTGGTCTACTCACTAGCGCCGTGGACTCCTGCCCTTCTCTAGCTGCGTCCTCCATGATGCACCGGAGATCGCTTACTGCACATACCTTATATTTCTGCTCGTCTGTTCATCTGTACAGCGCTCCTGCGCTCACTACCGCTTCCTGTTTCGGAGACGCCGCCCGCCCCCCTCAGCCGCAAACCGGAAGTGACGCGGCCGGAAAGAGAGGATGGTGCAGCGACGATTTGCTTCCTCATGCCGGCCGCATGGAGACGCCGACATCCGCAGAGGCAACCGGCAGGATCGCATGCACCAGGGGGCGTGACGGAAGGATCGAGAGCCCCCGGCAGGGGGAAGCGATCCTCATACCAGGAGCAGCGCTACACTGGTAGGCAGAGGGACCCTCGGGCGGGTGTCGGCCAGCGGGTGCCTCATGGAGGGAAGGGTGAGGCAAAGCCCCCCGATCCACAATCCCCCCGCACAGAACGGTAGCTCCTCTCGCCGTTCCTATCCATAATGGGACAGGAAAAACACTGAAGGGTGGTAGGGGGAGGGTCCTTTTAACCTCTCGTGTTTCCTGTCCCATCATGGATAAGAAGGACGTCCTCCAGTGTGCTGTCAGGTGGTGACCTGGAAAAAATGGTTTTGTAAAAATGAGAAATTGCTGGTCAACTTTTAACCCTTATAACTCGCTAACAAAAAAATGTGGTTCCAAAATGGTGCTGATGTAAAGTAGACATGTGGGAAATGTTACTTATTAAGTATTTTGTGTGACATATCTCTGTGATTTAAGGGCATAAAAATTAAAAGTTGGAAAATTGTGAAATTTTCGCCAATTTTCCGTTTTTTTTCACAAATAAACGCAAGTTGTATCGAAGAAATGTTACCACTATCATGAAGTACAATATGTCACGAGAAAACAATGTCAGAATCGCCAAGATCCGTTGAAGGGTTCCAGAGTTATAATCTCATAAAGGGACAGTGGTCAGAATTGTAAAAATTGGCCCGGTCATTAACGTGCAAACCACCCTTGGGGCTTAAGGGGTTAAAGGTGTTGTTATCTACTAGACTACTTAACCAAGAATTTGGTAGGAATCATATATACTATAAGGGAATGCCTGTTAGGCTTCTTACTCGGAGGTTCCTGCTTGATCGTCTCCCTTCAGCGTAGCCACTATTAACATCCCTGCAGCCAATGGAGATGTATCCACGATGTCTGGTCTGGTCACAAAGTGCACATATGCGTTGGCCTGGTCTCTTTCCACCTGCGAAAGACTTTCTTCAGCCCAATTTTTGTATACTTTTATTGCCATCCTCCATGATATTATGGGCAGCTGATACCTACGGATAAAACATTTGTTAGTAATAGTAAATGCTTGGCAGAGAAGACGAGGAGGGCATCATTTATTACTAACTTCTTCTGGAGGCGCTCCATGTCTTTGCCGGAATTCATGATTCGCTGTCCCTTGCAGGACACAAAGAATTCAGGCACCATATTTATATCTTTAGGCTGATTAGTTGGCCTAATCTTCTGGAAATATGTATGGAAATTCTGTCAAAGAGAAATGTTGTGTTAAAGATACGATTGCCAATGGCAAAACCTTGAAGTACAGCACAGCATTATGAGTTGTTTGTAACATTTACCTGCTCATCTTCATCCTGCAGTATAAAAATATTTTTTTTTGTCTTTACAACTGTTACTACCTGTCCATCAACATCTAATTGCTCCCTCTCAATCCATTCTTTTACCTATAAGAGGAGGAACATAGAAAATACATAAGATATGGTGAAACAGCATCTGTCAGTAATATTTATTTTATTTATTATGCTGTGCTTATCTAGCACCAATAATTCCACAGCGCTTTACAGACATTATCATCGCTGTCCCCGATGGGGCTCACAATCTAGATTCCCTATCAGTATGTCTTTGGAGTGTGGTAGGAAACCGGAGGAAACCCATGCAAACACGGGGAGAACATATAATCTCCTTGTAGATGTTGTCCTTGCTGGGATTTGAACCCAGGACCCCAGCGCTGCAAGGCTGCAGTGCTAACCACTGAGCCACCGTGCTGCCTCTCAATCCATTCTTTTACCTATAAGAGGAGGAACATAGAAATACATTTGTGGCGCCCCAGGGTCCTGGTCGTCGCAGTGGTATTGCTTTCCTCTCGGGGAGAGTGATGCTACGTTTGGAGGCAAAGAAGGATAATTGCATCCAGGTATCACAAACATGCAACACATTTCACACTCCAGGCCACCAGGGGGAGCTTCTGCTCCTATTTATTAGGACACTCCCCACATAGGTAAAACAAGTTGCCAGTTGCTGGCTGAGCTCTGCTCAGTTAGTTGGTCCCTGACAGGGGTGGGATCCTGTCAGAGAATGACGGAGAAAGGACACGGAGCTGTGCATGCCCTCAGAGCTGCAGCTCCCAGAAAGAGACATCGAAGGCAGAACTGTATTGCAGCGAGCATGAAGGCAGTCGTAGCAAATGAGTGGATACCAGAAGGGGACCAGCCCTACACAGGCTGCCTCCTTCTGAGGCGCAGAATCCCGGTAGCCAGAACACTGAGGGAGTAACGACCTTTATGCTTCGCTCCAGAGACCGGCAGGACAGCTAATTGCAAGTTACCTATCCGCCTTACACCCAGGAGGCACGGTAGCAACCTATGGAGGCTGCGGCGTGCTAGAGTCCCTATAAACTGCCTCAAGCCACCAGTCATACGGGTTTGTCCTATCCTATATGGGGGACAGAGAGAGAGACATTACATCTGTGAGGACCTTATGTGAAGCCTTAGGCAGTAAGGAGCTACAACACTGCAGCGCAAGGGAAGGCTACTGATTTCCACCTGGACAAGGGGACTCTGGACTTGCCTCCAAACTGGCCGGACCCTGCTTGCCCTGTGGTCTGGTGCTCTGGACTGTGAATGCTGAAGTCTTCAGTAAAGGTAAAGAGACTGCAACCTTGTGTCCTCGTTCTTCACTGCGCCATTCATCATTCACCATCTACACCGGGAAGCCCTGGGGACATACTTCACCTGTGGGAAGGTATACCATCTAGCTGCCATAACATCACCCCAGCAGACCCCTTAAAGCAGCGTTGGTCACCCTGACCGAAAACCACAGATGGCGTCACGAACATGTCCCCTTTAAAGACCTTTCCCTTTTACATGGACGTCCCAGGGCCATGAACAGGGTCAGCCACCGTGACATCCCCCTGTGAACCGAAGGACCCGGTACGGAGTAACCCACGGCCCCATGGGGGCCCTCCACATAACATATGGTGAAGCAGCATATGTCAGCAACTAATTTGGATAATTATATTAAGCCTACCATTAGATTTTTGGCCTCAGAAGGGTTACGTAGATGCTTATAGATAAGAACAGCCTGAAGGTAGTAACATGCCAGGGTCTTCTCCTTATCACTCAACTTCTTACTCAATTGTGCTCGTGTAAAGATATCGGTCACGTTAGGTTTGGCCACTGTCAAAACTTTGCGACAATCAGCCATGGTGGGAGACATGGATTCCAATCTGTGGGTGATAAAAGTATTAGCCCATGAGATACATTTAGCATTCTTTGTTTCCATCATTCGACAGATCTTGTTTTCTAGGGGTTCTCTTTTACCGATCCCATAATGAAGCCTTAGCGCATCTGTGATTATGACCTCATTTTAGCAAGTTAGGATGTTTTGATTTGATAGAATGGAAATGGGGGATTTGCCTGAGCTTCTAAGAGCTAAACATTACTTTGTTTCAACCTTGCATGGCAGCACAAGTAATTAAATCTAGACTCTCATAATCCACCATTCCTTTCCCATGTTGTTTTTATGGCATTTTCCATCCCCATGACCGTAGAAATTCAAATTGCAGGTGTAGTATAAACTTGAGCTACTTACCCCCTCTTTCTGCCTTTAGCAAGCTTCTGGTTTAATTTATTTTCTATGACCTTTAGAGTCTCTTTAAAGGGGCCAACTGCATTTTTTGTTTCTTCGTCGAGGCCACTGGGGTAGTTCTCTGAGAGTATGAAACGTATAAAACTCCGCAGGTGACCAATATGCTTTTTAACCGTTTCTTCATTCGTCTTCAAGCTTTCCAGGGAAACAAAATATTCTTTGGTAGCCCTCAAGTTCTTTAAAAAGTCCACAGAGATCTCTTCCGAGTTTACAAAATAGAGAAAGCGGGA